>NC_045427.1:106281792-106608459 GCF_902635505.1 Sarcophilus harrisii | reverse complement strand
CTAAATTTTATTTCTTTTAGATAAATGCTAGCTTCAATTTTCTTTTAAAAACAAAAAAGTATTGATCATTATTATGTTAATTCTTATATGTGAAGTGCTAGTAGTACAATCTAATATTCTTGAGATATAAATATAAGGTGGCCTATTCTAATATTTTAAAATTCTGTTCATCTTTGACATACTTAAAACATGTATAAATGAAAGCTATTGGATAAATTAGTAGGAATCAATAATTACCAGAATAATTTTCAATCTTTTTATCAATTAGAAAGTAACTGCTTATTTCATAATCTGTAGAAGATCTAGTAATTTTATCTAAATCTGACACAATTATCAGCAAGGTAGGTTAGTATTTTTTTGAATCAATATTTTCCAATTAACATCAAAAGAGCAAGATTGTGGTCTACAAAGTCCTACCTCTCTATTATAACATCAATATAGTGAAAAGATTATAACAAGAAATGGTCTTGCTTTCCTTAAAAGAAAAATAGCAGATTCTATTGTGGATCATTCTAAAATCCAGTAGGAATTATAATACTACCTTTTTGACTACTGGTACTAAAAACCTTCTATACTAAGTGCTACCAAAAATCTGGCTCTTAAATTTCTTAAGAATTTTTAGAGATGCCTAAAATTCATTATAGCCATTTATGGAAATATTTTGTTCATTAATGCTGTTAAATTTACTAGCTAATAAGGCTACACATTGCTATTAGTATAATCTAAGTAGCAGGTATAACTGCATCTTAAATGTCTTGAAAAATATTCCGTCTAGTTCCATATTTTAACAAGTCATTTTAGTTGTTCCTGTGGATGGCAAATTTTCACTATACTTTTTCAAATCAAGATAATCATTATATAAACGAATGTTCAAAGGATTTAAAAATATCAATTATGATCAAAGAACTATCACTATGACAGAAACTTCAGTCTGTAGTATTATCAGCTTTGAAAGGTGATAATATTCTCAAGTGTTTATTCTTAGTAAGTTTCCAAATGTATTTGTTCCCAAATTACTACTGTTTGTTTTCTTATGCTAAATAATTCATTAATGTGAAGTGAAGATATATTTATAAAATCACTGATCCTTAAATAATTATACTGATTAGGTAATGAGCTTGTTCTGCCTTTCCTGAAAGACTGTACATTTATAAAATATGTATTATTATTGTTAAATAATATCTACATTAGTGATACTTAAACTTACATAATGAGAAGTTCACAGAGCTTTACACATATTCTTCCAATTATTTTTATGACTTTTGAGGTTTTGAAGAGAGCTATTCTCCCCAATTTATTTCTCCTCAAATTTGTTGTTGCTGTTGCTGTTATTTTTGTTGTTGTTTTCTGGGAGTATGCTTTTACTAATTTACACAAATGCAAAAAAAAAAATCATCTAGATGTTCATATTATATATATTATCTTTATTCTCAATGAAAAAATTTAGATACAAAGGAATTTCTACTTTATATGGTTAAGTTTGTAAAGCAAAAAGAAAATTAAATTTCCAATCTAGATTTCTGTATAAAATGCTAATAGATAAAACAGGCTAAATTAGGAAGATCTTATTTTATGCAGATTGGGTATACATGGAACAAGCCCCAGGAATGGAAAAGGGGAAGGTAGTAGAATTATAAAATAGGTATTGAAAAAAAAATAAACTTTTTATCTCCTACTTATAAACTCTTTTTTTTCCATTGTTTTTATTAACACCTGATTTCATCAATGCTACAAACTCCTGGTGTGGAAATTCCCTTCATCTGATGCGGATAGGAAACTCAATGATTAATTTATAATCTTAAGAACCTGAGTCTTCCTGTTTCCAAGATCAGATGGCATTTATGTGTTCATTTGTGCTTGTATGCATGTGTGTGACACACACATTTTAAATACAAAATTATAAATTAGTTTATTTTGTCTATTATATTCTTCTTTTCCCATGTCTTCCAAATAGTTTTGCTGATAGAACTATAGAAAAACCCTAATACTTTAAGCATAAAAGTGATGCATTTCAAGTTTTGAGTTTTAATTTAGCTGTAAGTACATGAGGGCATTATAAAAACTCTTCATGCCACTAAGTTCTCAAATCAGAAAACACCACACTAATAAAGAATAATGAAAAAACATCATACAGTCTATTAAAATAATTCTAGAAATATCAAAGACATATTAAAGAATATCTGAGTCAGACTTAAACAATTGGAAAAATATCAAGTGCTCCTGGATAGGTCGAGCGAATATAATAAAGATGACAATACTCCCTAAACTAATCTATTTATTTAGTGCTATACCAATCAGACTTCCAAGAAAATATTTTAATGATCTAGAAAAAATAACAACAAAATTCATATGGAATAATAAAGGTCAAGAATCTCAAAAGAATTAATGAAAAAAAATCAAATGAAGGTGGCCTAGCTGTACCTGATCTAAAACTATATTATAAAGTAGCAGTCACCAAAACCATTTGGTATTGGCTAAGAAATAGATTAGTTGATCAGTGGAACAGGTTAGGTTTACAAGACAGAATAGTCAACTATAGCAATATAGTGTTTGACAAACCCAAAGAGCCTAACTTTTGGGATAAGAATTCATTATTTGACAAAAACTGCTGGGATAACTGGAAATTAGTATGGCAGAAATTAGGCATGGACCCACACTTAACACCGTATACCAAGATAAGATCAAAATGGGTCCATGATTTAGACATAAAGAACGAGATTATAAACAAATTGAAGGAACATAGGATAGTTTATTTCTCAGACTTGTGGAAGAGGAAGAAATTTGTGACTAAAGACGAACTAGAGACCATTATTGATCATAAAATAGAAAATTTTGATTACATCAAATTAAAAAGCTTCTGTACAAACAAAACTAATGTAAACAAGATTAGAAGGGAAGCAACAAACTGGGAAAACATCTTCACAGTTAAAGGTTCTGATAAAGGCCTCATTTCCAAAATATATAGAGAACTGATTCTAATTTATAGGAAACCAAGCCATTCTCCAATTGATAAATGGTCAAAGGATATGAACAGACAATTTTCAGATGATGAAATTGAAATCATTACCACTCATATGAAAGAGTGTTCCAAATCATTATTAATCAGAGAAATGCAAATTAAGACAACTCTGAGATACCACTACACACCTGTCAGATTGGCTAAGATGACAGGAAAAAATAATGATGATTGTTGGAGGGATGCGGAAAACTGGGACACTGATACATTGTTGGTGGAGTTGTGAACGAATCCAACCATTCTGGAGAGCAATCTGGAATTATGCCCCAAAAGTTATCAAACTGTGCATACCCTTTGATCCAGCAGTGTTTTTACTGGGCTTATACCCCAAGGAGATACTAAAGAAGGGAAAGGGACCAGTATGTGCCAAAATGTTTGTGGCAGCCCTGTTTGTAGTGGCTAGAAGCTGGAAACTGAGTGGATGCCCATCAATTGGAGAATGGTTGGGTAAATTGTGGTATATGAATGTTATGGAATATTATTGTTCTGTAAAAAATGACCAGCAAGATGAATACAGAGAGGCTTGGAGAGAATTACATAAACTGATGCTAAGTGAAATGAGCAGAACCAAGAGATCATTATATACGTCAACAACGATACTGTATGAAGATGTAATCTGATGGAAGTGGATTTCTTTGACAAAGAGACCTAATTCAGTTTCAATTGATCAATGATGGACAGAAGCAGCTACACCCAAAGAAAAAACACTGGGAAATGAATGTAAACTGTTTGCATTTTGTTTTCTTCCGGGTTATTTCTACCTTCTGAATCCCATTCTCCCTGTGCAACAAGAAAACTGTTTGGATCTGCACACATACATTGTATCTAGGATATACTAGGACATATTCAACAAATATAGGACTGCTTGCCATCTAGGGGAGGGAGTGGAGGGTGGGAGGGAAAAATCGGAACAGAAGTGAGTGCAAGGGATAATGTTGTAAAAAAATTACCCTGGCATGGATTCTATCAATAAAAAGTTACTATAATAATAAAAAAAAGAATATCTGAAAGTATTATGAATCAAATACCTTTCATAAAATATAAAAACTAAAACATCAACTTTTCATTTTGAAGGTTCTTTATGGATTAAATGCCAAATATTATGTGAAAAACTGAATACAAATAGAAAAGCAGGACAGTATATGCTCATAATCTAAGGGGGGAAGATAATATGATCTATGAAGTAAGTGAATGGAGAGAAGATAAGTAGAACCATAATTCTGAAAGAACTAAATCATTCAAATTTATCTTCCTGACTTCAAAGCATTTTAAAGAAGTGATGGTGCATTATTTTAAAGGTGTCAGAGAAAATAATCTCCTTTTTATGGTTTAAGAGATTTGACCATCAGGGAATTTTTCCTTAAATCAATCCAAATTTATTAATGAATCAATAAATATATGTTAAGTGAAATAATAATCAGATAGGTGTAGAAGAGAAAGTAATGTCATAAAAATCCAAGGAGAAGTGAATATGCAGGGGGATACAGTGATGCCAGCTGCTACAGAGAAGTTAAGAGGAAAGAAGGATAACAAAAGATAATTAGATATAACAGGAGATCATTGGTAGCTTTGGAGAAAGCAGTTTACACTGAGTAAAGGCCTGGAATCTGATGGGAAAAGAATAAGTGGGAGAAGAGAGTAAGTGGAGATAATGTATGTAGAAAAATTTTTTTCCTAGGAATTTTGCTATGAAAAGGAGGAGGGATAGTTTGAGGGGATGAAGCAGAGAAAGGGACTAGATGAAGACAGATAACATTAAATTCTCTTTACAGAGAAAGAGGAGATGGTATAGGACCTTTATAAGAAATGTCATCTGGTTAGAGTAAAGGGAGAAGAGACTAAGGGATAATGTTAATGAGTTTTGAAAGAGGAAATTCAGAGAGGATGACCTCTCTTTTTTCATGTTGAAGTTCATGTTCTCTCATTTGATCTTCAGTGGATAGTACAAAGTCATTACTTGCGTAAAAAAGATATGTGTTTCTTTTTCTTTTTTTTTAATAGTGTTTTTTATTTATTTTTTTTATTTAATAGCCTTTGATTTACAGGATATATACATGGGTAACTTTACAGCATTAACAATTGCCAAACCTCTTGTTCCAATTTTTCACCTCTTACCCCCCACCCCTCCCTAGATGGCAGGATGACCAGTAGATGTTAAATATATTAAAATATAACTTAGATAGATATGTGTTTCTTTTTAAAACATTTATTGATGCCATTATTTTATATCACCTACATTCCTACTATATCCCAACCCTTATAATAAGGAATTGTTTTTAAGTAAGAAAAAGAGCTAACAAACGTGGAAAAAAATGACATTACATAAAGAATTCCATATTCATGGTCCCCCAATCCTGCAAAAGGTGGGAAAAAGATGTCTTTCATATCTCTTCTTTGGGAACAAGTTGCACATTATAATTTTATAGTATCTACATTCTATTTTAAAATTATTTTTCTTTCTTCTGATACTGTTTTGGTCATTCTTTATACTGTTTTCCTGGTTATAGTCACTTCATTTTGCATTAATTTATTTAAGAATTTCTATGTTTCTACATATTCATCATATTCTTGTTTCTTATAGTACAGTAATATTCCATTCCATTATTATTATTGCACATTTTGTTAAGCCACTTCCCAATCAATGCACATCGAGTTTGTCTCTAGTTTTTTGCTACCACAAAAAGTGCTACAGTAAATATTTTGGGATGTATGGATCCTTTCTTCTTATCATTTACTTTTTTTTTGATGTATAGATCAGAAGTGGAATCTTTGGGTCAAGGGTACTAATGTTTTAATCACTTTCTTCACAGAATTCCAGACTGCTTTCTAGAATGGTTTAATCCATAAGCCCACGAAAAATAGAAGTTGGTATTCTGATTCAGATACTTAAAAAAAATCATATTGTAAAGAGAATTGTTTCAGTACCTTACTGTGATTCTAAGTATGATTTTGACTTTTCAACATGTTTTTTGTTTTGTCTATGCTACTATTCTCATTCAATTATCTTGTTTAATTTAGTGACATTAAAAGTCATGTATTAGAGATTTTGTCTCTGTGTCTCTAGTATTACTTTAAAGTATTTTAAATCCCCTTCCTCTATTAATTTAATACATATTATGTATTATGAATTATGGTTCTTTTTGCTTAAACTACTCAGATGTAAACCTATTTCCATATACTTCCTTCTCTCTCTGGAGCTATTTAAATTACAGATTTCTTTTTATTATTTATTTCATTTCTATTTTCTAATTTCTAAATTAGTTCCAATTTTCCTTTATTTCTTTCCTTTCAACTTTACTTATTTCTAAGTTTTTTTTAAACTGAGAATTTCTTTGCTTTATTCTCCTTATCAAATTTCCTCCCTATCTTTTCTGAAAATTTCTTCCCTAATTCATAATTGATATCTTTATCTAATCCTTTTTAAAAAAATTTTTGAATTTATGAATTTAAAGCTTCTTAACTGAGTTTGAACTTTTTCTAATGAATTTTTGTTATTGTCTGTAAAGAATTTGCCACATTGTTTTTTTTTCCTATTGTACCTCACTCTTAGAAGTGTCAAACAGTAAAGTAAATGGAATAGAAGCAGTGTCCCAGGCAGACACTACCTTTGTTCTACATTTTTTAGACAATTCTATGTTCTTTCTTTCCTAGATGATCATCCATTGGTCATGCTCTATCATTTCTGAGTCATTATTCCTTCCATTTTTATGGTACAGCTCACATATGTCTTCTTTTGGGACAGGGTACCATCTATGGAAGCACAACACTCTATTTATTACAGGAAGTAGTCTTCCAATGATTTGAACTTTTTACCTAGAATATTCTCCAAAGAAATGTTCTTATCTTGACTAGATAAGCGTAAAACCCCCATCTTCCTCAGTATAGAGAAATGCTTTCTTTTAACATTATTGTCTTTTGCTTCTCATCTGTCAGATTTTCCACCATTTTATGTAATTTTTTAAATTCTAAATTTGTTAATCTTTCTATCATTTCTTAGGAGAAACTCTCCACCATAAATTTAGTTTTTTAATCTGCCAAATGAATTTGTATTTCATTGAAAGTTCTAACTTCTGACATCTATTCATTTCTAATTTCTCCTCCTATAAATTTAATCTAACTCAATCTGTAATTTCTTGTTCTATTCACTCTTGTGATTTTTCATTTAATTAATCCTTAATTCAATTTCCTTTGTCATGTAATATTTAACAGTATATTGTAATCTCTTTCAGGGCTTAATATTCATCATTCCTTCTAGTTTTGAGAACCTGATGATTTTATCTGCTTATATTCTATGTTTATATTATTTTTTCACTTGAAATTTTTGGTTTTGGTCCTTTTCCCTTATTGTCCTGCAAATTTGTTACTTCTACATCCCAAAGTTCAAGCTGCAAAACTGTCACAGGATCCTCTTGAATTTAAGTGCTTTCTGGCTTGTGCCCACTGTTAATGGCTTTAGAGGGAAGGGAGAAAGACAAGACTGATCATAGCTGGAATTTTGTGTCTCTCTATTTTCAAGATCTGTACAGCCATTCACATTGGCTTTCTGCCTTAAGTCTTCACTTGGATTTTTTCTTTTCCTTCTCTGGCTCTTTATTGATAGTTGGAGGAGGGAATGGAAGGTGTTCCATGTAATTTCTGCAGTATTTGCAGTCCCTAACTTGCACTCTAAATAGAAGGCAGCACACTTTCATACCACATGGCTTAACAAGAGATTCTGCTGTTTATTGTGGGGAGGGGATAGGGAAGCAAACAAGGAGTAAGGTGTGTTAGCAAAATCTCTTCAACAAGAGAGGATCCCAGTATGGGTTCCAGTTTGTTCTGTGGATTCAAATATGATGATTCACATCTGGCAATTAATCTTGCTTTGGGCTTTTTGGTTTTACTGTTTGGAGAATTAGGGGGAAGAAAAAAAGTGAGTATTCTTCTGTATTGTTAGCCATATGATCTACAAGTCTGCCATCTTATATTTAAAGCTATTTATTAAATAATTCTTTAGTTTTTTTATTCTTTATGCCCTAACAATGATTATACTCTTCTATGGAGGAAGGCAGCCTAGACCTTGGTCATAGACTAGGGGACAGAGCTATTCTTGTGAAGAGACAAGGAAGAGATGGTGAGAATAGAGATGTGAACAGGGTCCATTTGAAGGAACAAGCCCATTGGTCTCCAGGATTATTAGCTGGGGAATTGCTATTATTTTTATAGTTCAATTGGAGGATAATAGGGAAATAGCCAGGGCTTTGTCCCCTCCACTGTGGTCTCTGAGGAAGTTAGAAGTCAGGTATTTCAAAGAACCACAGAATTTTAAAGGAGGAAAGGAAATTAATAACTATTAATTAATTAACTAATAACCAATTAATTAACTAATAATTAATGAACTATTAATAATAATTCAATGCACATCCAAAGAGAATCTCTAATACATACTTATTAAGTGGTTTCCTAATATCTGCTAGAAGATGCTATCAATACAAACCGAGTATTCCACTTAGGTACAGCTCTTCTTGTTGGAGAGATTTTTCCTGCCAGGAAGCCAGAATGTGGGACTGTACGGCAACTATTTACTGTTCCTGGTTCTTTGTTCTAGAGTCAAATAGAATAAACTAAGTCTTTTTTTCCTTTCCACATAATAGCACTTCAAATGCCGTAAGACAAATATGTTACTCCTGAGTCTTCTTGAGGTTAAGCAGATTCAGTTTCTGTATACTTTCAAGTAATCCTCAGAGGGCATGAACATTACCTTTGCTTTCCTGGTTGCATTCTTCTGTATATTCTTCCTCAATTGTGGAACTCAGAACTAAACAGAATCTTCACAGTGCAATGTGAATAGGCCATGTTAGACTAGGACTGTTAACCCAGAAGATATGCCTCTCTTCATGGTTGCAGCAGTATTTTGCCTGCCACATTCTGCTGAATCATATGAAATCTGTAATAATCTAAAATTCCAAAAACGTTTTCAGATACATTGCTGTATAATCACAATTATCCCATATTATACTTGGCGAGATTGCCTTTCTTAACTCCTAAAAAAAAAAGATGTTCTATCTTTAAAACCTGGCTGTCAGTGATATTCCTTTTTCTAAAAATTATTATAGTATTATTTTTCCAAACACATGCAAAGATAGTTTTCAACATTCACCCTTGAAAAACATTGTGTTCTAAATTTTTCTCCCTCTCTTCCTTCCACACCACCTTCAAAATAGCAAGCAACCCAAAATAGGTTAAAACATGTACAATTCTTCTAAACATATTTCCATATTCATCATGCTGTAAAAGAAGAAAAAGATCAAAAGTGAAAAAAATGACAAGAAAAATAAAACAAGCAAACAACAACGACAACAAAAAACAAGGTGAAAATACGATGCTCTGATCAGGCTCCACAGTTCTCTCTCTGGATGTGGATAGCACTTTCCATTATAAGCCTAAAGGAATTGTCTTGAATGATGTCATTATTGAAAAGAGCAAGCACATCACAGTTGATCATCACATAACTATATACAATGCTCTCTTGGCTCTACTCACTTCATTTAGCATCAGTTTATATAAGTTTTTCCAGGCTTTTCTGAAATCAGCCTGTTCATCATTTCTTATAGAACAATAACATTCCATTACATTCATATATCATAATTTTTACAGTTATTCCCCAACTGATGGCCATCCACTCAATTTCCAGGTTCTTGCCCCTACAAAAAGACTATTACAAACATTTTTGCACAGGTGGGTCCTTTTCCCTTTTTTTATGATCTCTCTGGGATAAAGAACCAATAGAGACATCAATGATATTCCTAAAACACAGATCTGACCATATAATTTACCAGCTCAAGAAGCTCCCTATTCCTTTTAGGAGATATATATATATATTTGAAGTTCATCATAATCTGAGGTTACCTTTCAAGATCTTACACATTAAGTGAGCAGAATCAGGAGAACATTGTACACAGTAACAATAAGGTTATGTGATGATCAACTATGACAGACTTGGCTTTTTTCAACAATGTGATAACTCACAGCAATTCAAATAGTCTTGGGATGGAAAATGCCATCTGTGTCCCAAGAGAGAATATGAAGACTGAATGTGCTTCAATGCATAGTATTTTCACTTTTTTGTTTGTTTTTTTCTTTCTCGTGGTTTTTTCCCTTTTGGTGTGACTTTTCTTGCACAATATGACAAATACAGAAATATGTTTAAAAGGACTACATATATTTAACCTATATTGGATTCTTTTATTGGGGAGGAGGAAGAAAAATTTGGTACACAAAGTCTTACAAAAAATGAAAAATTGGAAAAATATGCATATATTTTTCTACATACTTCACATATATGTGGAAAAATAAAATATTACTAAAAAAAAGATCTTGCACATTACTCTCTTTTATACATTTTAGAGACTAGTAAAATTGGTATGATTTCCTGTCCCTCATATACAATATCTATGTCACTTCTCTTCTCCATTCCTTTGCAAAGTATGTTACAAAGTATGTTACAAAAACATACAAAGTATGTTTGCAAAGTATGGGCATGGGCCCAGAAGATATTCTTTCCTCACCTCTACATCCTGCAATCTCTAATTTCCTTCAAAGTTTAATATAGTGTTCTCCTCCTTTCCTTCCTTCCTCCTCTTACCCCTCCTACCCCCCGGTATCTAGTGTCTTTCCTCCCTAAAATTACTTTATATTTACTTAGTGTGATCCAGTAGTTTTCTCTGACAGAATGTAAGATTCATAAAGGTAAGGACTTTTGATGTTTATCTTGGTATTTCCATAATCTAGAACAGTACCTTGAACATAACAGGTATTCAAATGCTTGTAATTGATTGATACTTTCAGTTTTAAAGGCCTTAGGTTGTACCAGTGAGAATTATAAAGAGGGATCAGAGATGAGAATATATTGATTTTATAACTGATAAAATTTGATGACTGAATGGATATGTAGAAAGTAGAGCAAGGAATCCAAGATAACTTTGAG
This sequence comes from Sarcophilus harrisii, assembly GCF_902635505.1. NCBI lineage: Eukaryota > Metazoa > Chordata > Mammalia > Dasyuromorphia > Dasyuridae > Sarcophilus > Sarcophilus harrisii. Next base: position 106,597,477 of record NC_045427.1, on the reverse strand, counting down.
GTTATAAACAGGAGTGCTGGAAAGAAAGTGATACAATGCACATAGAACAACAACAAAAAGAGAAAATTGATCAAATTTTAGAAAACTGTATAAATTAAACAGAGCAGTATGAGTCATCAATTTTAAATGGAACACAAATTAGGTTATGGCTGAATGTAAAAGTTTCTGTTTCCTGGTGTTTACTACTTATTTACATGTGATCAAATAACTCATTTATCTATTATGAAACAGAAAATAATCTAAAAAGTTTTTTATATAAGTTAGCATTTCTTTTTGCTTTCAAAGAAAACAAAGTTAGCACCTTACAAACAATGTAACTAAAAGAGATGTTTAAGTATCTGCAGCTGTGACTTCTACACTTGGCTCTATGTTGAAAGAACCGATTTATTGAACAATCTCAGAGGTATCATATATCAATGAGAAGTTTATATCTTTGTCATTGGATCAGATTTCAAGGACTTGAAATTTAGGCACAATAGCATGATTTAGGGGATGAAAAATAGGTAGATTTAAATCCAGTAGAAATTCTGATAAGCACCTCTTTTAACAGTTTTTAAACAAAGGACTGGAGTTCCCAATAAAGAGGTTTGGGTTGGAAGTCTAAAATTGCATCAAAGAGGTAGCTGAGGACATAAAATGGAGATCTCATACACAGAGAAGAAAATAGGCCAGTGTAATTAAAGATGCAAAAAGAATAAGGCAGATAATGAAATAGAGAAGGAATGATTTAAGAGATGGAAGAAGGGTAGAATATGTCATCATATAAGTAGAGTAAGATCATATTATGAATTAGGAGCAATCCATACTACTAGATGCTACAATAAGGTAAGGGGAAGCAGATCAGCTGAGAAAAAAGCCATTGAGCAGCACACGCGCGCGCACACACACACACACATACACACACACAGTGAAATCACTTTATAACCAATATGTATTTATTGGCAGACCCTCAGAGCTGGACAAGACCTCAAATCTAGTATAATTTACAGCCAACCCAAAATTGCTATGACATTGTCAACGAGGGATCACCTAGCACTAGTTTGCAGTTTTCAAGAGAGCAGTAACCCAGTTTATGATCTATTTTATTTTTAGATAGCTCTAATTTCATTAATTTCTTTCTTCCATCAGATCTGGATATATTTCTCTGCAATTTCATCTACTGCTCTTAGTTTTGTCACTGTGTACAGTCAATAAGCATTAAACACCTTTGTTATTTGTTTTAGTTTTTTCTGAGTCAGTATGAGAGAGACTCCATTTAGGATTTTCTTGGCAAAGATATTGGAGTGATTTGCCATTTCCTTCTCTGGCTCATCTCACAGAGCAGGAAACTGAGGCAAACAGGGTTAAGTGACTTGCCCAGGATCACAGTAAGTATCTGAACCCAGATCAGAACTCATGAAGATGACTCTTCCTTTTTTTTTTCCTCAACAGAATTTTAAAGATAGTTATCAACATTCATTTTTCTAAGACTTTATGTTCCAATTTTTTTCCCCTTTCTCCCTCCCCCCCCCTTACCTCCCCAAGACAGTAAGCAATCTGATATAGGTTAAACATATATAATCCTTTTAAACATATTTCCACATTCGAAAGATATCTTGCTGACTCCAGGTTCAGCACTCTATCCACTGTGCCACTTAGCTGCTTTTAGATGCCAAGAACTCCTAAGTGCTTGAGGAGGCTACAAAGATACAAAGACACAAAGAAAAGTACAAAGAAAAGGAAAAGAAAGTCCTTCCTCTCAAGAGGTTCATAGTCTAATTGGGGAGACATGAAGCAAACGAATTAGTACAAACAAAATAGAAATAGGATAAATTGGACATAATTAACAGAAGGAAGGCACCAGAATTAAGAGGAAGGGCATTCTGCATGGGAGTTTAGTCAAGTTTTTCAAGAAGTCACAGAAGATAAGAGGCAAATATAAGAATGGAGAGTATTCCAGAGATAGGGGACAGTCAGAGAAACTATGGGGAATATCAAGGAGACCAATACTGTTGAGTTAAAAAGAGTATTTGGGGGAGACTGTGTGGTATAACAGGACTGGAAAAGAGGACAGATGGTGAAGGAGCTTGAACATCGAAGAGAGATTTGGATTTTACCTTGGAGGCCATAGGGGACCACTAGAGTTTAATGAGTGGGGAGTGACATGGTTTGACCTAAACTTTAGGAAATTCACTTTGATGACTGAATGAAGAGATACTAGAATAGGGAAAGAATTGGGGCAAGTATATTCACAGTCTGAAGAAAGTAGACTGGAAGAACAGGTAGAAACTTATCACAAAGAACTATTATTGATGTGGGGAAGTTCCTGACATGGATCACATAAAAAAGAGAATGCTTTTAAAATAACTACGAGCAAAACCTCAGTGAAAACTCATCTTGGAAAGAAACCTGATTAGAATTTCTATAAGAGATAAAGTAAGACTTAAGGAGAAAATAAATTTATAAATTACATGATTGTGTTTGAGGGGAAAAATTGGGAAAAAATGATAGATGTGGAAGAAAGAATTGGTCAGGAATTAACAATTTGACACCAGAGATAACAAACTCCCTGAAGATGAGAATAGACCAAATAGAAACTAATGATTCCATGTGGCAAGAAAAAATATTAAAACAAAATCGGGGCAGCTAGGTGGCATAGTGGATAAAAAGTATCAGCCCTTTAGTCAGGAGGACCTGAGTTCAAATCTGACCTCAGACACTTAACACTTCCTAGCTGTGTGACCCTGGGAAAGTCACTTAACCCCAATTGCCATCGGGGGTAAGGGGCGGGGGTAGGAGGTGGGGAATCAAAATGCTGAAAAAATAAATATAAGGTATCTTGTAAAAACAATTGATTTGGAAAACAGATTGAGGAGAATAATTTAAAATCATTGGACTAGGTGAACACTAAAAAAACCAGACTGAAAAAATCAGAGCCTTCTCATCTTAGATCAAGAAATCTTAAAATAAATCTACACAGATCATTTGAGACCAGAGGGAAAAGTAGAAATAAAAAGGTCACCTCCTGAAAGAAACTCAAAATGAAATTTCTCAGGAATATCACCAACAAAGTCCAGAATTTCCAAGTCAAAGAAAAAAAATGCTGTAAGTAGCCAAAAAGAAAGAATAAAAGTACTGAGAAGCCACGGGATCATACATGATTTAGAAGCCACAATCATGAAAGAGCAGAGTTCTTGAATACAATATTCCAGAAGGCAAAGAGAATCGTCTGACAGCTAAGTATAATTTACCTGGAAAAACTGAGTATAATGCTTATGAGGGAGGGGGGGAAATGGAGTTTTGATAAAATAAGAGGACTTTTAAAAGTATTTCTAATGAAAAAAGAATTGAATAGAAAATATGACATTAAATTACAAGAATCAAGAGAAGCAAAAAAAGAGTAAATATGAGAGAGAAATTATAGGAGATTAAACAAGATTAAACTATGTTCTTATTTGAGAAAAGGAAACATGTAATTTCTCAAAACTTTATCATCACCAGGTGTCTTAGAGGGAGTCAAACTATTAATTTTTTATTATGGAGCTTATAGTTGGGTGGGAGAGAATAAATCACAAACACGTGAAGCTGTAATATAAAATATTACATGATGAGTTCATTAGAGACCAAAGCCCCCCCCCCCCCCAAATTCACAAAATAACTTTCATTCTTAACTGAAAATAAAAACTTTTACTAATAGTCACAAATTAAAATCAGGTTTTTTGCGTAAAAGAAAACTTCTCAAAATGAAAAAAATTTGAGCCTAAACAAATGTTTCCTAAGGAAGGGACCTCTTCCCCCAACTCTAGAAGTTTAGAGAACAGTTTAGAAGACGCCATGCGCCATGTTTTATCTGAACCAGAGACTAAAGTGAAAATATATTCTACTTAGCCTTTTGAGTCTCTATTTTACATCAGTGAAATTCATAAAAACGAGCAAATACATTGTGAAGAAAGTGTCTTGGAAATACTTGGTTTTGCATCCTGGATCTTAATATACTTAATATTCGGATTAAATCATTTAACTAGCTTGAGTCTCCATTTTTTCACTCATAAAAGTTGGGTAAAATATCAAAGAATTGTATAATAGATAAAAGAAGCAAGCTGGTCATATATTACAAACAAGGAATGATTAATTTAATGATTTTATATGCCATTAGCCCCTATGCAATGTCAGGAGATCCAGGGGATGATCCTTAGCATACTGATGAACCTCTTGTGGAGGATTAATAGAAGAGCATGAAGAATAGTTGTAATAATAATGATGGTAATGACTTTACTTTAAGGTCTACAAAATGCTTTACATATTATTGCATCTGATCCTCACAATAACCTGTAAGAAAGATAGTATTATCAACTCTATTTTACAGATGAAGAAAAGAGAGACTGAAAGAGATTAATTAACTTGCTGAAAGTCACATAGGTAATAATTGGCTAAAGCTGTATTTGAACATAGAACTTTCTGATCTGTACAAATAGAGAAACATGGATGAATTGCAACTGTTGGAGGGACTGATGAGATTCTAGATTAATGGAATTAAGGAAGTCTACTTCACAAAGCTTGTGTAAGAAAAAGTGCCTTGTAAATTTTGAAACAATTTTTAAATGTAAGTTACCATTATAATTAGTTGTAGTACTACAACTTGGCAAACAGGAAGATGGGATGAGGAAAAACCAGCACACAAACTAACTTCCTTCTCCAGAGAGGACAATTGTCTAGAAAATAGATTATTTAAGCACGAGTGAAATGCATACTCTAGAGATACATTTTTTTTTTCCTCTTAGTTAATGCCTTTATGTAGGAAGAATATATATAAAATTACAATCATCTATCTATCAATAAAATTCTTATTGAGGCCTACATGATCCTATCATTGAGTGAAATGCTTTAAGAAAACAATTAACTTGGGGAAAAGAAACATAATTAAGTAACGATTAATTTAAATGACTGAAACCCTTCATGAACCTTACATCACTCAGCTGCTTAATGCGTGCTGGGGTGGATGGGCTGGTTATTTGCTTATTTCCAGCCTTTAAAGCTGCATCTCTTCTCGCTTGTTCCAGAAGAACTCTTGCTCGTTCCTTAAGTTCTTCCTGTCTTGATAATATTCGCTGCTTAAAAGTAAAGAGGCAGAATTAGTGGCAAAGAGACATATATGTAATCTATACATTTACTCCAATGTTTAGATAATCTAACTAAAAAAAGGTCAGAATTAAGACAATTTCATGAGATTGTATTATGGAAGAACTTGCTCAATATATATATTATGGCATTTATAAACACATTTTTAACATAAATGAAATTATTTTTAGCACTTAAATCTTTACTATAACTAAACTTTATGGAAATGTATTCAAAAGAGTGTTTATAAATCTATTGTCTCTCCTAATCTTCATATTAGCTAAAAGCAACATATTCTGACAACCAAATAAATTTAAATCCAATTTTTAGGACCTAGAGTTTTATAGGATGAACAATATTTCTTTCACATTTGTACTTTATGTAGAACATATATTTTTTACTAATATGTGTGAATGGTGACCAAAGACCTCCTTTCCTTGGCAACCATTTCATTTTTAGTATAGAAAAAAATCAACATAATCTAGAATTTAAAAAGAATTGAAACGTTTTGTTTTTATTCTGTAAAATTTGCTTAAATTCTTCACACTTCACAATGTTCTAAATTGCATATTTTGAGTCAATGAAAACCAATCATATTTTGGAAGTGTGGCCTTCCCTAACTATTTTTCTCCCTAAAATGAAACAAACTCTATCAGAATCATACCTTTTTCTGAGTTAACCTGAGTTACTAAAAAATATTAAGTGCTTTATTGGTACCATATATTTTGAAGAATCTGTACCATATATTTGGAAATAATCGCCAAAAAGAAATAAAATTATTCAACATTAGCTGTAAGCCAAAGAATCTTAAACTTTTGTCTCATGGATGCCTATGGCGATTTAGTGAAGTTTATGAGAAACCCTTCTCAGAACAAGTTTTTAAATGCATAAAATGAAATAAAATTTTACAAAGGAAATCAAATATATTGTAACAGTTAGGAAACATATTTAAAAATTCATACACCCTTTGTTCTAAACAATAGCATACATGCCAATTTAAGTAGGGTAGGAATTTGTTACTTGGACAAATTTCTTTTTTTTCTTTTCCATCATATCCAATGGCTATGGGATAATTTGTAGTTACAACTAATCTCATATCTACATATATCTTTTTGTTCATTGTGTAATGCAATTTTTAGGTATAAATACTAGAGAAAGCAAAGGAGAAAGTTATACTAGTACAAATATTATTTTTATTTAGTTTGTTAGAATAACTACCTAAAAAAAATGATAGCTTTTGCCCTTCTCTTTTATATAACTATTTAACTGCTCTGAATTTTCACATCTTTCTATTTTACTAGTTTTATTTTCTCCTTTGTCCTAAAACATGATAGCAGAAATCTTAAACTTTTCTTAAACAAAATTGTATTACTTAAAAATTTATATAGCCTAACAGAGAAGAATTTGAGAAACAGCACAGTTTGCAATGATGATACTTAGATTATATCTATATATGACTTTGAAATGACTATTAATAGTTGTTTTGCTGTTGTGAGCTTTTTAAACTATATTATCAAAATTTATAATAAAACAGATCAATAATGGAAGGAACTTAAGAAGAAAAAAATAAAGTTCTAACACTATCTCTGCTGTTAATTGTATGACCTTGGGCCTGACATGATCTTGCTATGTAATAATCTCTTCAACTGCAAAATGTTAAAGTTGGCTCAGATTCCACCCAAAAGTAATCTCAGATAAGCCATTCAGGCTCTCTGGGCTTTGATTTGGGCCTCACTGATTTTATGGTCATATAGTAAAGGGCTGTTGTTTTGTTTTGTTTTGTTTTTTCCTAAATAGTGGTTGTAGGTTTACAGTGACAAATTTGATTCTATACAGTAGAGCAAACTTGAATTATTTTTGTTTGAGACCTTTACACTATGGATCTTTAAAAACCCATGATGTTTTATAGGCAGCCATATGATAGTTTTCGAGATAATGGATCCCCTTTAGTATTCCAAAGACTGAAATAACTAGAAATTTAAGTCAGTTCCTAGCCAATATATTCACACATCTTGAACTAAATGAGATGAAGACTACTAGTTGCCTCAATCACTAGAGTGAGTAGGATTGAAAATGGTCTCTTATTTACATATGGGGAAAGTGATATATAGGTCACTTGCCACAAGTCCTACAACTGGTGGTAAAAACAAAAGAATTTAAGTTTTCTGAAGGATAATGGCTGAATAAAATTATGGCATGTGAATATAAAAGAATATGGCTGTGTTACAAGATAAAGGGAATTCTGATGCAGCATGAAGAAGGTAGATCAAGATATAATATAAAATGACTACAATAATGTAAATGAAAAAAATATAAGTATTGAAACTCAGATTAAATGTAATGGGCAATCTTAGTTGTGGAAGACATTACCTCCTTTCTTTTTTCCTTTTTTTTTTTTTTTTTTTTTTTTTTTGCTGAGGCACACAGCTAAGATGTGTTAAGTGTGAGAAGAACTCAAGTTCTCCTGACTTCAGGGCTGGCGCTTTATCCACTGCGCCACCTAGCTGCCCCCATTACCTCCTTTCTTAGGGAAATATAAAAAGCTGGGTGAGTATGGGTATGGAATGTTGCATATGTTGTCAGATGTGGTCACTGTGTCTGTTTTTGCTCAACAGTTTTTATTTGTTCAAAGAGAGGTTTTGATGATGGTGGTGAGGATATGTATTGGAAAATGACTGCTATATAATAACAAAAGGCATCAATAAAACAATAGATGTGTATGACTATTTTTTGAGCAGTACTTAAACATATTCACTAATAATTTTGCAATAAATGAATGAACAAATATGATTGAGTTATTATTCTCTATAAGGTACCATGTTCCCTCTCTTGGCTTCTAAAATTGTATTATGCTTTTGTGGTTGATTAGTCAAGAAAGCGTTTGGTTCAAAGTCAAATATACTGAAAGCTATTGCTGGGCAAGTCATGATTGCTAAGACATCAGTGATCAGGTCAAAATCTACACATCTAACAGGACAACTCTGAAAAAAATATGATTTGTTTTAACCATGAATAAAACATAGAGGGCAAGAAATACCTAAGCAAAACAAAAGGAAAATAAAGGAAAAATACTTTAAAGAGAAAGATTAGATTTTTAAATTGATAACGAACAAAAAAAAAAAAAAAGAAAAGAAAAACATGTTTAAGATGGCCTTTTCCTTGGAGGGAAAATAAAAATATTCTCAGGCTATTCTTACGTATTTATAAGATTCAAAATACTCTTTTGCTTATATAGCCAATTAACTAGTAGTATTTAAAGGCTAAACAGTTTATTTTTTCTATATCTATTTATTCTATACGATTCTATATAGAATTCTATATCTATTTATTCTATAGAAATATTTTTTTTTAGTAACATTGTAAAATGTTATCACTAACTTTAACCAGAGAGAGTATGATATATCTTAAGAGGAGTTATTGGCTATGTTGCCGGTTTTCCACATATTAGCTGTTGTAGACAACAAAAGAACATAATAAGCATTCGTCACTTCAAACATTCCCATTATGACAAATCATAACATACTCCATCTATAACCATTTATAACAAATCTTTTTAAATCACCTATTATGTGGAAAGAAATGGTCTTATGAAGAAAAAAAATGAAAAATAGCCTCTGCCTACAACAATGTAGCACAAATATATTGTATGAAGACAAAGGCCATACCTAACTAGTAACTAAAGATGAATACTTAGTCAATTCTCTTACCTGAGCTGTTTTTGCAGACTGCTCTGAATGATTTAAAATTGTTCTATCTGTATCAGAATCAGACTCTGTATGTCTCAGGGTTGCACGTTTTTTCTTTGCAAGGTCTACATCTCTGTTATAGGAATATCCAAGTTTAGAATTGGGAGATAAACTTGATTTGTTTACAGGAGACTCAGGTTCTGGTCTCTTGTTCTCTGAGGAGTCAGAAGATAGCAATTTTTCTTCTTCCAAATTACTACCAGTAACTTCTAGAGAATGGTGCCTTTGCCTGTCAAGTTCCTCACAAGCAAAGGATGGAGATGTATCTTTTTTTTTATCATTGATACATGTTAAGTCACTCAATTCTAAAGTGTCAACTTTTAGTAATTTCTTCTTGCCCAACAAAATCTGTGCTTGTGTAGAATCTGTCTGGGTATACATTCCAGCCTCCTCATATGCTGAAGTCCTTCCGGAGCTTTGTTGGTATTTTTGTGGCTCTGTGTCACTTTTAGTCCTTCGACAATAAGGGGCAGCTGTGCTTGGACTCAGATGATCATCAGGGGTCTGATGCTCACTCTCTGACTCTCCAACACCACTATCATTTACAAATACAGAATCATCTTGAGATACGAAGTCTACAGCTCCGCTGTTAGCTTGCTGAAATTCAGGGTCTCGGTTCAAATCATTAAGTTCTGCATAGAACTTTTCCTGATCAATAGAACTGTTTGTATCAGTTTCATAGTTTCCCACTTTATATGTGCTTTTACTGCTATTCTCCTCTATCTGAACAACATTTAATTCTTGACCACTGAAATGGGCCCTTATTTGATAAAGATAGGTCATAACAGTCAGTTTGTCAGGAATCGCTAACAAAACCATATCGGAAGGTTCCAATAACCGGGAAATTCCTATGCTTGCAAATCCATCGTATGCCTTCAAAATAAGCAAATGAAATTTTATTACAAAGTTTACTCAAATGTCAAATATTGCAAATCAAAATTTCAGTTGTAACTAAAAAATAAACATTAGAACTTGATTTTTAACATTTATGCATTGTTGCTAAAAAAACATTTTAAAAATGCAAATGATCTTTTCACATCTTTCCCAAACATAAATTGACTTTTTCCTTTAGGAATATGTCTACTTTTCATGTAGATAAGAATATAAAATCTACTTAGGTGGTCTTTATTTTAAAATGCTTTTCATGTTATTTTTGGTAATGCTGGATATGAAACTAAAACTTAAAAAAAAAAAAGCAAAGAATAGTTGTAAAAACATATGTCCTAGAAAATCATTTCAGAGTTCAGAACCAAAGCAGTTTATCTAAATACAGAATTCTTGCCTAGAGAGCTGTCTCAGAATTATTTTCAAATGTCACTTTGGGATGGGGGTCTTGCCTATCTCTCATAACAGCTATGTCTGTTATGTTTGAAAATCTAAAGTGATTTTCAAAGAGAGATGAGCAGAAGTGAGATGAGGGGCTAACGATTTCAGTATGTTTTCTAACTTTATAAATTAAAAATATCCCAGGTTTTAATTTTATTACCTAAAACCTTGTCACTTTTTTAAAAGCATATGCCCACCTTCATTAGGGGTATCCTTAATAGATAAAAATAGAATGATATAGAAAACAAGCAAATAAAACTGAGACTTGCAACAAAAAGGTATCTAAGAATAGGTTTTTAAGATAAGAAACTAAGAAATAAAGACACCACACTAATCTATCTAGGGCTTTATCATGCCTGATCGACTTCTCTTCTACTGGCTGTGTAATTGCAGTGATTTGTGCTGATGAAAAACAGAAGCAGATAACCAAAAAGAACTACACTTCAAACACCTGATATAAAGAGGAACAAATGCTTTTTAAACTTAGAAACATTTTCTTAAACATTCAATTAACTATGACTTTACAAAATGAGAAGAATGTAATTTTCCTTAATTAGCACAGGAAAAAAAAAATGAAGTGTTTTGAGTCCTATGACAAAGTTGAGAATGTGTGGCTGCATTGTATTATTTTTGCTAGCCCTTAAAAATGACTGCAGTGCATCAGGTTTTTCTAGTTTTGAAGAATCAAAGCTGTTTCTCAATTTACAAATAATTATTACTATCCTGAACTAACCCTTGAAACCAGTATTGTGTTGCCAGAAGCCCTGTAGGGAATGTCTAAGGGTTTAGATATACTTTTAGTGAGAACAAGAAAATTTTTTTAGTTCTACATGTCATAATTTTGCTTACAAGAAAATTCTCATCATATTCTGGTTTTAAAAGTGAACCTAATTTTTTTCTTCAAAAGAATAAGTTATAAATCGATTTAACACCAGGAAGAAAATAGTCTTTTGCACTTACATGTCAAAATACACTTCTACCTTTAGATTTAATCCTTTTCTCATACTCCTCCCGCAGTTTTATAAATTTTATAAAGGAAGAGTGAAATGGAAAACAAATTGTAATATTAAAACATCTTCAATTTTCACAGCACTATCTTTCATAATATATAAAGATGACTCAAAATATTTAGTTAAGGTATATGGTTCAGTTGGAATGCAAGTATAGACTTGTTTGTTATTTTACTTGTTTTAGGAAAAATGAAAGAATTTTTCTTTCTCCAGTGTTCTGACAACATGATTGACAGCCATCAACTGCAGGCCATCAGTGAAAGCACCACAGGCAGTATTCTAAACATTTCCCAATTATCTAACACACTGACATATTGGTCAAGATCAGATGTCACAGGTAAATACCTTTTTTATTCACTACTTCTTCCAGATCTGGGGAAATGATTAGCTTCCTTATGAGGAAACTTCTTAACTTTGAATTCTGGTAACAGTTCATTTTAAAATGTAATTATGAATACTAATTGTAGTGCTGTATAAAAACAAATTATACTTTTAACACGTAAGGTCAAGACAATTATTTAAAGGTGTATTTTCAGAGGTTAACATTTGTTGCTATGGTCAATCGTTCATTTGTCTTTTGTAATAGCCTGGGTGCAGAAAAAAAGTTCTTACAAAGAAAATTATCTTATTCATTGCTAGATGTTATTTTAATTGGTTAGGAGAAGTCACTGTCAAATGTGCTATGCATCCACATCGAACTTATACACAGACATTGCTGCTCCCTGTACAGCCTTCATTCCCTTCTAGGACACATGGGGTTATCAGGTCAAATTGTGTGAAGCCAGGAAACAAATCTGAAGGAAGCAATTGAGCTACTTCAAATGTAGTTATCAGGCAAGAGCTTAAAATGATGAAAGAAACAAAAATTAATCAACAATTACTTATTGAATGATGAGTATTCTTCACAAGGGAAAGAATATGAAATAAAATTCACCCTAAAACTATTTTTCAGATAAAGCTGCTTAACAGAAGTCTAATATATGCAGGAGAATATAAATCTGAAGTATTATCAGCATTAAAATCTTCAAAATTTGAAAAAAGAAATACAAAATAATGGGTTGTTACTATGACTTAAGAGCTGACAAGATTTCATATATTTGTTTAAAAATGTTAAAGGAAATATAAAACAATATGTTTTCAGAATCTCAAACTGCAAGTTAGAAAATCCACATTATAAAAATGACAATATTTAGCTTTGCATTTTCCATGAAAGCTAGAAAAAGGCTTGCTATTTACTCAACAGGACAATGAAAAAAAGTTTGTACATATAAACCAAGGACCAGACTTTTGTCTGGTTATGGAAAAAAAAATTTTTTTTTTTTTACTTTGGTGTGTGCTGCTTCTGAAAACTTAAATAATTTACACAGATAACCTACTTTACAGAATATCAACCAAAAAAAGAATATTACAATGATTTCCCATTATTAATAATGTAGAAAATGAGTTATTTGTCAACATACTATGTGAGGGAATCATACCTTTTCAAAGAAAATAAAATTTTTAATTGCTGGCTAAGATTTTTTTTTTAAGGGGTGGGGAGAGATAAGAAGCATTAATAGGAAGAAAATTTGGGGTTAAACTTATTTTAGCTAAATGAAACTGTCAGGATTCTCTTTATGTTACTTGAGTTTTAAATTAGGTGTTTCAAAAGAGAATTAAACACCTTGCTTTGGGCTCATATTGGTTTTCATTAATTATGCTCACCATGCTAAAGAAAAATACTGTTTAATAGAAAATAATGGGAATCAAAGTTCTTAAATGTTAAAATGTTAAGGACTTGTGGCATTAACATGAACACATTTATTCTAACCAATATGGTAGTCCTATAAAGTCAAGCAGAAGTATAAACATGTAATTTTTAGTATAATCCTAAAAAATAGTTGAAAATAAATTAGACTGAAAGAAGAAAAAAGTCATGAGTACTCTAAAAGTCCCATTATCCCTTCTTTCCAATTATTAATAAAGGCCATACAAAAAATAACTCTAATGCCAATCTGGAACTTCTTGTGAATGTTAAACATGACAAATCAGAGTCAATACTATGTCTGATTTGAACTGCAGATGTCTGAATAATTTCTGTGAACTATATAGTTATGACCTTACAAGACTGCCTTCTCACTCTCCCAAAAATGATAAAAACCTGCAGTAAAGTAAAAATCGAAGATATATGTTTTTTCCCCCTTCCTTTCCTATTAGATCTTACCTTTTTGTTGTTCTCTTTAATATCTTGAGGATTCAAGGACTTGTAGTCACTGAGGGAGAAAATGGCACAGTGGGTATGTATAGTATTTGATAAATGAGGTAGTTTTAAAACACATCAGGTCTAAACACCTGACTACAATATCTTACAGTAACTAGCAATTTCATAGCAATTTGATCAACAAAACTAATAATGTATACAATAAATAAACCAAATAAATAAATAAACAATAAATACATATTTCATTGCCTGAAATTTTACATCTTTAAAAAAAGTGCAGGAGACTAGAGACCAGCCTTGCAACCAAATTCACCATGAGGTAATCCCTTGTTGTCAATGTATAAGCTAAGGGCTTATTTGTCTCATCTCGTTTCAAAACAAACACAATTTTCATAATCATCTTGAAGTCTGTTCTTTCATAAGATTAAGAAAAAAGAAATATATCATTTTTAAAGTAGAGAAAAGATTGTTTTTAGGAGGGGTAAAAATGGGATTTCAAGGCTTGGCATAAATCTGTTTCCTCAAAATACACAAAGTGCTCAAAGTAATTTATAGTTAAGCATTTCAGGACATGTCAAGTAGTGGTTTTAATGTTGTAATTTTCCTATTTCTAGCACATGTAAAGGATTTGACTGAAAAATTAAAATGTGTTTACTTACATCAAATCTGGTCTAAAGTGGTGTAATATTGCACAAAAAGATAAACCATTTCTCCAGGATGTAGTAAAATTGGTGATTTTGACTCCCCTATAGTTTTTTGTTACTTCTTTGCACCATACAAGCAATGACTGACTAGCATTTGGCTTTCTCCCCAAAATAGGACTTGGTATAGGGCTTGGCTAGAAGAAAAAGAAGAAAACATTAAAAGAATTTAATGGAAGATGAAAATTAACAATAATTGACCTAACTAGATGATCTGCATCCTTTGATGTGAGTTTCAGTCCTTCAGAGCTGTCAATTTATGACTGTAACCTGCAAGAACGGCACATAAATCTCAAGTTATTATCTCCAATTTTGGCCCTCGGCATTTGCCTTTAGAGGATGTAGATCTACAGAATTCTAAACTTACATATGAGAACAGGCCAAGAACTGTAGTGCTAGAAACATCATATTGAAGTACTTAAACACTTAAGGCATTTCTACTGCATAGTCTCTGTACCTTTCCACACCCTTAATGATTTCTAAGGTATACACATGAAAAAATATTCCTATAACTTTTTTCTAAGTAAATTAAAAATAGAGTAAATCAAAGTTTACTATGTAATCTGAGTTGTGAGCTGTTACTATGGTAGAAAGATCAAAGTTTAATCATTGCAATATTTTAATATTGTATACATTCCAAATGAACAGTTACTATGTTAATCATATTCAAACATCATTTTCATATGCATTTAATGAGAGCAACTATTTTAGAGTTACTAACAATGATGGAATGTAGTTAGCTACAGCACATAATCATTTTGGTTCTCCCTGCCTCCCCCAAGTCTATAAGTTTGTTCTGGTTATCTATGAGAAAGCAAAATTTACTTACATGGAAAGTGAATATTCAAATAAGAATAAATGAATATTTAACTTACACTAGCAGCTAATTAAATCTATATTGAGAACATTTACTGACAAATTAGTCAACTGATATTAATTACAGATTGACAAAATAAAAATAAACCCAGACTATGTAATAAAGATGCTTATTCTATACTTCTAATCTTAAACTTGAGTAATTTTTGTTTTCTTGAATACAACAAAAATGTACTATTTCACACTCAAATAATAGTTCTTCCAATTTAAAACGCCACGGGCAAGTTATTTTAAGACAAACCACTAAGGTTTTCAATATTCTAAATCTTGCTCTTAATTCACAAGAAAATCAATATAAATTTGAGCTATGACCAAATTCAGATTCAGAACAGAGAGACTCCAAAATAAAGTGAAAGAAAGACAATGTCATTTATCCTAATGTCATTACTTGGTTTGGGAAGCAAATCACTCTTGACATACAGACGAGTTAAGAAAGACCAATGATGCCCCCACTTGACAAAAGCATGTCAATGCTAAACAATTAAAGCTGTCAAACTCACATAACTATGATTTATGTATTCACTGCTTGTGGGGGAAGACAACTAAGAAATACCACAGAGGCAATTTCTCATTTTTATTGACTGTCAGACTAACAAATTGTTACATAAACAACCATGAATCTTGATGTTCCTAAAACGATATCTCCATCAACAGCAACAGACACTATTAAACAATTCATAAGGAACAGGCTCTAATATTATATAGTAACTTTAATTAATATTGAGCAATAGACTAAGGAACTTTCAATATTATCAATTCACCTCAGGAAAAAAACAATGATTCTTTATGAGATCCACCTAGTAAATGCACAATTATCATTATCTAAGCATCTTTTAAATAAACTTCTAAATGCTTTTCAAATAACTTCTACTTCCTTCTCATCTCTCCACAAGATATTTTACATATGGATTAAAATAAAATAAAGATATTAAGAATGCCCAATGAACAACATTCTAACTACAATTCTATTGAAATGAATGTTCAGTGGCATGATTTTTTAAAAATAGCTTTTGGTTTCTAGCATCTTAACTATGTCATCATGTTCACAAATTGTGTTATAAAATTTTAGAGATGGGAGAGATTTTACAGATCATCTAAATTCCATTTGTTTATTCTATAGATAAGAAAACGAAGGCCCAGAAAGGCAAGACACACCATCCAAGTCATCTAATCTGTTCTTTCCACTTCACCACAAGACTAGTCTGATAGAATACTAAAGTTGGAAAAGTACAATTCAATTCAATTCCATAAGCATTGATTTTACATCACAAATCTGTAAAAGACATTTTGTCTCTCTCCCTCTCTATGTGTTTAATAAGCATAAAGTATAGAACATGTAGTCCATGATTGAGGTTCAAATCAAGTGCTCTGTGAGGTCATTTCCAAAATACAGGGCAGAAGGGAAATTTGTGAAGGCTGCTTCCTAGAGCAGGTAGTATTTGAAGGAGAAATGCTGTAAAGGAGAGGTAGGAATTCTACAGATGAAGAGATAAAGGGATGGGAAGGCATTCCATGGGAAACCACACAATCAAAGACAAAATGGACAACAGAAGTTAGCAAATTTAAAGCTAGAATAGAGATCAGATATTGTTCTAGTGAAACTCTTCATTTTAAAATTGAAAAAATTGATTTCCATAGAAGTTCAATGACTTGTGGAAGGTCACACAAGTGACAATATGAAGTAGAGTTAAAATTTTATCCCAGGTTCCCTTGTTCTACATCTAGTGTTCTTTCTATGGTACTATGCTGTATACATGGGAAGTAGGAATGGGAGTTTCAAGCAGTTCAGTTTGACAGGAGTATAGCATATGAGAAGCAAAGCAGTATTAAATAAGAATAGAACCAGAATGGTGCCAGATTGGGGAAGGACTTAAATGTCAGGCAAGAGTTTGAACTTGAATCAATAGGCAATAAGCAGACAAATAACGTGACCAGCTTTACAGCATAAGTAAAATGAGCCTGGAGGTGGTGAGAAGGATGGTCTGGAGAGAGGAGATGATAAAGGAGAGACATGATAGAAAGCTGTTGCAACCCTCAAGGGGGTGGCAATTAGGGAATTCATTAGGTGATGGCTGTGTGAACAGAAAAAAAAAAACAAATATAAGCTATGGTGAGGAGACAGAACTGATAGGATTTAATAACTAATTAAAAGTGTTAAGTGTGAGAGAGAGTTGAAGAAAACATTACTAAAATTTGATCATAGGGAAAAAAAAAAGGTGGCATCCTATCTCTGAGGATTGTTGTGAGACTCAAATAAAACACATACAAAGCACTTTACAAATGTTAAAGTATATCATAAATATCAGTTAAGAAAAAAAGGCCAGAAGAACAGATTGAAGGGAAATGAAAATCAATTCAGAATTGAATATGTTGACTTTGATATTGCTAATGAAAAATTTGGTTCCTACAGCCTCATCTCTTCCCCAAAACTGAGTGAGCAATAGCCTATTCACTCTTAACCCTTGGGAAAGCAGAATGGCAGCACAATATCCAAACTGCACAAGTCAACAGCTTCCTTTTCCTTTAGTTTGTAAGAATCAATGACTTAACTTAGCATATTGAAACAACATTAGAAGAGTGTTAATATATAATAACATCCTTTTATGAATGTGTTTTCAACAAAAATTATGAAGTATAACTTAAATACATCAATCAAATAATCAGACTACAGGAATAATTTTAACCATAATTTGTTTTATTAAGAACCTTGTAATTAAAAAGCTTGTTTCCATGAATGGTGTAGATTTACCTCAAAGAAGATATTTTTAATAATTTGTGTACCATTTCATATTTGCATAGTGTCTAATTAGCTATTCCTTATAAGTTGGTGAAGTAATTATTATTTCTCCTATTTTATATATGAGAAAATAGCACCATGTATCAGGATGAAATACAAGTGAAAGAGCCAGGATCAAAACACTAACTAATTCTAGTTTCAGTGACACAGGGAATCATCCTGTCTACGGTTTTTCAAAAACTTTGACTTAGTTGATAAAGTAAATTAGTTTCTTTTTATATAGTCAAAAAGATTCATAACTATATAGCTCAATAGAAAATGATAATTTAATTTTCCTCTTATTTTCAATTCTAAACTTAATTAGGAATTATTTTAAAAACATCAATGCAGCTGTGAACTGTGGTAGTTCTCACTGTTTTCCCAATTATATTTGAACTAAAGGTGGCAACATATAGAAGAAAAATGAACTATTCATTTAGTCTTCCAGGTATTTTAGTTATTGTATCAAATATACATGTAACTGAATTAATTTTTTCATCAGAATGTTTGGCATTAGATACAATCAATATCTTTAATATTTAGACATATAAAATATACAATAAGCATTGTGTACATTTAATATTAGATATTTTTCCTACTTTCTAGGGAGAACATGTTTAGAGTTCAAAGACTCTGTGTGTACATTGCAGTCTCAATTTATCTATGATCTATCTAAATCCTACTACATTATATAATTTACTTGAATAAGAACAATTAGAAAAAATAAATCACCAGATTCACTAGAAGAAATGTACATTAAATGAGTGCATTTTAGTTATATTGTCTTTCTTCAAGGCTCAGTTTAGATGTTTGCTCTAGGACTGACTCCCTAATTTGTTAGTTCTCTCTTCTGCTTGAAATTACTTTGTATTTATAATATACTTGCTATCTCTTCCCAGGACAGGATGATCTTCTTGATTATAGGAACTTACTTTTTTTTTTTTTTTTTTTTTTTTTGGTACTTCCATCCTTAGATTTACCAGTGTAACAAGTACTTTAAAAAACTTTGTTGAAATTGAATTAATTTTTAGGTTTAAAAAGCAATCTTACATTTCAGATGTTTTTCTCTAAACTAAATATATGAGACTTTTCTTTGTGGATTTGCCATTTAAACACTTGATAGTTTATATTAATACTGCCTTCTCTCAAAATACTAAAATGAATCTGTGATCTCATCCATTTGAATGTTTTCAATAATGCAGATTGCCAACTCTATGTTGTTTCATAAAATTGTCACAGGGAATACACTTATCCAACATATCGCTAGCTTCTCCTAATGTTAGAGATACCAATGGAACACCCTGGGGTCTTCAATTAAATCCCACAAGCATCTTTATTAAGAACTATTCAGGCATTGTACTAGACCTCTACAATTGATGTATTACAGTTAAGTGGGTCAACAAACATTTATTAAGTGCTTACTTTGTGCATATATCCACTGTGCTAAGCTCTGAGAATGCAAAGAAAGGCAAAAAATACACTGCTGATCCTGAAGGAATTCACAGTGAGGAAGACAGCATGCAAATAACTGTACATATTAGATCTACATAGTAAAAATAGAAGGTAATCTCAGAAGGCAGGCATTAACAGTGGAAGAGACTAGGAAAGACCTTTAAATCCTCTTCAGAAGGTGAAACTGGAGCACAGTCCTGAAGGAGGCACTTAGGTGAAGAGGGAAAGCATTTCAGGTACAGGGAATAGCCAACAAAAAGCATGTAGTTATGAAATGGAGGATTGACTGTGTATGAGGAACAGTAAATAGACCAGTAAATAGGTTGCAACATGAGACATAATGTTGGAGAGAAGACATAAGAAGATTAGAAAGATAGAGAAGAGATAACTTGTTAAGGGCTTTAAATGTAAAATTTTTATATTTGATTATGGAGCTCACAGAGAACCACTGGAGGTTATGAGTTAAGGTGGACATGGTTGTACCTGAATTTAAAAAATCTTTTTGGCAACTGGGTTGAGATTTGAGGCAGGAATACTAAGCAGAAAACTATGAAAATAGTCTAGGAGTAAGATGGAAAGTCTGCTGCTCAAGGATGGTGGCTATGTGGGGAAAAAGGAGGCTACACATGAAAGATACTCTTCCTTTGGTTAGGAAGAAAACACAAGCTTTGGCAACAGTTTAAATAAGTGAGGTAAGGAGTTGGTCATGACATAATAGCTATCAGCCTGGAAACTGGAAGAATGATAGGACCTGGAACAAAAACAAAGAAGTTGGGCATAAAAGAGGGATTGAGGTACAAAATGATGAGTTTTATTTTAGATATAGTGATTCCAAGATGTCTATAAGACACCCAATTTAGGATGTCCAATAGGCAGCAGGTTATGTGTGATTGGAGTTCAAGAGAGATTAGGAAATTAAGAGAGTTCTAGGGATGACTGTTATAGATATGATAATTGGATACATAGGTATTGATGAGATCCTCAAATTAGTTAGTGTTGAGAAAAAAGACTAAAGGGCTCAGGGCAGCACTTTGGAGAATGCCTACAATAAAGAGGCATAATGTGGAAGGATGAAGAACTAGCAAAAGAGAATGAAAAAAGGGGTTCAGAAAGGTCAGAGACAGTTGAGAAAAAAGGAGTTTCCTGAAAACCTAGAAATCAGAGACTATTAAGAAAAGGGTGATCAATAGCGGCAATTGCTACAGCAAGGTAAGAAGGAAAAGGAATGAGAAAAGGCCATTACATCTAGCAATTAAGAGAATACTGATAACTTCAGAGAGGGAAGTTTTAGTTGAATGAGATGGTCAGAAGCTAACCTGGAAAGGTTTAGAAGTAAGTAATAAGAAAATAAAGGCACTAGTATAGATGGCTTGAGAAAAACATTGAGAAAGCCATTTCAAGGAGTTTAGCCTAGAAAAGGGGGAGGAGAGATTAAAGGATTGTACCTAGGAGGTGTGATGGGATCAAGTGAAGATTTTTTTTTTTTTGAGAGATGGGGGAGGAGAGGAGATACAGGAATATTTGTAGGAAGTAGGGAAAGAACTAATAGATTGGGTGAAAGTGAAGATTAGGAGAATATAGATGAGCTGGACCATCTGCTGGAGAAGATGGGACACGTGGGATCATTTGTACATGGAGAGGCATTTGCTTTGACAAAAAAAAGAAAGCCTACCTCTTTGTGTGAAGCACAAGTAAAAAAGACAATCAGTGAGGGTGTCTCAGTGATACGAGATGTGGAAAAGAAGAAGGGAGGAATTTCTTGGCAAATGGCCTCAAAAGCACAGAGATGGGATAAGAAGTATCATATATAAGGAACAGAAAAGCCATTTGGCTGGAATGCAGGATAGAAGAAGCTGGAACAAAGTCATATGGGACTTTCAAAGCTATGGAAGAGCTTATATTAATCCTAAAAGCAACAGGAAATCAGTAGAGTTGACCGAATAGGGGAGTGAAATGGATTCTGATTTAAAAGAAAATTCCTTTTGTAGCAGAGTTGAACACAGTGGAATAGAGACAAACTTGAGGCAAAGAGAGCAATTAGGAAGCTATCAAGATAATCTTAGCTAAGAGTGATAAGGAAATAAACTAAGATTGTAGTTTTGTAAGTGTATAGATGGGTCAGATGTGAGAGATGTAAAGGCAGAAACTGTAAAATTTAAAAACAGACTAGATGTGGAGTGAGGGAAAGAAAAATCAAGGTTAATGTGAACCTGAGAACCTGAAAGGATGGTAGTACCTTCAATAGAAATAGAAAAGTCTGGAATATGGGAAGGTCTAGGAGAATCATAGGGAATTTAGATTTGGACCTGTTAGTAATAACATAATAATAGCCAATATTTACATAATGCTTTAAGATTTGTGAAACTACTTTAAAAAATCATCTCATTTGATTCTCACAGCAATCTTCAGAAATGGGAGCTATTATCTTCATAATTATAATTTAGAAAACTGAACAGGGGTTGGAGACTTGCTCAGAGTCATTCAGCTAACATTTGCAGTATGATTTGAGCTCAGGTCTTCCTGACTCCAATATGTGTCTGGGACATCCAATTCAGATGTCTAATAGGCAAAGAATAATACAGGCCTGAGGTTCAGGCAGAGATGGGCTGGATATGTAGATATGTGAGTCATCAGCATAGAAATGATAGCACCTACCTCCCTAGGGTTTGGGGGAAGATCAAATGAGATAGCAAAGTACCTGCAACATAATAGGCATTTAATAAATCAATTCTTTCTTCCTTCCTACTCCTACCTAGAATAGCACCTTTCAGTTCACACATGATACAGGTGATACACATTATAATATGAATGATGGGCAAAGAAAACTCAAAAGAAGTAGTCAAGTAAATAGGAAGAGAGCTATGAGAAAGTAGTGTCACAAAAACTTAAAGAGAGACTATTCATTCAAGTAGGAGAGAGCTGTCAATATTTTTTTAAAAACAGTAGGTACAATTGGGATGAACATGGAGAAAAGACTATGAAATTTACCAAGTAAAAAATTACTGGTAATGTTGAATAAAGCATATAATGAGGTCAGAATACAGACTGCAATGAAAAATTAAAGAAGAAAGGAGGCAATGAGTCAGACACAGCTTCTCGAGGGAGAGAACAAATTGAAGACCCGATTTTCTGGAAAAGATACCATGGGTGAGGAGAAGGGCCCATGTTAGAAAGGGGGAAAAGAAAGAAAGAGTGAAAATATCAAAGAATTTTGAGATTAGAGGAACAGAAGAGGAAACTTTCATTAAATAGCCTTTCTATTCTGAGTAAAATAAGAGAAAAGGTCCTTGGTTGAGAAAGAAAGATGGAAGAGGAAGAAATAAAGTGAGAAAGAAGTATGGGGAGGAAAAAGAAGCTTCTGTGAGTAGTTATGTAAGAACCAATTAGGAAAGAATAAGAAGATTGTATTACTGAAGTGTCTAGCTGAGATTGGACAACAGAAATTTGTAATGTGCCCAACCAGCACTACTGTGAGGCTTCCTTCAGCCATATTCAACTGCTTTGAACAGGATCAGAAGAGGAATATGGTAGGAATAAAAACAGAGAAGTATGTTAATAGATGAATAAAAATAGGACAAAGGAATTAAGGATTAGAGTAAAAGAATGTAAAGCTGAAATGGCTAACCACCTGGCTGAGTCTAGAGAGAAAGAAAAGTGAAGGCAGAAAAAATAATTGTAACAATAAAGTACTGAGGAGTACAAGGATTAGAGGGCTCAAAGAGAGCAAAGAATCACTTTAGGAAGAATGAGGTAGAGAGAAAGGTGGAATAACAGAATGTTATGATCTTACAGTGGAAGATCAACATTTCTAATTAAGAAAAGTGAACACTTATGGGTAATGGTAAAATCTATTATGTTATCATCTCTATGTCTAAGGTAGAATGAAAATAAGATACAGAACTTAAGGAGACTGAGGAATTTGAAACAAGAGAGAAAGAAAGGGGTTAGGATCATATATTAAGTAATAAAATCTCCTAATAAATGGGTAAAAGTTTGTTTAGAGGAAGATGATGAGATATTAAATTCTTTGAGACAGGAGAAAGAATGACCTGGAGGTTGATATATTACAGCTATTATGATTTGGATTGGGTAGAAAATTTTGATTGAACGGATTTCAAAGCAGGAAAAGACAGAATTTGGATGTGACAGTGAAGAGCAGAGTATCCTGACTCTCTTTTTATGATCAGAATGCCAGAAGGGTATGAAAAGAAACACAATCAGTGAGGGAGAGGCAAGCCAGATCTCCCTGAGGCCTAATAGAAAAAATTTTGGAGAAAGAGGTTCATGATGAAGGGGAATTACCCAAGGTATAGTGGAGTGGTACTTGAAAAAGGAGGATTAAAGAGGAGGGGAATAAGAGAGTGGTAGGAAAGGACTGGGGATAGTTTTATCCTAATTGGACAGTGAGTAGGACAAAGATAGGGAGAGAGAAAGGAGAAGCTTTAGAGATAATAGTGGATAGCAAATGAATAGTGAAAATAAATTCCAAGGGGTAGTGTGGAATACAACAAATTATATAATACATAGTTGTTGGTGAATGAATGAAAAAATATGTATAAAGCACTGTGTAAAGTACTGGGGATGGAAATAGTCAAACAAAACAGTTCCTATTCTCAAAAAACTAGGTAGTTTCAGTTGCAAAGAGATGAAAGGGCTCAACAATCCTTTAGGACTCATTGGCATGGCAGATAATAGTATATCTTGTGTATCATTTGCATTAATAAAACCATGTCAGTTTTAGAAGCTGATGATCTAAGGCAGTGGTTCTCAAACTTTTGTTCTCATTATCTTCATGTTAAAAAACTATGGAGGACCTGTTCAAAGAGTTTTTGTTCACATGGGTTATATTTATAGCTATTTACTATATTAGAAATAAAAAATAATTTTGAATTTGTAGACCATCTGAAAGGGTTTCAGAGACCCCAACAATTCTTTGGACTACACTTTGAGGACCACTGATCTACAGACTTTGATATGAGAATTTATGATTCATACCCTTTCATATCATTGATTCCGTTCCATCATCCCCTAGCATTTCACTTCAATGTTCAAGAACTCAATTTCTTTTCTCCGATCATAATCTTTTGTATTTCTACCTTTCCTTATGCCTTACTTTTCTTAAACACACTCTTCATCCTCACCATTGTCCCCAATATTTCTATCCTTCTGACCTTTCCAAGGCAATCAGTTGTGCTCTTCCCAATCCTGTTTGTTGAAACAGTTCAAATCTACACAATCTTCTAATTGGCCTTACTGCTGATCACATCTTTCCAAACTTGCATTACTCTAGCCATATTTACATCGCTATTATTTACATACTGTTGAACAAAATTGGAGCAATTCATGAACAATGAGGAATGCAATATAAATTTGTTAGCTGATCCCCTACTATAGCAAAGCAATGCTATTCTTCCTCCCCTAATTTACTACTTATTCTGCTTCTTGGAACAACAATTATTCCCAACTTTTTTCTTCTCCCCTTAAGCCTCCAAAGAAAATCTCTAACATTATTTGCTAAAGAGATCAATTCATAAAGGCCATTTTACAAAAAAGTTCCCTCTTCTCCTCTCCTTATTTCATATCTTTATGAGATTATTCTGATATCTTCCAACTCAATTTTCCACACTCATCCACCTTCTCAGACCTTGTCTATGTCAAGATGTCCCCATCTTGGAGTCTGGTCCAGAGATTCTTGGGAGGAACCACCATTTTATGTGGAACTCCATTAAAGCCCTCTTCAATACAAAGCTCAAGTCCGAACTGTTTGAAAGGCAGCTAGGAAAAATCAAATGAAGGTAGCTTAGCTGTACCAGATCTAAAACTATATTATAAAGCAGCATTCACAAAGCCATTTGGTATTGGCTAGTTGATAAGACTAGTTGATCAGTGGAATAGGTTAGGTTCATAGAACAAAATAGTCAATGACTATAGTAATATAGTATTTGACAAACCCAAAGACCCCAGCTTTTGGGATAAGAATTCACTGTTTGACAAAAACTGCTAAGAAAATTGGATACTAGTATGGCAGAAACTAAGCATTGACCCACATCTAACACCACATATCAAGATAACATCAAAATGGGTTCATGATCTAGGTATAAAGAATGAGATTATAAATAAATTAGAAGAACATAGGATAGTTTACCTCTCAGACCTGTGGAGGAGGAAGGAATTTGTGACCAAAGAAGAACTAGAGATCATTATTGATCACAAAATAGATAATTTTGATTATATTAAATTAAAAAGGTTTTGTACAAACAAAACTAATGCAGACAAGATTAGAAGGGAAGCAATAAACTGGGAAAACATTTTTACATTCAAAGGTTCTGATAAAGGCCTCATTTCCAAAACATATAGAGAATTGACTCAAATTTATAAAAGAATCAAATGATTTTCCAATTGATAAATGGTCAAAGGATATGTACAGACAATTTTCAGATGAAGAAATTAAAACTATTTCTAACCATATGAAAAGATGCTCCTAATCATTATTAATTAGAGAAATGCAAATTAAGACAACTCTGAGATACCACTACACACCTGTCAGATTGGCGAGGATGACAGGAAAAGATAATGCTGAATGTTGGAGGGGATGTGGGAAAACTGGAACACTGATGCATTGTTGGTGGAATTGTGGACAAATCCAACCATTCTGGAGAGCAATTTGGAACTCTGCTCAAAAAGTTTTCAAACTGTACATACCCTTTGATCCAGCAGTGTTTCTACTGAGCTTATATCGCAAAGAGATCTTAAAGAAGGGAAAGGGACCTGTATGTACAAAAATGTTTGTGGCAGCCCTTTTTCTTATGGCAAGAAATTGGAAACTGAGTGGATACCCATCAATTGGAGAATGGCTGAATAAATTATAGTGTATGAATATTATGGAATATTGTTGTTCTGTAAGAAATGACCAGCAGGATGATTTCAGAAAGGTCTGCAGAGACTTACATGAACTGATGCTAAGTGAAATGAGCAGAACCAAGAGATCATTGTACATGACAACAAGAAGACTATACAACAATCAATTCTGATGGAGATGGCTCTCTTCAACAATGAGATGATTCAAACCAGCACCACTTATTCAGTGATGAAAAGAGCCATCTATACCCAGAGAAGAACCATGGGAACTGAGTGTGGACCACAACATAGCATTCTCACTCTCTCTTTTGTTGTTTGCTTGCATTTTGTTTTCTTTCAGTTTTTTTTCTTCCTTCTTGATCTGATTTTTCTTGTGCAGCAACATAATGGCATAAATATGTACATATATATTGGATTTAACACATATTTTAACATATTTAACACGTATTAGATGACCTGTCAGCTAGGGGAGGGAATGGGAACAAGGAGAAGAAAATTTGAAACAAAAGGTCCTGTGAGGATCAATGTTGAAAAATTACCCATACATATTTTCCCCCAGTACCAGTAAACTAATTTTTTCTTCTTTTTTTCTTTTTTATTATAACTTTTTATTGACAGAGCCCATACCTGGGTAGTTTTTTTTTTTTTTTACAACATTATCCCTTGCACTCACTTCTGTTCCAACTTCTCTCCTTCCTCCCTTCACCCCCTCCCCAAGATGGCAAGCACATGCATATGTTTTGTAAATAAAAAGCTTTAATGAAAAAATAAATATAAAAACAGAATGGAGGGAAGACATGGATGTGTTTAGAGTTGGCAGAGAAGGGATCAATAAATAGAAGGGTAGGATGGAAACTTTTGGAAAAGTTTATTTTCTTGGAGGTGAAGATCTCAAATGAGAGGTTAGGAAGAAGATAATATGAGAAGCTTAGAGGAAGGAGGAAAAAAGGTTTGGAATAACCACTGTGGAGACAGGGATGGAAAATTAGGGAGAGGTGAAATGAATGTCTTTCTGCAATATGTGCTGAATAGAGATTAGATAAACAAATTTGTTGTGGACCTTGTCATGATGGTTATATAATTTTCTCCCACTTCTATTCCTAGTATGTAAATAGGAGGCAGGAATCAGAAGGTGTAAATAATGCAGAGTTACTAGATTGCTATAGTCTCAAAGGCTTGTGCTTTAATATTTGTTTAATGGCTCCTGTTTGGTCTTTCTATAGCAGTAAATCTACATTAATGCTATTTCAGCCAATCAGAAGTAGCAGACAATAATTCTGGCTGTCCAGACAAAAGCAAAGGAAAGGAAGGAAAAGTAGAAAACTTGGGGCAGAAGACAAGAGCAAAACAGAATCAACTGGAAGGAAAAGAGCTTATATGGCTTAGGGGAAGAATTCTGAAAATTAAATTGAGGTCAGTCCTTTTCCAAGAGTATACTCTGGGCAAAGGCCCTGAATGTATCCCCATACCTTACAATCTAAGAATGCTGAGCTAAGTTTTGTGTGGGTTGGTGGCAGGAATCCAAGTGGGAATGGAATGGGGAATGCTGGCATAATCTGGCTTGTATTTCTCCTAGGTTAGAAATTAGGGAAAGATCTTCAACTAAACACTTTGGGACTTAAAAGTTTTTGTTGAGCATTCTAGCAATGACCACAAGACTAAAGGGATCCACTAGGTCTGGTGGGAAGTAAGAGAGAAAAAGAGAAATCAGAAAGGAGGAGAAGAGAGAGCTGAAAATATAGGAGTGCTAAAAATTTGAAAAGATGTCTAAGACTAAGAACTGACGGTAAGGGCTGTTTGTTGGCTTAGGCGCCCATGGTATGACCAAGGAGTGCTGAATGTTTACTAGAACTAGAGTTCTAGTGAAGCCCACAACAGTATATTTTTAACTTTTCCTTGCCCCTTCACTTAGCTATTTACTGGATATCAAGCAGATCATTTTGGTATGTTCTCTGGTTATGTTTAGCTAGTTTTTATCCTGGTTACATTTTCATATAAATGCATATGGTTGATCTAGGATCTGTGAATTTCACTGTGTATGATAATAAAATTCAAACAAAGCATGTTGTGTACCCATTAAGGATAGTATAGCTTTTCATGACACAAATGTTAGAACCTTCCTTTTTTTCTATCTTTTTTTTTTTTTTTTATAAGTAGCATTTGGGTAGGGGAATAGGAAGAAGATATTGAGCCAACCTTGATTTTATCATACCTGGATAGTGGTAATAAAAAAGGGATAGAGAATATGAAAACAGTCTGGGATCTTTCTTGCTAGATAGAACATGAATTGTAATCTATAGAAAATATGAAGAGAGTCTAGTTATGCACGCTCCCTAGATATCCCCTAGTCTCAGGAAAGAGAGGGAGAAATATGGAGGGAAAGTGAAAGGTAAGGACTAGAGGAGAAAGGCCTGTTCCAACTGGTCCTGAACTATGACTAGGCTTGGCTGATCTCTGACAGTAACATGATGCTTCATTCAATAAAAAAATCTTTAAATCATTAATTTTTACTGTCTTTAGGATACAAGAAAACCCTGGACCAAGTAACCTAGAATATATGTAGAAATTCAAATTATTCCATCAATCCATCCATGAACATTCATTTATCAGGAACCTTTTATGTACCAGTCACTATACTGCTCTGGGGATTAAAAAAAAAGATCAAAAGACAGATCTGCATTCAGGGAACAATGGCAATAAACTAGAGACCTTTAAAATAAGATTTCAACTTCATCATTATTCAATTCAACTTCAACAAAGATTTCAACTATCATCACTATTATTTGGTTCAGTACTACTCTAAAGAGTCAACAACAACCAAAAGAATTTCTGGATATAAAATAAATTTATGCAAATCATTAGCATTTGTATATATTACCAATATAATCCAGTAGAACAGAAGGAGAAATTCCATTTGAAATAACTACAGAATGTCTAAAATATTTAGTTGTCTATCTAATAAGAAACACAAAGGAATTACGTGAATCCAACTAAAAAACATTATAGAATTAAAAGACATCTAAATAAATATAAATAACAAGATATAACAACTCTTCATGAGTAGGCTAAATCAACGTAATAAAAATGGTTATACTCATCTTATACTTATATTTATCTAAGTATATGATATATCATATTAAACTACCATAGATTTATACAGCTAAAAATAATAACAATCCATATGGAAAAACAAAAGGTCATAAATCTCATGGGTAATAAAGATGCCCAGGTAGCATTAGATTTCAAAGTATACTACAAAAAGAAATCATAAAAATGATTTATAACTGCTTAAAAAATAATTTAAAAAAAAGATTATACATATTAAATTGTGGATTTGCTTTTTGCTTATATTCTTTGCATTTGGTACTGTGACTGGCATAAAGTATGTGATTAATAAAAATTTATTGACTATTGATATGATTTAATTTAATAGCCTAGTATTTGATGAATACATAGTCCCTGAAAAATAGAATAAGGACTCATTACTTGACAAAAACTGTTGGGAAAACTATAAAGCAGTCTAGCAAAATCTGTATATATAGCAATATTTCATACTATATTCTAAAATAAGTTTCAAATAAATATATTAATTAGATATAAAAGACCATATCCTAAACAAATTAGATGAATAAGGAAGAAATTAACTTTAAGATCTATGGATACAGGAAAAGTCAATCCAAACAAGGGCAGAAAATAAAATGGAAAAGATTTTCAGTATATAAAAGAAAATGGTAATGATGAAAAATGAACAAATATTTGAAAAAGTACTCATATATATGTATATTACCTATGGAAATAATTCAGATGTACAAGAATAAGAGCCATTATTCATGGCTATCATGGCTATCCAAAAATCATATCCAAAGGATGTGAAAAAGAGATCTTTTAAATGTTTTCAAATAACATTTATTTTCATTCTTTCTCAATTCCAGAAAAAAATTGTTGTTGTTTTTTCCTGGTTCCTTGAACCCATTCAATCTTTTCACTTTATTTTAAAAAAAAAAACTTTTAATAATAACTTTTTATTTTCAAATACATGCAAAGATAGTTTTCAAAATTTACCCTTGTAAAACCTTGTATTCTCAATTTTTCTCCCTCCCTTACCTCCACTCCTCATCCCCTAGTCAGGGGTCCTCAAACTTTTTAATAGGGTGCCAATTCACTGTCCCTCAGACTGTTGGAGGGCCAGATTATAGTAAAAACAAAAACGTTGTTAAAGAAACTTCATAGCCCTGGGTGAGGGGGATAATCGTCCTCAGCTGCCACATCTGTCCTGCAGGCCATAGTTTGAGAACCATAGATAGTAAGTAACCCAAAATTCTACATTTATCATGCTGCACAAGAAAATCAGATCAAAAAGGGGAAAAAAATAAGGAAAAAAAGCAAGCAAATAACAATAAAAAATGTGAAAATACTATGTTGTGATCCACATACAATTTCCATAGTCCTCTTTCTGGATGCAAATGATGGAGATGGCTCCATCATAAGCCTGTTGGAATTAGCCCGAATCACCTCATTGTTGAAAAGAGCCATGTCCAACTGATACGTTGTTGGTGGAATTGTGAATACATCCAGCCATTCTGGAGAGCAATTTGGAACTATGCTCAAAAAGTTATCAAACTGTGCATACCCTTTGATCCAGCAGTGTTACTACTGGGCTTATATCCCAAAGAGATTTTAAAGAAGGGAAAGGGACCTGTATGTGCAAGAATGTTCGTGGTAGCCCTCCCTTTGTACTGGCCAGAAACTGGAAACTGAGTGGACGCCCATCAATTGGAGAATGGCTGAATTAATTGTGGTATATGAATATTATGGAATATTACTGTTCTGTAAGAAATGACTAAGAGGATGAATACAGAGAGGCTTGGAGAGACTTACATGAACTGATGCTGAGTGAAATGAGCAGGACCAGAAGATCATTATTTACTTCAACAACAATACTATATGATGACCAATTCTGATGGACGTGGCCCTCTTCAACAATGAGATGAATCAAAAAAGTTCCAATAGAGCACTAATGAACTGAACCAGCTACACCCAGGGAAAGAACTCTGGGAGATGACTATGAACCACTACATAGAATTCCCAATCCCTCTATTTTTGTCCTAGAATTGCTAATCCCTCTATTTTTGTCTACCTGCATTTTTGATTTCCTTCACAGGCTAATTGTACACTATTTCAAAGTCTGACTCTTTTTATACAGCAAAATAACTGTTTGGACATGTATACATATATTGTATTTAACTTATACTTTAACATATTTAACATGTATTCGTCAACCTGCCATCTGGGGGAAGGAGTGAGGGAAAGAAGGAAAAAAGTTGGAACAAAAGGATTTGCAACTGTCAATGCTTAAAAATTACCTATACATATATTTGTAAATAAAAAGCTATAATAAAAAAAAGAAAAGAGCCATGTCCATCAGAATTGATCATCGCAAATTATTGATGCTGCTGTGTACAATTTTTTTTGCTTCTCCTCACTTCACTTAACATCAGTTCATGTAACCCAGCCTCTCTGAAATCATCCTGCTGATCATTTTTTAATAGAAGAATAATATTCCATAACATTCATATACCATAACTTATTCAGCCATTTCTCAACTGATGGGCATCTATTCAGCTTCCAGTTTCTTGTCACTACAAAAAGGGCTGCCACAAACATTTTTGCACATGTGGGTCCTTTCTTGTTTTTTATGATCTCTTTGGGATACAGGCCCTGTAGAGACACTGCTGGATTAAAGAATTACACAAATTGATAGCCCTTTGGGCATAGTTCCAAATTGTTCTCCAGGATGGTTGGATTCCCAGAAAAAAAAAAAATTGCAAAAAATTTTTTTAAATCCCTGAAATGATTATATGATTCATGATCTCCCTAATATACAGCCTTTCTATTTACAGTCTATTGTGAAATATTAAGGGGCTCTTTAGACCAGGGAACAGGTTGTGGGAGAGGGAAATCAGAAGTAGAGATGCTTGGAGCACCAGAAATTCCTTAGACTAGAGATCACTTGGTAGATAACTAAGGACTTAACTCCAAAGTCTAAAACTACTGTAATTGGAGCAGTTAAAGGACTCCCAGAAGCATTACGCAGAGATAAGAATTTCTTTGAGAGGACCAGGAACAAAAAGTTGGTGAATCATTCAGTTATTATTTTCATGCAAAAGACACTGTAGTGAGATTTTTATTATTTTCCCCCTCTTCTAGCTAGTTTGAATTTTCTTTACTTTGGAGTAACTTGCATTATTTAGTCTAAACAGGGTGAGTTGCTACTAGGTTCCCTTTTATCTGCCATCTCTTCTATAGGTCTACTTTTGTTTGGTTGAATGATTCCTAGGAGGTTCTGCAATGTACCAAGGCTTCATGCAATCAATATAACATCTTTTACAAATAGGAGTATCTGAAGACCTCATCATCCACAGAAATTTTTGTTAAACTTGGATCTCTTTTTATAAGCACACATCTCCCTTATGCAATCTTTATGATCACAAGTTCATCAAACAAAGTTATTTGTTATAATTTTTGAGGAATTTTAAATGATTTTGAGATCTGGAAAGAGGGAGACCCCTGGTTGTAACAGGGCCTTTTAAGGAGTATTTTAATGTAGTATATCATACTTTTATTTTTAAAATTGTATTTTTGAGGTTATACATGTTCATTCATTTTTTACATATTTGTATATAAGTCATTTTGGGAGAGAAAAATCAGAATAAAAGGGAAAAATCATGAAGAAAAAAAATGAAAAAAAGGTAAAAACAGTATGCTTTGAGCTGAAGTTACCATAGTTGTCTCTCTGGGTGTGGATAGCCTTTTCCATCCAAATTTATTAGATAAAAATTAGGGTTACAATAGAATATGTCTTGCAAAATCTTGCCTCTTTCTTTAGTAAAGCTCTAATTAAGAATGTACTTGATGCATATATAAATGATTCACATAGAATTTTATACAATTTATGTGTAAATTTCATATAAATTTAGATCAGAAGTTCCTTTTTCCTTTCTCTGCTTTGTGTTATTGATATTTTTTTACTTTGGGGTAATATTCATTTCTAAATATATTGCTTCTCTTACCTATTAAATCTTCCCTTTCAATAAACATTTAAAAAGAAAAAGAATAAAATAATTCAGTAACAGTAACCAAAATACTGACCATATCCAAGAGCAAATACTGTAATATACCATAACCATAGTGCCCCACCTATGCAAAGAAATAAGGAGATTTATTTATTAAACTCTTCTTTGGGGACTACCTTGTTCATAAATATTCAGAGTTCATTTTTATTTTATTATTCCTTCCATTTTATAATGTGGTGATTGTGTATAGTATTTTCCTGGATCTTCTCAATTCACCTTATGTCAGCTGAATAAGTTTTCCCATAGTTCCTTGAATTCTTTAAATTCATACATCTTTAGAGAATGGCAAAAATATTCCATTATACTATACATCATGTTTTGTTTAGACATTTTCCCAATGAATATGTACTTTGAATATAAGTTTCTGCTGGGGTGAAGATGGCTAGAAAATAGGACTGTGATAAAGAGATGGTGAGTATGAAAACCTAGGCATAGCAAGATATGGTAAAGGACCATTTATCAGAGCTGGAGTATATGGGAGGGAGTTCATATTTCTGCTGAGGGGTGTGGAGATGACTAGAGAGGAATCGACAGCTAAGAAGTGGCATGGAGGTCTGAATCCTGGCAAACTAAGGCAAAAGCTCATATATCAAAGCTGGGAGAGCAAGGGTAAGAAACCAAGGTTTTAGTGAGAAGATGGAGATGATGGTCTGAGTAGAGAAAGAATGATGATAGGACAGCCAACCACATTCTCATCCTTTGTAGTTTCTTATCACTGACTTCTAGAACCTCAAATGACTTTTAGGTCATTATGAAGTAGGACTTTAATGGAACAGATTAGATAAACAAGAATCAAAGAATCAAACTCAATATTCCAATATTTGGCTCCTTTATAAATATAAAATACATTAGAAATCCCTACCAACAAGAACTGATGGGAAAAATGGAAAGTATTTCAGCAAAATATAAATCTAGACCATAATTTTGCATTAATAATATTTTAACTCCAAATGACTGTGTAGTCTAAATGTAAACACTAAGATCATAAAAGAACTAGAGAAAAAATGATTACAGGTAAAATAGCTAGCTTAATAAGAATTCTTTTGAAAAAAAAGGGCAAAAATCACAAAAGGCAAAACAAACAATTTTGATATCAAATTGAAAAGCTTTTATATGAATTGATAAAAATCAACCAACAAGCATTTATTAAGAAGCTACTATGTAATAGACACTACATTGAGCAGGGGGTATACAAGGACAAAAGTGAAACAAATCTCTATTCTCAAGAAACTAATGTTCTAACATGGGAGACAGTATACACATATGTAAGCATATATAAAACATCCAATTACAAAGTATGAAATGGAAAGGCACAAGATCTATGAACAAAATCAATGTAATCAGGATAAGGAATGGAAGAGAAAAAAAACTTTTGTAGTTCTCATACAATTTCTGATCTCTAAGATACATACATATATATATATATATATCTAAGATATATATATATATATGTATGTATACATATACACAGTATAGACCTTTTTAAGGAGATCAAACAGAAAAACTCCTAATAAGTCAAAGTATGATGGGCATGGATAAATATGGATATCACTTAAGCTTACAAGTACCCTGGGAATTTTATATGAATTGAAATTATATGAATTACCTACTTTGTATCAATAGAGGGAGGTTCCAGAGAAGTTCCTGGTCTCAACCAAAGATCCTCTCCTCAAAATAAACAGACAATTAAAAATTGTGCCACACCATTACAGAGAAGTCTCTCATGCTAATGGATTTATAAAGGAGTAGATGGTGACTTTTGGAATCTGAACAAAAAAAAAAGAAGAAACTCCAAAGTACTGTGATTATAAAAATAAACAACTTTACTAAAGCAAACAACAACAACAAAAATCCCTCAAAGGCCTGGATAGGAAAGTTTAGATTATAGGAAAAGGAAAAACAATAACCTAAAAACTCATAATAAATAAATAATAATAAAAGCATATTTTCAAAGACAATATATTTAATACAAGATTTTTGTTTTTCACATACATTCTCTTTATTCCTTGCCTAGGGTCTCCAAACAGTTTTCTTATCAATCTGTTCCCAGTTCCTTTGATAAGAAAGAAGAATTTATGTATCACTGAAGAATAGATGTTAATCCTAGCTTCCAGAAGACAGCCAGCTTTTATACATTTTCATTTCATTCTCTTTCTTTTGTCTGATGAATAATCCTGTCAGACAAGGCAGTTTTGTGGCCCTCAAGCAACACTGCCTCGAGGCTACATAGTCTGACACAGGAGAATCCTTTAGTTTTAGACAGTTACCCCTGAGGATAAAAAGAATAAGCCTCAGTTGGAAGCAAAGCTCAAGGGTACTAATTCAGAATAATACATGTTATACTCTCATTTCTTTTAATGATAGATTGCTTCCATTAGGAATTAGGGGGAAATCAAGTTGTTGATGGTGTAGGAGCCCATGAGGATGTTTAAGAGATACTAAAAAATTAAAGGAAGATCTATTTTATGGTCATCATGTAGAAATAAAGAAATGTTACTTCAAGGACACAGGTGAGTCTAATACAATCCTTAGTCAATTTTGAACCTTCTTATTAAAACCTACTTATTAAGACGAACAAACAAAAAACCAACAAGATGAAGTTGGGACTATTAAGATAAAACAATTAACCCATAATTTCTAAACATATGTTAACTAAGGACCCTCAAATAAGTAAAATGAGCTAAGTGAAATGCCAGGAAAGCCTTACACACACTATATAATACAACACATTTCAACCGACTGTCAGATAAACCAGAAAGTTGAAGCAAATGTGGAAAGAAGTGACATAAAAGAAAACAGATTCAGAAGATCCAACATAGGCCCTTCACTCTGTATTAAAAAGAACTTCAGCATTGCTCAGCAGATCTCTAATCTTACTGACATGAACACTTCCTTCAATAATGCAAATCCCCACCTAGCCATGTCTGACTGTTCTGGCAATTCTTTTTACCTCCTGCAATCAGGAATCAAGAGAAGACATATTTACCATTCTATAGGCCTACCATAAAACTGATAGCTTAAATAAAAAAGGAACAGGTTACCTTTTGCTCTTATATGACTAGCCCGTATTAAAGCAACACTGGATTTGGAGTCAAGAAAACCTGTTTAAACCTGAGTTTAAATCCCATCTCTTCTACTTCTATCCAGTGTGACCTCCGGCAATCATTTTATTTCTCTGAGCCTCAGTTTCCTCAGCTCTAAATCTAGGGTACTGTGCTCAACATTTTAAAGCACATTGAAAGAATTTCTATTTTTAGCTCTAATCTCCTTAACTCAAGTCCTGTACTATCCTGTTTTATCTTTTCACCTGAATGTTCCAAAGGATTTTTATACTTAATGAAAGAAAGATTTGTTGACAAACTTATCCTTTCTCCAAACTTATCTAGTTCTGAGCATTTTTTGAAAGCAGTTTTACTGCTAAGTTACCTTTGACTCTTTTCATTTCCTTCATCTCCCCAATATTACTATTCTATCACAAAAACATCTCTTGCACCTGTCTTCTGTCCATGTAACCCTTATATCTGACACAGTTTAGGCTTTCATCACCTCTTGCAGGCTCTCTCTATTTCATTCTGCATATGGCTGTAAAAATTGATATTCTTAAAACACAGAATTGACCATACCACTCTCCTAGCAATAATTATTCAATGGCTCCCTTTTGCTTCGAGAATAAAACAAAATTATAAATCTGGCAGTCAAATCTTTCCATAATGTGACTCCTTCCTATCTTTCCAATTATTTCACATTTAACCCACTTTGTATCTCTTCATTCACTGCTATCCAAATATTATGTTCAATCTCCCACTTCTATGCCCTTGTTCACAGACTGTCTATCTTTAAAATTCCTCCTTTTCTTCAAAGCACAACTCAGGTCCCCCTATTCAAAGCATCATCTTATCCCCCAAACTGTTCATATTCTCTATCCCTTGAAATAACTTTGCATTACTTAGTATTTACTTGTCCGTGCACCGCTGTATCCATCAATAGAATGTAAGCTCTCTGTTTCCTGCTTTTCTATTTCTGTCACCTAATCCAACAGTCTTATACCTAGTAGATATTTGATAAAAGTTTACTTAATTTAATTAATCTTGACAAAAAAGAGATAACAGAAATTTGATAGTTATATAAAGTTTGCAAAGATCTTTAATATATTATCGAATCTAATGCTTCTATTAACAGTTTTGTGAAGTAGATGCTACCAGCATTACAGTAAGCTACTTACAAGTGAGGAAAGGGAGGCTTACAGTAATTAAGTGAGTTACTCAGGATCACATATGAAGTAATGCTGTACATATATAATAAATGCAACATAGCATCTATTATAGCACTTGCAAAACACCTAACATATGCTATCTCATTTGATAGCAAGCTTTGTGATTAGATATAAGCCTGAGTTCCTGACTTTGAGACCTAGATTCTATCTACTATGCCAAATGCTTCTCAGATTAGAAGAGACAGCAGAGCCAAAAAGAAATTAATAAATACAAAGGGCTAATTTCTAAAAATCAAAATGTCTATTGTTTAGACTGTAAGGTTTTATTATAGATGATTAAATATTATGATATTAGATACTAATATTTATGAATGTAATAATTATAAAATTATATACAGGTTGATATTAGTATATTACTTTTTTTTAGAATCGAAGACAGGATATATGCATTTCCAATGATCCATGAAAGTTATCAAATGCATAAAACATACACATACATATCTGTATATATATATATGTGTATATATATATATACATATATATATATATAAAGGAGATACTAACTGAAAATATTTTATAAATTTTAAAATATAGATTTTGTGTATACGACTGAGACTATATATTTTCATAGACCCTCAG
This sequence comes from Sarcophilus harrisii, assembly GCF_902635505.1. NCBI lineage: Eukaryota > Metazoa > Chordata > Mammalia > Dasyuromorphia > Dasyuridae > Sarcophilus > Sarcophilus harrisii. The sequence goes on along the minus strand of NC_045427.1, from coordinate 106,559,450 downwards.
TAATATTTGTAGTTAAACTTACCTAATTATGCATACTTCATAAAATATTACCCCAATTAATATTATTTTGCTATAATATATTTTATTACAATGTAGTGAAACTTGTTTGTGATATCAAGATGATCAGTTATTTAAAATATGGTTTTTAGAGAATTAATTGTTCTCATAACTTCACCTAATATTGTGAAGCAAATAATAGGTGGAATATAGAAAAAAAATATCCATAATACTAAACAATAAGTGATGAATTTAGGAGTGCTGTTTACAAAGTAAAGATTTGGTAAATACTTAAATTAGAGATAGCAATTTTTATGAAACATTATTTTAATGTATGGAAGAAAGGACTTAACTATAGGATTACTCTAAATAACTCAAATTTTAAATTTTTAAATACAACTTTGCAGAAATATATTTCTGTAAAAAACATATCAACAAAAATGAACATAAGAGAGCAATTTGTGAATGAATATATTTGACAATTACTGGCCTAGAAGCTCCAATTATGAGAGTGTGATATTTTTAGACATCTTAAGCAAAATAAACATTGTTTAAATTGTATGTCCCTGATGTTAGTCTTTGCTGGAAAAGACAAATTCTAATAATATATTTATCTAACTAGCATACTAGTATTCAAAGTATGATAAACTATTTAACATGTCAGACTGGTGATTTATTTTTCTTCTCAACATTAATATGCTCAATTACCTTAAATAGTTCTCTAATTTGGATCAGTGAATAATTTAATAAGCAGTTTACTCCTATCTCTTCCCTGACACCTACTTATTCCTTTTGCTCATTGAGTTACATAAATTATAATGGCAAGTAAGGACCATGAATCTAATATATTTCTCAAGGATATTTGTAAAGATTATACATTTCAAATTGCCCCAAATTAATGCAACATTAGCTCATTCTGCTTAATATTTTTGCTAGGTTTGGAAATTAAAAATAATTTGGAGAATCTGGATAATTTATTTTAATGAATACCCTCCCAAATACGTTGAAAGTTTGCATCACAGGTGTTATTAATCATGTAAATCTAGCAAAAATATTAAGCAGAATGAGCTAATATTGCATTAATTTGGGGCAATTTGAAATTCACAGTCTTCACAATTAGTCTTGAGAAATAATATATTATTAGCATTAAGATTAAAAGACAGTTCAGTGGTAATGGAGATATACAGAGTAATCTATAGTTGAAACAGCAACATTCACATGTTAGATATGAAGTAATCTATAAATTCTTTTCATATCTTTGTACTATCATGTATATATGTATATAACACAAATAACAGAGTTCAAATATTCCCCCTATCATTTTACTCTAAGTTTAATTTCAAAGATGATGATTCACTCAACAGCTGTAAGTTTAGCATAGATATTAAAAATTACTATAGTTACACTCTTTAATCTAAATTGACAGCTTTCCCTGATTTGAAAGGCTTGACACATTTTCTCTAGGAACTGTCATATTACCCAAATTAGTTCATTGTTAGGGGCTTTGCAATTATAGAAAGAAGATAATAGAATATTAAATAAAGATCTACCCGTTTTGTTTTTAGGGACTGCTATTACTATTGTTTATTTTTGACTTTTACTTTATTTCATTGGGTGGAAAATAGAATTTTCAATATTCAAATTAAATTCATTATGGTTATGCTATAGCACTTAATAAGTAAAAGCTTGCAACAGCACAACAAAAAATCAAAGCATAAATGTATGAGCAAATTCACTTAAACTGCAGTGTTCTTAGGAAAACAATTTTCTCCTGGATAAAGTTGAAAAATATTTCATGGTTTTAAAACTTTACATTCACGTTTACTATAGCACACTAGATAATTTGAGAGGTTCTTAAACATGCCCTACCAAAAGCTTCATTGAATTGATTTTGCCACCATATGGCTAATAAGTACACAACAGTTAGAAACTGTCAAAATATTTTACAGCTTAATTGTAATTACCAACCAAGTCTAGGCATGTACTTAAGTAGGCAGTAGCTACATCTTGAAATGTGAAAACATTAATGGGTTGGTTGCTTTTTATGGTCTTTGAAGTTGCACATACAAAGGTACTGAATAAACATAACTTTTTTGTTTTGAATAAATTCTATAAAACATTTCTTATGGATAACTCTTCAACTCTTACAATGATCAACACTAGAAGTGGAAGAGGGATAAACAGAACTAAAGGTCATTTTGAATTTTTATGTTTCATGGATGAAACAAAGCCAAAAATTTCACCCAGTAGTTGCTTCTTTGTACATAGCTTGGCTATTTCTTGGACAAAAGACACTTTCTAGCTTCTTAGACTCCACAAAAGAGTTTTTACTCCATTGCACATGATTTTCCAGATTCATGATCACTTCCATGCTATGTTGAAACATTTGAGTAGGATTTTTATTAAAGTACTTATATAAACACAATTAAATATTTTCAACTGAATTGTTAATCCTAGAATAAAATCCTAAAACTCTAATGAGATCATACTCAAATTGTCTCTGAAAATTTAAATGTAATATAAAAAATTTATGCCCATTAAATGATTTGCAAACATATGTAGTACTTACTATATTGTTGTGTGTGTGGTTTTTTTTTTTTTTTTTTTGACAGTCTACTGATTATTTGGAAATTTAAAGCCTTGTCTGGAAGAGACAAAACTTTCCCTGGAGAGTGAAGTACAGGGATGTTTCAGGTATTTGGGCAGAACTAATATAAAAGAACAACTGTGGTGAAGAAGTGGCAATATACACTTAAGCTGTGTGTATATCAACAGTCTACAAAATGGATTCCATCCACACCTTACTCCTTACCAGAAGTGTCCAGGGACCACAGGGAAACAATGGCTTGAAGCTGTGAAGTTGTGACCACCTACACTTGGGTTCAAGCCTTATCAGAAGATTAGTAGCTAGGCACCCCCTGGAGTAAGAGCTCATATTACCCAAATCAGGAGTTGAGTATTCCTTACACCATCCATGAAATTCAAGTAGAATTCATGATCTAGTCTAGATCTCAGCTTTTCAAACTATGGGGTCTTGTAAATGAATGTGGGGATCACAAAATTATTTATTATCAGTAAGTGTTTGATTTGTATACCTACTTTATATACTTATATACTCAAGGGTTACATAAAAAATTCTCAGGTGAAAAGAGGTTTGCAAGTAGAAAAAGTTAAAGAAGACTTGGTTTAGATAACCTCTGTGGTTTCTTTCAACTCTAAAATTCTAGGATTTTCTATGCAACTATTTTAACCTGTATGTATAAGAAATGAAACAATAGCAGCTGAAGAGTAAAAGGAGAATGAATTGTTTGCTACCCTATTTATTCACTGTGCCCTCAATCAAGTAAACATACAATTCTTTCATTTTTGAACTCCCCCATAATGTTTTAAAAGGAGCTAGTCATTGGAGAAATGTCCATAATATTTTTTTCATTATAAGCAACCTGCAGATAGGAATAGCATGTTTAGGATGAAAAACTGTCCATAAAGCATTTCAAGGCTTCATATTTTAAATACTGAATTTTCTCATTCAGTAATCAGTGCTAAAATACATAATAAATGTATCAAAAAGAGAAAATTCCAATTCCATTATACTGCAAAAAAAAAAAAAAAAAGTGGATTCTAATTGGATTTTACTAATGGCATAATATTATACTATAACACAAAATTATTACCATGGCAAAAGAGAAATTATACAAAGTTGCTAAAGAGAGGGAGGGAAATAGCCTAGGGAAAAGCATTGAGTCCAAAATAGGTGATATATTGGGTGGCTTGTTGACATTCTTTTAGGCTCTATCATTTCACCCAAATTAGCTTATTCCTAATGGCTTTGCAATTCTAAAAAGAGGAATATACTATCACAAAATTACTCTGGTTACAATGTAAAGACAAGTTAAATAGCTTGGTCTATCTACAGACTGGGATAATGGATAGACAGAACTGGAAGCACTGATTGTTGAAATAACCTTGATCCTTAAAGGCAGAAACAGTAAGGGGCTTGCACATGTTTATTCATTAGAGGATTAGTTTTAGAGGATACTGGAGTATGTAAACTGGTGGAGCATTGTATTGCTTAGATCATGCAATGTTATTGTTACTGTGTATACCATTTTCCTAGTCCTACTTGTTTCATTTTGCATTAGTTCATATAAAACTTTCTAGGTTTTTCTGAGGTCATCTGCTCATCATTTTTATAATACAAGAATCCTAGCATAATCATATTACATTGGTTTTGCCATTCCCCATCTGATGGGCACCCCTCAATCTCCAATTCTTTGTCACTATAAAAAGCTGATATGTATGTATGTGTAAACACACACACATATATAGTGTGTGTATGTGTATATATGTATATATATATATATACACACAATATGTATATATAGTGTATATACATACTTATATATATAGTGCATATACATAAATAGATATCTATGTGTGTCCTTTTCCTTTTTGGGGGAGGTAGAATCTCTGAGATTTCTGGATCAAAACACATAGAGTTTTATACTTCTCTAGGCAAAGCTCCAAATTGTTCTCCAGATTGTCTGAATCAATTCACAACTACACCAATGATGCTTTAGTTTCCAAACTTTCCTATATCTTCTCCAAGATTTCTCATTTTCCTTTTATTTCACAATAGCCAATCTGATTGGATATAAAGTGATACTTCAGAGTTGTGATTTGTATTTCTCCAATCTAGTGATTTAGAGTATCTTTTAATATAACTATAGATAGCTTTGCTTTTTTTTTATCTGAAAACTGCCTATTCATATCTTTTGACCATTTATCAATTGAGAAAGGACTTGTGTGTTTATAAATTTGATTCAGTTCTCTCTTCATTTGAGAAATGAGGCCTTTAGCAGAGAAAGCTACTTATACAAAGAATTATGATGATTGTGTATTTTTCTCCATCCTATTTCCCCACTGTTTATCCTTTTCCTAAGGCATATTTCTTATTCTTCCCTTCTTAGAGGTGGTAATATGGTACAGCTGAAAAACTAGTCTGTAACCAAAGGACTGGAATGAGATTTACTGTTCTGCTATTTACTTCCTGTATAGTCTTCAATAAATTACTTAATCTTTCTGGGTCTCAGTCCCATTTGTGGAATGATATGAGTTAGACTAAATGACCTCTAAGATCTCTTCTAGCTATTAAGTTTCTAATCTTTTGATTTTTCTGGTTCTCCCCAGTAAACAAAGTATCCTTAACCATATTCTTTAGTACTGAATAATCCTCTTCTTTTGCCCCCTGAAAAAAGAGGGCAGGAGGAAAAATGGGCTAACTGGTGACTTCTCACACCCACTTTTAGACTATTCCTTTGCTGTTATCACACAGCAATTTCTCCTCTGGATTTCACTCTATTTACTTTTATCACTTGGCCCAAATCTTTTTCAAAGCCATCTATTAGCCTTCAGATTATTTTACAAGTTGGCATACAAAAGCAACTCCTGGATCTCAATATCATGCATAACTTCAAAATTACAAAATTCGTCTAACTACAATCTTCTAACATCCCACTTCCTTCTTTATCCCTTCTACCTGGTACACTAGTTATGAATTCAATTGCAACCCTCAGCAACTAAGTGATGCAGTGGCTAGAGTGCTGGAGCTGGAGTCAGGAATATCTAAGTTCAAATCCAGTTTCATATACTTACAAGTTGTATGATCACTGGACAAATCACTTAATCTCCAACTTTTTCAACTTCCTCTTCTGTAAAATGAGCATCATAACAATACTTCTCAGAGTTATAATGAAGAGAAGATGAAATATGTGTAAAGAGCTTTGTAAATCTGAAAGTGTTATATAAATGCTAACTATTATTGCTATTATAGTCAACACAATAAGCATGCCTTAAATTCCTGCCATGTGCTTAGTACTGAGGATAAAAAGACAAAAAGAAAAAAATAATCATGGACTAGTCTATTTGCCAACAGCACTGAATTACTTCCTCTTGCTGTTCACTAATGGGTATCAATGCATAGAACTGCATCATTTGCATGTTTCCCAAAAAATGGTGCTCTTTGAGTCAGGACTTTCTTTTGCATGTTTATAGGTAAACTAGAAAGACAGGAAACACCTCATTCATACAATTCAATTCAACAAGCATTTGTTAAGCAAAAGCTATGTTCAAGGTGATGTGCCTTGAACTGTCCTCAAGGAGTTTACATTCTGGAATGTACATAGATAATTGAATGTAATATATAAGTACACACACACACACACATAAATTATTTTGAACATTCTTTATTTTCTTATTTGTAAAACCTCAAACTTTCATGTGGTTTTAAATAAATTATTAACAAAAATAAGCTTAATTTTAATTCTCATTACTTCCCATATAAAACTTTCATTTATTAATGGTTGAAGTAGATCACTTGTCATTGATTTTATGATTCTTTACCTACAGGAATGATTTTTTCAGTTCACAGATATATTCATTACTACTAATTAAAATGGGAGATGACCATTATTAGAAACCAGATTGTACTAGCACTCAATTTAGATACTTCTTACAGGATTTAGTTTAATTATTTAAATTTAATAAAAACAATTTATAACTTTATTTTTCCTTTAAAACCAACAAAATTTAATTTTACTTGGAATAAAAGCAATCAATATAAGTGGACTATGGACACCAGAACGGATAGCAGAATCCAACAGTATGTTGTTTATGAGATGCTCTTGAAATCGAAAGACACACACAGGGTTACTTCAGATAAAGTTAAAAAGGGGAGAGATTGCAATGATGATCGCAAACAAAGGAAAAGCAAAATAGACCCAATTAAAAAGGATAATCAGGGAAATTACACTTTGCTAAAAGGTATCACAGACAATGAAATAATATCAATATTAAATGTTTATAGATGAAATGGCATAGCATTCAAATTCTTGAAGGAAAATTCAATGAATTGCAGGAGGAAATAGACAGCAAAGACTATACTAGTAGAAATAATGTACCTACCTCTCTCAAACCAAATCTAATAATAAAATAAATGAGAAAGAAATTAAAGAGATGAATATAATTAGCAGTTAAATATGATAGACTTTTAGGAAAAAACTGAATTTGAATAGAAAGGAATATACCTTCTTTTTAGCTTTACAAGGCACTTCATTTAAAAACTGGTCATATATTAGATTATAAAATCCTCACAAATAAATCAAAAAGAGCACAAAATAAGTTCACTAAGGAGGATGACAACAATGAGACAACACATCAGAATTTGTGGGATGCAACCAAATGCAGTCATAGGGAGAAATTTATATCTCTAAAAATTTAGGAGAAAGAGAAAAAGAGCAAGAGTAGAAGAGAGCAAGAGCAATTGCAAATCAATGAACCAGGGACTGTACCTATAAATGCAATTTAAAAAAAAAACTAGAAAAAATAAAAAAATGAAAAATCCAACAAAATAGAAATCTTTTAAAAAAATCCTAAAAATAAAAGAAAATAAAAGGTCTGAAAGAAAGGAAAATATCTTCTATTGAATCAAGGAATAAAACTAGGAGCTGGTTTTATGGGGGGAAAAAGAAAAAAATATAATTTTTATTACAAAAAATGGAGAAAAAAGGCTGAATGCACCATTAATCAAGATGAAATTAAAGCAATTCCTAAGTTATTTTGCTCAATTATATGCCAATAAAAGTGATCATTCTAAATTAAATGAATGAATATTTATAAAAACATATTGCCCCGAGTAAAAGAGGAAGAAATAGCAAACTTAAATACCTTTATCTCAGAAAAGAAACTGAGGAGCAGCTAAGTGGCACAGGGGCTAGAGCACCAGCCCTTAAGTCAGGAGGACTCGAGTTCAAATCTGGCCTCAGACACTTGACATTTCCTAGCTGTGTGACCCTGGGCAAGTCACTTAACCCCAATTGCCTCATGGGGGGAAAAAGAAATTGAATAAGCCATAAGTGAGCTCCCTAAGAAAAATCCTCAGTACTCTCTGGATCTACAAATAAATTCTAACAGAGATTTAAACAACAATTAATCACAATTCTATCTAAACTATTTGAAAGTGTCTTACTAAATTCATTCTGACACAAATGTGATTTTATAGAGTTTTGTTTTTTTTGTTTTTTGGCTGAGGCAAAATATCACAAAGATTGTATACTTTGACAAGGCTAGAATATCAGAAATGTGGGTATGGTTCTGCAATGCTGAAGAAACTGAGCAAGACAAGAGATTAGAGACCAATTCAATAGTTTATTAAATGGAGAGATATACTGGGACCAATGAATCAAGGTTTGGTCCCAGGGCTGGACGAGATCATCATCTCAAAGAGTCCAGCCCTGAGTTCTGGGACAGCAAGCTTTTTTATAGGATAACAAGAACAGTGACCCAATGGGGGAGGTACCTAGGTGGGGATAACCTAATGGTGGGGGAGGCCCCTAGGATGACACAATGGAGGGAGGTTACTGATATTCTAATGAAATCTAAAATGAATAAATCTTTATCCTGTCAAACATTAAGAAGGAATATCTATAACAAAGATATAAAACCTTCATCTCATCAACCATTTAAGAGGGAATGATTATAGCCTGGGATTTTGGGGCAGAGCAACTGAGGTAGACCTTTATCTCATCAAACATTAAGAGGGAAAGGTTATAACCTGAGGCAGAATAACTAAATAGGACAATTGGAGAAACTGGGTCACAACATTAAAAGGAAACTTTGGCACAACATTTCAATATTAAGAAAACCACAAGTATAACTGATGATATCAATAAGAAAAACAAAAATGATATGCTTATCAACAAATGCTTTTGACAAAATATAAAATCTATTCCTACTAAAAAACATGAGTGATCATAGCAATAAATGGAACTGATCTTAAAATGATGAATAGTATCTATCTAGATCCAAGAAGTAAGCATTCTCTGTAATGGGGAGAAACTAATAAGTATTTCCAATAAGATCAAAGATGAAGCAAGGATATCTATTATCACCATTACTATTCAATATTATGCTTGAGATACTAGCTATAGCAAGAAGACAAGAAAAAGAAATCAAAGGAATGAGAATAGACAATGAGGAAACTAAACTAACAATTTTTTGCAGACCTGATAGTATATTCAAACAACCTGAGAACATCAACTGAAAAACTAGTTGAAACAATTTTGAGAGTTGCAGGATATAAAATAAACTTACACCAATCATCAGTTTTTCTGAATATTACCAAGAAAATCCAGCAAGAAGAGATATAAGGAGAAATTCCATTTAAAATAATTGCAAATAATACAAAATACTTGGGAGTCTACATGCCAAGATACATACAGGAATCATATGAACACAATTATAAAACATTATTCACACAAGAGGTCAAGAATATCACAGTGAAATGGAGTAATGGATGAAGCAACCAGGCCTCTGGTCAGGAAGATGTTTCAATTTGTCCTCAGACTTTATTCTCTGTGTGATGCTACACTTCAGTTAGCTCATTTGTATAATGAGCTGGAGAAGAAAATGACAAAACCATTCCAGTACCTTTGTCAAGTAAACTCCATATGAGTCACAAACACTTGAACACAACTATAATAACAGAACAGAAATCTAGGGAATGAATATTAAAAAATGTGAAGGAAAGCAACCTACCAGTACCAGTTTTGACTTTTCAGGTCAGGCCTCTCTTAATGACAGGCATTAATTAACTCGTAATAATATTTAACCCTTCTATTTTCACAGCACTTTAGCTTCTGACAGATGTGTCATCTTTTTTTCCTCCTAGAAGAGTGTAGAAGGCCAGGAGGTAAGACTTCATTTCAGGTTTTGAGTCTTAAAGTAACTTGGCTCAACAAAACTCCATTATTGAAATAGCAGAGACTGCTTGTCAATATAATAAATTAATAATCTAGTGACTGAAGCAAAATGCAAACACTACTCTTTGGATTAAAAGCTAACCGTTTGGATTTAAGACAGGAAACAATGTCCACAAGGAGACTAAATGTATTTGGGAGAAAAATAACTGAGATAATAAACTTTACTCTGATGTGTATCTATTTACATATCAGTCTAAGTAACTAAGATCTGGGACTTAAGGGATTTAATCATTTACACCATAGTAAAATTTTGTTAGACTACAGGAATTTTAAAAGAGTGTACTTTGTATCAAATCTATGAGCATTTGAGGCATATATATCTGTGTCTCTGATCAATAAACTTCCAGGAATCCATAACCAGGACTTCTCCACCTGGCCCCAGTATGTTGTCACATTCTTCATCACAACAGGAGCTGGACTCCAACAGAAGAGTACATATAATCGCTTCAGTTCTCCAAGTCCATCAAAATTAATAATTTTGATATGGTCTTAACCAAATTTTATGGGTTACACCCCTGCTTCCCTCTCTTCTCTAATTTCAACAAGTGAGAAGATATCAGTATCTTTGCTTCCCAAAATTTCCAAAGAATTTGACAGTGCAGTCTAATCATCATTTTACAGTTAGGGAAACTAATATTCCTAAAAAAAAGGCTTTGACTTGCCAAAGGATATATACTGACCCAACCTCTAACCTAATACTAGAACTCCCAGTCTCTTTACCACATTATGTTCATACTGATGGCCCACTGACACAATCTAAGGATATATTATACTACTTATAATTTATTTCTATACATAAAAATCTGACCAAGCTTGTAACATATTAATGGAAAAGATTAAAGTAATAACTAAAATCAACCTAACTAAAGAAAGATTTATGAAGTGAGGATAATTATTTTTAATATGCTTATAACTCATCATGTCTAAAATAAGGGAACAGTTACATCTTTTATTTCCAAGTTAAAAAGATTCCTGCCAACTAATGTGAACCAAACCCAGCCTTCAGGCAATCAAGGAAAAGACTATCTTTACTTCCAAGTCATGATCCAACAAAATATTCTCCATTTAATCTCAATCAAATTTTTCAATATAAAACAAATTGAGCAAGATAGAAAAAATGTAAAAACAAGAAAAAATAAATTAAATTAAATTTATAATGTACATACAAATAATACTTAAAAGATACCACTATCATGTAACTGATTCAGAACCTAAGAGACATTAACACACTTCTTGATAGGTGCAATAATAAAAGATATAATCAACAACAATGTTGATTAAATTATTTCAAGATTTTTTTTAAACTGCTCTTTGATAAATTTTACTCTTTTCTTCCTATTTTGTAAGTGACTAAAGTCCATTATATTGACTATATGAGTCCTTTACCAGTATTTCATGAGGGTCCATGCCTCCGTCATATTCACTATATTACATACCAGTTTGATTCACTCTCCAGATTTCTCAATCAGTAGCCTTCCCTACAACATGTATGCCTCCCTTTTGGGAGTGCCTTTTTTTTTAAATTAAAGTTCTTTTATTTTTAAAACATATGCATAGATAATTTTCAATATTCATCCTTGCAAAATCTTGTGTTCCAATTTTTTTCTCCTTCCCCGAAATGGCAAGAAATCCAATATATGTTAAACATGTGCAATTCTCCTATACATATTTCTACAATTACCATGGTACATAAGAAAAATCAGATCAAAAAGGAAAAAAGTGAGGAAAAAAAACAAAATGCAAACAAACAACAAAAAAGAGTGAAAATACTATGTGGTGATCCATACTCAATCCCCACAGTCCTTTCTCTGGGTGCAAATGGCTCTTTCATCACAAGACCATTGGAACTGGCCTGAATCATCTCATTATTGAAAAGAGCCACGTCAATTAGAATTGATCATAATGTAATTTTGCTGTTGCCATGTAATGATCTTGGAGTGTTTTACATTTGTTTTATCCCATTCAAATATAAGTTCCTTGAGCATAGGAAATATCTTATATACTTGTATTTATAAGTCAAATAGTTAACAAATTCATCTATTTGCCATTGATTTTTATTATATAGCTATTTATCTCATCTTTCTGTCTCAAAGCCTAAAATATAAAACTTTAAAGAAAAATGATATAGCCTTTTACAGAGAAAAGAATTAAAAATAAATAGTAACAAAGCAAAACCCCTCCCATCTAAATGTGATCCAAATGCACTTTACTTTCTTTAAAAGATGTGTTTTGAAAGTTATATATCAATTTGGATTTTATTTTTTCTCTTAGCTTAGTCTTTTTTTTTTTTTTACTGGAAATAGGCAGCTGACATGAAGTTTTTTTATTCACTAATCTCTTGGTGACGATCTATCTGTACTTCAATATTTCAGGAATCTGAAATTTCAGACTACAATTCCTCTATAACTATATGTTAGGGTCTTCAAGTACTGTTGTTCTGTGGCAGAAAAATTCATTACCTTATCAACCTGTTAATGAAAATCTCAAAACTTAGACTGATCATTGAACAAAGAAGACAAATGCAGTGCTATCACTGGGCCTGAAATAAAAAAAAAAAAAAAGAAAAGTTTCTACTTTAGTAGGACTTATTAGAATTTGAGCTCTGCAGGATCCCAGGGTTATTTCCACACTAGATGATGAATTTGAGTGGAGCTTCAAACAATTCATAAAATTCCTCAGTGTACTAGGGAAATTTCCTACAGGAAGCCTCCTAAAGAATTTTTCTTAAAATAGAACTCTTTTGTATTGTAAACAATCCCCAATAATTTATTTCTCTATTAAATCTGAATTTTCCTTAAGTTTAGCACCTAAAAGCTATGAATCCCAGTTGCCAATACTTGTAGGATCTTGAGCAAATCATTTCAATTGTGTGTTTGCTTCATCACCTAAAAATGGGAGTAATTTTATCTGCTACATGTTTGTTATAAGGATAAGTGAAAAACAATTGTTAAATAATTCTAAAAAGCATTAATAAGTGAATAAACACTGTTGTTAGTTACATAAAACTCAGTTATTTGTACTATTGAAAAATTGCCAGTTCATATCGCAAATAAAAAGAATCAAATTGGGCTGTTGAGTAGGAGACCTGGATTCAAGTCTTACTTCTACCACTACCATGTGAATTAATTTCTCTGAATTTTTCTGTAAAAGATGAACAAATTGAACTACACGAATTCTGCAGCTTCTTCAACTCTAATTCACTTTTTATTCCCAGTCAATATAGGCAAAAAAAATTTTTGCCAATGATTGCCAAGCTTTTTGTTCTGAAACTATATTGTTCTGAATAGACTCAATTCAAAATTGACTTGTTATAGTACAGTACTGCATTTGTTTTGATAAATTCTAAATTTATAATAAGTTAATATAAGCTAAATTGAAGTTAATTAATGTTCTCTGAGGTAAATATTTTATAAGCAAACTAACAATGTGAATAAAATTATAGGAAATATGCTAAAACTATTTATAACATAAGGATTGTACAACAATCACATGCCTATTATGATAAACTAGTTGTGCCCAATTAAAGTTGTTTCAGAAGACTTCTACTCAGTATTATGCTACAAATTAATTAAAATTATTTTATATACATAAAAGTAGTATAATATTTCTATAAAACTAATGATAATTCACATCATTTACTACTTAAGAATACACTTCTAGCTAAATGTGAATTAATAAAGCTTTGCTATATAGTTTACATGTGGATGGTCCAATATGAAAGGGAAAATTGCTAAAAAGTTTTAAAATAAAGTTCTAGGCAATTTTTTTTAAAAATAGAAAAAATATACTTTTTCCCTTTTTAAACCACATAATTACTAATAATTCTCAAGAATTCATAGATCCTGAAGCAAAGTTAGATTTCAAGATGAGAATGGAGATTGTGAGATTTTTAATATGTGTGTATATATATTTTATATATATATATATATACTTAAGTATTGTAATGACAAATTTAAATATGAATTCATCAAATAATGTATTCAAATTCTAACGTGAATAATTTTTCAATTTATTCATATTACATAAAACAAAAATGATTAATTTTTTTCTTAATGCAATACTCTCATAAGCACTAGAATCATAACTTTTATACTTCCAATTGGAAAACAACTAGTAAATTTATGATTGATAATTCTGGTGGGAATTTATTAACTTATGAAATTAAATTTATACTTTATACATTTAAAACATTAGAGCTATTGTTAAACAAAGAGATTCTTGATTAAACTTCAAGACAGAAAGTAATGTTCTACCTACAATAGGAGATGTAAAGAAAATGCCAACACACCTTTACTAACATAAAAGCCACTGTGTATTTATTAATCCTTAGATTACAACTCTTAATCCAAGTATTTAAAATAGTTTATATGCCATATAACAATTTGATAAGAGATGACCTGGTTATATTTACCTATGAACAGACAAAAATAATCTAAACTCTTTGCTTAACTGCTTTTATCAAACTCTTCATATGTACCATATAATAAGGCATTAGTTGTTATATCCAACTGCTCCATTAAATCAACTCTTTAATTATTTCTGAGGTTTCTAGTCAAACCCACATGGCTTAGGTTTGCTCTTCAGACATTTCTAGTTGGAGTTTATGCAAAAAAAAGTGTCAGGTAAGTAGTTTCAGAAAAACTAAATCCATGCTATATAAAGTATTTGTGTAAAATGGCTATAATTTCAGGTTATCATAAGTGTGCCTTGGCACACTAAGCAAAATAGTCCAATAACTCTATGCAATCTTACAGATCATTTTCCTCCGTATTTCTCAGCATTAAATTATTTAATGTACAATCATTTCTCTTTTTTCTATATTACTCTCTCTTGGTGATCTCAACAATTCCCATGAGTTCAACCATCATTTCTATGCAAACTACACCAAGATTTACATATTTAGCTTCAGTCTCTCTCCTGAAATCTAGTTTTACATTACCAAATTCCTACCGGATATCTCCTACTTGGATGATATCCCACAGATTTTCAAACCAACCATGACTAAAACAGAACTCATTATCTTTCCTCCAAAACACTCTGATATTCCTAACTTCCTAATTTCTGTTGAGGGTGACACCATCCTACTAGTCACAAATTCACAACCTTAGGAATTATCCTCAACTGTTCACTTTCTCTCACACACACAAAACACACACATGCAGAAATATACATATGCACATATACTTTATATTTAATTCTCTATGTACATATGAACTTTTGGGGGGTAAAAGATGGCTTCATTTTGCTTTTGTAATCCCAGAACCTAGCACAATGCCTGTCAATAATAAGTATATAAAAAATACTTGCTGAATGAATTATCTACACTAATTAAAGAAAGTGGAGACATGAATCATGGATTGCCTTTGGGTTTTTTCTTTCATTTACACTTCACATATGTAAATTTCATTCTGAAAACGAACTTTAAGCAAAAGTTGCCCAATTTTCTCTCTGGAACTCTTTCTCTATTCTTCTCTGTAGCTTAATTCATGCTGGAAAAAGTTTGCTTCTCAGATTGATGTCAAGTGCCAGCCTTAAAACAAAGGTAGTAACTCTGTTTTAAAAGGGCTGAGATTGCATGCCAAATAAGATATCAGAAGAGCAAATAATTACAGAGTACTAAAGGTGCTGCCAAATTTAAAGGTACTGTATAACAGCAATACTACCTGGATAATCTTGATTATATCAGTATTTATGTAGCACTCTTAGATTTGCAAAGGGCTTTACATACTTTCTCATTTGATGGTCACAAGACACAATGAGATAGGTGCTAATAGTATCCATATGTAGATGAAGAAACTGAGTTAGAGGAAGTTAAGTGACTTGCCCAGAGTGATATAGCTAGTAAATATCTGAGGCAGGATTCAAATTGATTTAGCTCTTCCAGACTCTAAATCTCAAGCTACAAAACATTAAATCTACTAATTATTGACCCCTCTTTAATCAGGTATCACCTAAGGCAATTCACCCTCCACCCCAAGAATAGTTAGATTCATGGTATTCTTTGGCAATGATTCTCAAATTTCAGATCTCAGGATTCCTTAAAAATTATTGCAGAACCCCCAAATAACTTCTGTTTACATGGGTTATAACTATAGGTATTTACTATATTAGAAATTAAAATGTCTTAATATTATTACAAAAAGTTTTGACCTGATGGATACCTTGAAAGAGTCTCAAGAACTTGTTATTCCAAATTTCCCTTTTAATGGGGTGACCAGTTCCTCCAATTGTCCTATTTCGTAATTCTGCCTTAGGTTATAACCATCCCCTCTTAATGGTTGAGATAAAGGTTTTATAGACATTCCTTAATGTCATTAGAATATCAGTAACCTCCCTTTATTAGGTTATCCCCACCTAGGTCCCTCCATTATGTCCCTGTTCTTGTTATTCCATAAAAGGCTCGCTGCCCCGATACTCGGGGCTAGACTCTTTGAGATAATAGTCTCATCTAGCCCTGGGATCAACATGGATGCATTGGTCCCAGTATTTCTCTCCATTTAATAAATTATTGAATTGGTCTCTAATCTCTGTCTTGCTCAGTTTCTTCGGTATTACATTTGGAGGCCCCAGCAAGATAATTAGAAAATGAGCAGGATTAGAGATTAGACTTTCGGATCTCTGCCTTGGGCTGGGTGGCTGTGAATCTGAATTCTTGGCCTGGAGAGGTTGGGCCCTCCTGGATTTCTTTCCAGAGCCTCCAGGAAAGAGAGCAGTTTTCAGCCACAATAGCCTGATGGTAGACAACCCCATTTCGGCCACAGGAGAGTAAGTTTGTCTGGGTACATTTTGGGGTACCATCTGGTTATGTCTTAAGACTTGTTTGTTTGTTTGGTTTGGCTGATTAATGAATAACCAGACTAACCAGACACGGTTGCACAGTTGTACGGTTGTCACTTTTGGGGTGCCCTTTTCTTGGGGTACCAGTTGATTTGGTTGATTAGTGAATAACTGGACGTGGTTGTCACTTGGGGTGCCCTTTTTGGGGTGCCATTTGCTTGGTTGATGAGTGGCCCACTAGACGTGGGGGTTGCTACTGGAGTGTGAAATACGGAATCCTGGACAAGGTAAAAGACTTTTTCTTTCCTTATCTTGTGGTGGACACTGCAGGCATCAAGACTGCAGTGGTTATTTGGAGCTCTTGGGAGCTCTGGCATAATTCTTTAGGAATTGCTGCGGCTCTATCTCTAAAGAGAGATACGAGGGAGGCTGCACAGATTTGGAAAACTAAGTTTTCACTTGTCTGCAATCTAGACACTCCGCCACCTCAACTCTTTTATTGGAGCAGATGCTTTGCTTAAGGAAACTCTTTCTGTCCAACCCTTTTCCAGAGACAAAGGCCCATCCTTTGCATCTCAATGCATTTCTACAAGAGGTCCTCCCACTTCTTCCATTGAGTGGGAAGTATATACATTTGAAAATGGGACTCAGTTTCCTTGCTTGGGTCATCCTGTGTTAGTTAGAGTAATGCCAGCCCCTCCCGCTTTTGTATGCTCAGGGGGCTATCTACAAAGACTGGGGGTTTTAAAAACACCATTTGGTTTGGCTTTAATGTTAGTGTCCTACTGAATGTTGTAACTGTGCAGTCTAAGTGTGATCAGTGTTCTGTATGTCTTGTATGTTATTAGACAGTCTAGTTGTGCTCTGTGCTCTATGTGATTTTTGTGAAATTGTTTGTAATTTGTTTGTCTGTTTCGATAACTTAAGAGCTCTGTTAAATTTAAGAACAATGATCAAATTTGGGAATTGGTTATTTCAATACTGAACTCCAGCTGGTGAAAACATTTGATTAGGAATTTAAAGAAGATTCTAAATTTGGGAAATGAATTGGTTATCCTTAAGTATAAGATCTTAAAGTAACAATAGCTTGTTAAAGAAGTTCTGTTAACTTGCCTGAAAGAAGTCATGTGCCTCTAATTTTACCTAAAGTATGTAACAAGGACTTTTCTGAAAGTTTCAACTATGGCCAAGTTGGACCTTAGGAGAAGTCCATTGGGAATAATGGCCACATGGGGCCAGAAGGAGAGAAAGAAACTATGTTGTTTTATTATTTGAAATGAGATAGAAATGGATTATATGTTTTAAATCCAGCTCTGCTGGACATGTAGGTTTTATGGGATTCCCTCACCCACGGACTTATTTCTGCTGCTTTAAGTGTTGGGTGGGGTAGGGATTTTTTGTAAAGATTTAAACTCGCCTCTCCTCCCCCCCCTCCCCCCTCCACTGCTGTTACTTCAGCTATAGGAGCCATTTAGTTGGCCTGGAGTGAAATTTAGTTAAACTTCGCTCCCCACCCTTCCAATATGGTCATCGGTAATCATTATATCCTACATACTTGAGCAAATAAGGATTTGGTCTGGTCATCTATTGGTTACTAGATATGGTGTCTGGATATTCAAGTTTTTTTTTTTTTTTTTAAGGTTTTTAACTAACGAGAGGCCACATCTTGTAGCAGTCCTTGTGGACCAGTCTTTCTATCTCAGACTGTCCTAGCTTTTCTTTCTTAGATTTGCTTTTATTTCTAGATTTGGTCAAATTACAGGTATATTGACTTGCTTGTGGGACCTAGATCAAACCTTTGTTTGTCAGCTCGCCACACTACAGACCCATGCCCCTCGTGGACTGAGCATCGTCCCTGTTCAGCATGAAGAAGCAATTGACAGCCATCGCCCACTTTTCCTGATGTAATTTGGACTGATGGGGGGAGTGGGAAAGTGGTTGACTTGTTAGAATTTTCACTGTATTACTGTTTAAGATTTGGAATGGAAATTGTTAAACTTGTGTAACTATTGCTATTATGTTTGAGGGACTTTTAGTCTGTTATGTATATGCATATGTGTATGATTTATATGTGGGATGGTCATTTGATAATTCCTTTCTAAAAAAAAAAAAAAGGGAGGAGAAGAAATAGGAAATTGGGAAAACTGGTATCTTGCTAGTGCAGATTTAATTGGAAGTCCTTTACTCCTTGCTTAAATTTACTAGACTACGATTTGCTGGTTGTGCTTTAACTTGGAAATCCCTTATTCTGTTGGAATTGCCCTGGCAGATTCAGTTTTGGGGGATTATTTTTTAGAAACAAACAGAAATTGGATACCTGTCTTGGAACTGGCAGTCTCTCTGAGCTATTTCTCCACTCCTGTTACCCCAGATCTTTAATTAGTAGTTCAGCGTACTTAAAAGGACCTTGTTGATATCAAAGCCTCTAAAAGTTTGGGGTTTGCCTGCCTTGGTCCAACTGTGCAGAAATCTGTATTCTAGTAGCAGCCCTGTTTGTTCCTCTGGGCAGGACAGGTGGAGCCGCTCCAAGTCTCACCCTCCTAGCCCCTGGAGCCAGCCCTCTGAATGGGCAACACAACTAACTGCCTTGAGCCTGCTGCTCTCCATAAGCAGAGGCCGAGTCATGCACAAATGACCACAGCTGTCCATATGCTCCCCAATTGCAGAGGATCTGACAACTGATTGTCAGAAATAATTGAAATAAGGAACTTTGTGTATTGCTGATTAATTCTGGGGTTATCAGGGAGAGACTTGACCTTGCCATAAGTCCTTGCATTGGTCTAGGTTTGTTTTGATTTTTATTTACTTCACATAGGATTGTTCAAATTATAGTGCTAAGGCCTTCTAGAGGAAGGTAATTCAAAGATTTGAATAGTTCCAAGAGAAAAAGGGGGGAATGTTATGCCAAAGTTCCCTTTTAATGGGGTGACCAGGTCCTCCAATTGTCGTATTTCATAATTCTGCCTTAGGTTATGACCATCCCCTCTTAATGGTTGAGATAAAGGTTTTATAGACATTCATTAATGTCATTAGAATATCAGTAACTTCACTCTATTAGGTTATCCCCATCTAGATCCTTCCATTATGTCATTGTTCTTGTTATTCCATAAAAGGCTCGCTGCCCCGATACTCGGGGCTAGACTCTTTGAGATGATAGTCTCGTCTAGCCCTGGGATCAACATGGATGCATTGGTCCCAGTATTTCTGTCCATTTAATAAATTATTGAATTGGTCTCTAATCTCTGTCTTGCTCAGTTTCTTCGGCATTACAAACTCCCATCCTCAGAGAACTGTTACTCTATGACTCTGAATTCATTCAAAACCATAGCTTTTGAGCCCCCCCTGATATTTCCTTTTTTTCTAGTTAGTCAGAGAACATAATTCAGAGCAAAGATATTTCATGAAAGAGCATAGTAAGAAAAGGTGAAACAGAACATTCCTGCCAGAAACCTAAGGACACTCTCTTATAAATATACATACCACTGAAGCATACATAAGGTTAATGAAAGAGGGGCCTATACAAAAAAAGGAATTAACTTCAATTAAGTCACATTCATGAAGGAGTAGCTAATTTCTCAGACGTTGCAGTATCACTGATATGTTTTGGTAATGTCACAGTATTACTCTTACTGTGTCCACAAGATCCCCTTGGTCTCTAGGGACTGGAGGGCACGTAATCTCAGTCAGGAATTATTTTATTCATCTCAGAGTGGCTTCAGGGGATGGTATCTCTGCTGGGTATTGCTCTGCTGGTCTCAGATGGTTTTGTGACTGATAAAAGCCCACATTGGTGGGCACTGTTTCATACTACTAGAACCTGAGATCATCTCTCAAGGATCATATTTTGAGGCAAGACAGGCTAGAACCTTTCACCAAAAAGAGCAAACTGATGATTCTTTACTTTTAGTCATGATATCCAACTAACAAAAAACATGCACAGCTCACCCAGACTATCAGAAAGACTAAGTATGGGTAGAGATTTGCTGGTAGTCATCTGCTATGAATGCCAGTTTAATCAGGGTAAAAACAACTATTTTCTCAGACTTATCATGAAAATGAACTTAAACTAGAAGAACAAATTTAAATTAAAAAGCAAAGGTTCTTTATTTACCTAGAATTCTGCCTTTATTATGCACATTTGTCACTTGTATTGTTTGGATGCTCTACTTTGGCCACTGAAAAACCTTTCAGTCCTCATTTTTAGAATGGGAACTTGAACTCCCCATCATAAATAATCAGTGCTCATTTTCAAATGTGTCATTTTTGCCTTTATGAAAGTACATATTATGCTTTCCATGAAGCATGTAATTCAGGGATCATTTACTGAAGACTTTGTGTAATATAAAGGAGAGAGTATGTGATATGAAATCAGAGAATCCAAATTCAAATTTCAGTTTTAACCATTTATTGTCTGGATGAATCCCTTAACCATTCCAGAACTCTGTTTCCTGAACAGTAAAATGGGGGAGAGTTAAACTATATTACCTTTAAGATTCCTTCCACTTCAAAGTCCCATAATCTTTTTCTACTTTTTCTTGGTCTCTTCACACTGTGTGACAGTCATCCTTTTGGAATCTACTCTAAGAAGATATGTGAATGAAAACTGATTGGAACGGATGAATTTTAAGAAATGTTTTCTATATAAAGTCATTAAAATATATTGAATCAGGGCAGTATCATTATATACAAAGAGATAATCAGAGTATCAATAATGTCCTATTTCAATGATAAAATTCTGAATTTGATTTAACAAATATTCATTACAGATTGAGGCTCTGAGGCAGAAATATACAATGATTAACAAGACACGGTGTCCTGCATTAAAGACATTTACAATCCATGGAAAGAGAGCAATTATTAAGTATTTATTAAGTACTTATTTTGTACCAGGCACTAGGAATACAATGCCCCCCCCCCCAAAAAAAATACTGCCTATTTTCAAGGTCCTTAAATTATAACAGGAAAGAAAATGGGTAAACATGTAATTATTCACTAGAAAAAATATGCAGGAAACAATATCAAGGGCAAATCAGTAGCAGATCAAGGGGAAAGGAAAAATCTCATGTGCATGGTAGTGTTTAACTGAGTTTTGAAGAAATATTGAGATTGTAAGAGTAGAGTTAAAGAAGTAGTACCCAGGCAAGGGGAACAGCCTGTACAAAGGCAAAGGTGGGGTACAGATCTTTATGAGTAAGGAACAACAAAAGGATAGGTTGGCTAAATAAACATGCATGCACACATTCAGATAACTATACATACATACATAGAATTCACCTATAACTATAAGGCAGGTTATGAGAATAATTATAGATAGGGTAAAAGTAAAATGCTAGGGATGCATAGAAAAAGTAAAGCTTACTTCTGGCTAAAGGATTTATAGGAGATACAATATTTGAAGGATAATAGTCATCACATCAATAAATTTAATTAAAAAACACTTATTAATAAATCATTCAACACATATTTGCTAAACATTTGCTATGTGTCAAGCAATATAGAAGGCAAAGAAAATACAAATAAAGAAACAACCTCTACTTTCTTGTTTTTAAATTCTGAACTTGGAACCTTTAAAACTTTTTTATCTTTAATACTAAATTAAATGAGTATTTTTTCCTTGTAGAAAGTAGGCAATAATTGTATCTGAAACAGTAAATCTATATTATGTACAATTTGCTTTTTCTTCTGAATAGATAAATTCAACACATAAGTAGGAGTGTGCTAAAGATAGTTCATACAGGCTCATGAGTACTGACTGTTAAATCTTCAGTGCTGAGTATTTATGCCTTTGAAATAAATGAACACTACAAACTGGAGCTTGATTTATTTTGTTGTTTCTAGATTTAAGAAAGTGATAAGAAACTTGTTAATAATACACATTAAAATTAAAAGTGTGTGAAGACATTTTTTATTTTTATAGAATCAGTTGTGTTAAACATTTCCCAGCAATCTTTTGTTTATAATAGTTTCCTAGCAAACTAAACAGCCTTCAAAGATGTCTTCTTCTGTACATTTTCAAAAATTCTCCAATGATCGTTTTTATATTTTCTTTTTCTTTTAGCAACACTACTGCTACCTACATTTCTCCTCCCAAAATTAAGAATTAAAAAACCTCTTGAAACAGGCAAGGAAAACCATAGCAACTAGTCCATTCTCTCTTTGTTAGGGGATAGATTGCTTGCTTCATCATAAGTCTTATGGAATTGTGATTGGTCGAAGAATCAATCACATTTCTTAAGTAATTCAAAACTGTTATTTACAATGTTATTGTCATTGAATCATATCTCAGCACTGTTTACTTCATTTGGTATCAGTTTAGACAAATCTGAGATTTTTCTGAAACTATTACTTTCATCATTTCTTATAGTTCATCAATGTTCCGTTACATTCATATACCAGAATTCTTGAATTAATAGTCATTAATTTTCAGTTTGTTTGCCACTACAAAAATAGCTATTACAAATATTTTTTGTACATTTGTTCTTGGGTGGTAGAAACAATATTCTAGCTCCTATCCATATTTGAGTTAGGCTAATTTTTTCTTTTTTTATTATTATAATTTTTTATTTAAAAAACATGCATGGTCAATTTTTCATCACTGACCCTTGTGAAACTTTCTGTTCCAACTTTTCCCCTCCTCCCTCCCCACCCCCTCCATTAGATGGCAGGCAGTCCAATACATGTTAAATATGTTAAAGCATAAGTTAAATACAATATATGTATACATATTTATACAGTTATTTTGCTGCACAAGAAAAATCGGATTTAGAAAGAATGTAAAAATAACCTGAGAAGGAAAATAAAAATGCAACCAAACAATAATAGATAGAGTGCAAATGCTATGTTGTGGTCCATACTCATTTCCTATAGTTCTTTCACTGGATATAGCTGGTTCTATTCATTACTTAACAACTGGAACTGATTTGGTTCATCTCATTGTTGAAGATGGCCACATCCATCAGATTTGATCATCATATGGTATTGTTGTTGAAGTGTATAATGATCTTCTAGTTCTGCTCATTTCACTTAGCAATCGTTCATGCAAGTCTCTCCAGATTAATTTTTTCTAAAAAAATTGAGATATTCTTCAAGAATTGATTGGCTCAGAAGATTAAGCCTAAGGCTGTTAACATAATTTCCTAACTGCCTAAATATAAAGTAGCCAAGTGGAACTCAAGGTGCACTGTGAAGCTTGAATCATGGATCTCAATGGATAACTCAAGCAAAGGAACTCACCTTAGCTAAAATCAACTTGTGATATTCTCAATGGCCATCATTGTCAAATATCCTTCAGCTAGGTTAAGTAAAAAAAAGAAAAAAAAAATATATATATATAATTCTTGTTCTTAACTACTGGATGAATTAGGAGGGAGTACTCCTTTAGTTCTAATATCAAACCTAAATTATCAGGTGACTGACTTCAGTCAGGGCCAGGCCAGAATAACTGAATCATAGCATATATGGGCAGAGTTCCAAAATGCTTTCTAAAATTAAAATGATTGGACCCCACAGCTGAATAACAAATTGAATCTCCAAAAACATAAAAAAAGAATAAAAATAAAAAAGAAATAAAAGATTCAATAAGGTCAAACTGTTTATATTTTCATATGGCAAGATAATATTTGTAACCCATAAGAACTTTATTTAATTAAGGGCAATTAAAAGGACTATAAATAGATAGAGGGTGTGGACATAAGGTAATTTTGATTGGGTAATACTTCAAAAAACAAAATGCCAAAGAACACAAAGTGTGACAAAGAAGATTGTACTGCAAGAAGGAGGGGGAAAATACAGTGGAATACATTATCTCACATAAAAGAGGCATTAAAGAGATATAATGGAGGGGGAGATGTCAGGGGGAGTGGCAGTCAAAGCTTAAATCTTACTCTCATCAGAATTGATTCAAACAGAACAATCTATCTTACTCTATAAGGAAATAAAAAGGGATGAGAATAATAGAAGGGTGGGGAGGTGTGGATAGAAGAAAGGGAACTTTGGGGGTGACTGTGATCACTTTTGAGGAGGAACAAAATGAGGGTAAGGGGGAGGATAAATAATGGAAAAATAGCATGCAGAGAAACAGTTATCACAACTATTAATGTGAATGAGATAACTCACCCATAAAACAAAAGTGGACAGCAGAATGGATTAAAAACCAAAATCTTACAATATATTGCTTACAAAAACATATTAAAAGCACAAACACACACACAGTAAAGTTAAGGGGGCAAATATAATCTTTTAGACTTTAGCTGTGGCAAAGAAATCGGGGGGTAGCAATCATGATCTCAAACAAAATAAAATCAAAAATCTAATTAAAAGATATAAGAAAGAAAAATACCACAAGCAATGAAGTAATATCAATACTAAACATATATGCATCAAATAATATAGCATCTAAATTTTTGAAACAAAAGTTCAATGAGTTACAGCAGGAAATAAGACAATAAAACTACAGTATTGAGGGACCTCAACTTTCCCCTATCAGAACTAGATAAATCTAACCATAAATTAAATTAAAAAAGAAGTTAAAGAGATGAATAAAATTCTGGAGAAATTAGATATGTTTGATCTCTGAAGAAAAATCAATAGGAATAAAAAAGAATATACCGTTTTTCTCAGCAAAACATGGTACCTACACAAAAACTGACCGTATATTGGGATATAAAAACCTTACAATCAAATTCAGAAAAACAGAAATAGTATATGCATTCTTTTCAGATCATTATGCAATAAAAATTACAGTCAATAATAGACAATGGAAAAAATAAATAAAAATTAACTGGAAACTAAATCTATTTCTAAAAAATAAGTGGGTCAAAGAATAACTTATAGAAACAATTTATAACTTCATTAAAGAAAGTGACAAAGACAAAAATGAGCAAATGGATAAGCTTGTAGCTTATCTATATTATAGATAATGCTTGTTAATAGTTTAGATAAATATTATTTATCTAAATATTATATATTTTGGAGCAAAATTTATGAGATACAGTCAAAAAATGCGAAAATTTATATTCCTAAATATTTATATAAATAAAATAGAGAAAGATCAAATCAATAATGGCATATATGGCAATAATGGCAAACAAGTAGAAAAACACAAATTAAAAATCCCTAATTAAATATCAAATTGGAAATCCTGAAAATCAAAGGAGAGATTAATAAAATTAAAAGTTTTATGAAACTGGTTTTATGGAAAAAAAATAAAGTAGATATAAATCATTAGTTAATTTGATTTTAAAAAGGAAGGAAACTAAATTACTAGTATCAAAAATCAAAGTGAAGAATTTGCTACCAATAAAGAAGAAATCAAAACAATTATTACAAGCTATTTTGCCCAATTATATGCCAATAAATTTGACGACAGAAATGAAATGAAGTAGACAGAAATGAACAAAATTAACATTAACAGAAGAAGAAATAGGATATTTAAATAATCCAATCTTAGAAAAAAGAAAATGAATGAACCATCAATGAATTTTCTAAGAAAAAATCTCCAGGGCCAGATGTGAATCCAGATGGATTCACAAGTAAATTCTACCAAACATTTAAAGAAAATTAATCCTAATAATATATAAGTTATTTGGAAAAACAGCCATCAAATTCCTTTTATGGCACAAATGTGGTATTTATAGCTAAAGCAGGAAGAGCCAAAACAGAGAAATAAAATTATAGAGCAATTTAACTAAGGAATATTCATATAAAATATTAAATAAAATACTAGCAAGGACATTAGAGCAACATATCACAAGGATAATATATTTTGACCAGGAGGGATTTACATCAAGAATTCAGGGTTGGTTTAATATTAGGAAAATTATCAGCATAATAGACCACATCAAAAACAAAACCAACAGAAGATATGATTATATTGAAAAATACAGAAAAAGCCTTTGACAAAACATATCACCCATTCCTGATAAAAACACTAGAGCTCATAATAATAAATGGTGCTTAGCTAAAAATGATAAATAATATTTATCTAAACAATCAATAAGCATTATCTATAATATGGATAAGCTACAAGCCTGCCCAAAATAATCAGTGCTGAAACATGGATGTCCATTATCATCTCTATTATTTAATACTCTACTAAAAATATTAGCTTTAGCAATAAGAGAAGAAAAAAAATTGAAAAAATTAGAATAGGCAATGAGAAAACAAAGCTATCACTCTGCAAATAATATGGTATTATATTTACAAGCCCTAGAGAAGCAACTAGAAAATTATTTGAAATAATTAACAACTTTAGTAAACTTGCAGGATACAAAATAAATCATTAGTATTTCTATATATTACCAATAAAATCCAGCAGAAAGAGATAAAAAGAGAAATTCCATTTAAAATAATTGAAGAAAATATAAAAACCTTGAGAGCCTACCTGCCAAGAGAAACTTAAAAATTATATGAACACAATTAGAAAACATTTTTCACACTAATAAAATTGGATCTAAACAGTTGGAAAACTATTCATTGCTCATGGGTAGACTAAAACATTATAATAAAATTGACAATTCTACTTAAATTTATTCAGTGCCATGCCAACCAAACTACCAAAAATTGTATTATAGAGCCAGGAAAAAAATAATAAATTCATATGCAAAAAGAAAAGCTCAAGAATGTCAAGGAACTCAATGGAATAAAATATCAACAAAGATTATCTAGCTGTACAAGATCTCAAATTTTATTATCAAAACAATCTATTACTGGACAAGAAATAGAATGGTGGGGATCAGTGGAATACATATTACATTATTGTAAATGACCACAGTAATCTAGTATATGATAAGCCCAAATATTCAAGTTTTTGGAACAAAATCTCATTATTTGACAAAAACTGCTGGAAAAACTGCAAAACAGTATGACAGAAACGAGGAATAAGCTAACATCTCACACTGTAATATTTGGGTAAGGTTCACATAAAGGGTGAAACCATAAGCAAAGCATGGAATAATTTATCTGTCAAATTTATGAATATGGGAAGAATTTAGGATCAAAGAAGCCAGAGGAAGCATTACAAAATATGAAATAGATAATTTTGATTTTATAAAATTAAAAAGTTCTTATGCAAACAAAACCAATGTAACCTAAATTATAAAGAAAGCAGAAAACTTAGGAAAAATTTTAAAACAAGTATTTCTGATAAAGGCCTCATATAACAAACTGAGACAAATTTATAAAAACACATGGTCAAAGGTCAAAGGATATAACAGGCAGTTTTCAGACAAAGCACTAAATCACTACTGATTACAGAAATGAAAACTAAAATAACTGAGGTGGCACGTCACACCTGTCACTCATATGTATGATTCTAGACAATCTCATAGTAATGATGAAGTATCTCTCCAGACAAAAAACTGGTATTGCTTGAATATAGATTGAAGCATGCCATTTTTCACTTTCTTTCTTTTTTTTATTCAAGTCTTCTTGTACAAAATGATTAATATCAAAACATTTTACATGACTGCATGTAAAATACAATCAGATATAGGTTTTATAGATAGATAAATAGATAGATATAAAACCTATATCTGATTGCTTACTATCTCAGGGAGGGAGAAAGGGAAAAAGGAAAGGAAAAGAGTTTGGAACTCAAAAAATTTAAAAACAATGTCAAAATGGTTTTAACATGTAACTAAGGAAAAATAAAATAAAATGATGACAAATTTATAATATCATCAACAATGTTAATGTTCCTGTTTTTGCTTCCAAAATTTAAAATTTACCTTTTAATTTCATTTTTGTTAATCTAATGGGTATGAAGTAAAAACTTATTACTATTTTCATTTAAATTTTACCAACTACCATTGATTTGAAGCATTTTTTTACATATGTAGATACCTTATTTTACTTCCTCTGAAAATTTTGTTCATCTACTATGAGTATTTATTTATTGTAGAAAGGTTTTTGTTTTTATGTATTTGAATCAATTATATATCTTGGATATGAGACTTTTATCAGAAGAATTTGTTGCAATGATTTTTAAAATTCATTTATTCATTCATTTATTCATTTTTAGGTTTGGATGTACATTCATAATGGGAGAGAAAAATCAGAACAAAAAGGGGAAAAACACAAGGAAAAAAATAAGAAAAAAGGATGAAAATAATATGCATTGATCCACATTCAGTCTCCATAGTGCTCTCTCTGGGTGTGGATGGGCGTTTTCCATCTAAAGTTTATTGGAATTGCCTTGGATCTCTGAATTGCTGAGAATAATTAAATATATCATGGTTGACTATGATACAATCTTCTTGTTGCTTTGTACAATGTTTTCCTGGTTCTGCTTGCTTCACGTAGCAGTTCATGTAAATCTTTCCAAGCTTTTCTAAAATCAACTTGTTCTCTTTTTATAGAACAGTAGTATTCATATACCATAACTTATTTAGCCATTTCCCAATTAATGGGCAGCTACTCATTTTCCAATTCTTTGCCACCACAAGAAGAGCTGCTACAAACATTTTCTACACACATGATTTCTTCTATGATCTCTTTGGGATACAGATCCAGTAATGGCACTGCTTGATCAGAGTATGCATAATTTTATATCCCTTAGAGAATAATTAAATTTTTCTCCCAAATGGTTGGATCACTTCACAACTCAATCAACAATGTATTAGTGTTCCAGTTTTCCCTTATCCTTTCCAACACTTATAATTAATCCTTATCCCAGCAATTGAGGCCTTTGCATTTATCAAAGACTAGGCTTCCAGGTTCAAATACTTTTGAATCTTATACATCTAAAAGGTTTCACTGATTGACCTCTCTAATTTTTAACTAGTACTAAATAATCTTGATTACTGCTAGCTTGTAGTATAGATTGAGATATGAAACTGTTAAGTCTTTATTCATTTTTTTCCATCATTTCCCTTGAGATTCTTGATCTTTAGTTTCCCTAGATGCATTCTATTTTGAAGAGAATTGCTTTTTAATACCTTTTCCTGTTGGAATCTGTTATAAATAGAAAAGTTGATAATTTAAATGGATTTGTTTTATATCCCATTACTTTACTGAAAAAAAATTTCAAATTTTAGTTGAATTTTTGAGTAAAATAACATGTTATCTGTAAAAGTAACAATTTTTATTTCTTTTTGCTTATGCATATTCCCTGAGACAACTAGGTAATACAATGAATAAAGCATTGGAGGAAGTAAAGAAAACCTAAGACCAAATCCTGCTTCAGACACTTAATGACTATGTGACTAAAAGCAAGTCATTTCACTTTCCTCATCTGTAAAATGGAGATAATAACAATGCTATTTCACAATATTTTTATGCTGATCAAATGAGATAAGGTATGATAGCTCTTGTAAAGCTAAAAGCACTATTCAAAATGGTAGCTTTTATTATAATTTTAACCTCTTTGCTAATATTTTACCCATAGCTTTGCATCAATGTTCATTAAGAATATTGGTCAATAATTTTCTTTCCCACTTTCATCTCACCCTGGCTTATGGGTATCTTATATAAGACTATATTTGGCTCATAGAAGGAATTCGGTAAGATCTTTTCTTAATCTACTTTTATAAACCATTAATGTAATGTTAGACTTAGTTTTTCTTTAATTGTTTAATATAGTTCCCCTATAAATCTATCTATTTTGGGATGATTTTGTTCATTATTTAAATTCTCTATTTATTATTTGGTTGCTTTTGATAATTATGTTTTTTATAATTATTCATCCACTTCACCTAAGGTATCATTTTTACTGGCATATAATCAGGCAAACTGTAATGTCCAGATGCTTTCTGGAGGATCTCTGATTGGCCTTGGTCTTAGATAAATTACTGATGAAGGCAGGAGAGGCACCACAAGGATAGTCAAGGATGGAGTCTATTTCAAATCCTCTCAGCCCTTAAATACCTTAGTAGGATTACATCACTATAGCACACTGAGCATGTGCCAACTGTAGAACCATTACATCATTACATCACAGTAAGTATATGTGAACTAGAGATCCATTATTTTATCAATCACACTGAGTAAACAAACATCCTGCTGTAAGAATCCTTGCTTCAAGTATACTGTTCCCAGAGTTCCCCACTATCTGTGGTACTCTACAGCAAACAATTTTTAAAAAATTCTTCATTTGTTGTGAATGTTCTTTTTCTTGTTGATGGCAATTTTTTTTTTTATTTTTTGTTACAGTAATGGGCTGAAACTCTTGAAGCTCTTATTGTACTGAGGTCCCAAGCACTTGAGGCTGATCAGCAATTGGACAATACTCTATTAATATATGCGTGGAGAAAGAATGGCCCCTCCCACTCTCTGTGAAAGTTGGGTGTGTTGTATAGGAGATTGCAGACTATTTGGTGGGTAGAGTAAAAGAGGCAGGGGCACTGTTGGCTGGGTTTGTGTTGTGATTGCTCTCACTTTCCCCTTCATCTTGGCAAAGAATAAAGATCAAGGATTTTCTTTTATTCTGACACTGGCTGATTTTAATATACTCTGGGTGCTAAATGCGGTTTTATTTTATATCTTACAAACCAATTCCTTGTTTTATCATTTTCATGTTTTTTATTTTTGTTTTAAAAATATCTAAATTCAAATTTAGTTAGTTTTATTTATTTATTTATTTTTATGTATTTAGTCAGGGTTTTTTTTGTTTTTGTTTTTTGTTTTTTGTTTTTTGTTTTTTTTTTTGTGGAATGCCCAATTCCTTGGTTTGCTCTGTCCCTCTTGCTGATGAAAATGTTTAGAGATATGAATTTTCCCTAAGGATTATTCTGACTGAATTCAAAAGACTCATGATGGAGAATGCTATCCACATTCAAAGAAAAAAACATGGAGTCTCAATATAGATCAAACCATACTATTTTCACTTTTTGTTTTTTCTTTCTTGTGGTTTTTCCTTTTTGTTCTGCTTCTTCTTTCACAACATGAACGATAGGATATGTGAGTATGTTTAATGTGAATATAATCTCTCAGACTGCTTGCCATCTTGGAGAGGGTGGGAGGGAAAAAATCTGGCTAAAAATTCTATAAAAGTGAATGTTGAAAACTATTTATACATATAATTGGGAAAAAATACTATTAAGTAGAGGGGATAAAGGACTATTTTGTCTGTACTTCAAAATTCCTAGTATATTGTCTCCTTGATATTTTTTTCCTTAATTAAGTTATCTGATTTTTAAAAATAATTTATTGACCCCCTAATTCCTTCAGAATTAAATCACTTAATATCCATTTAAGTTTGAATGTTTTTAATCTTTTTGTTTTTCTCCTTTTGTTGTAAGGAATTTATTGTGAAGTATGATCTAATATTATTATTGTACTTGATCAATTTGCTGTCATTAACAGCTGAGAAATATACACGTTCCATTATCTACCTATTAAACAATCACGAGAAATTTATCATGTCTACCTTTTCCAAAACTGTATTTAATTCCTAAAGTTATTTCCTTTTTATCTTTTTGATATAACTGTTTCTCTGAAAGTGTGATAATGAGGTCCTAACTCATATTTTTGCTATTTTAGTGCAATAACCTTTTCCCCAAAATACTCATATACTATACTATATTATAAGCATCATATTTATTATTATCATCATTTCATTATTATTAGTGCTTTTAAGCATAATTGATTTGCTCTACTGTTTTCAGCAGTCTCTTTCTACTGTTGCCTGATCTGGGATCATTTATATATGTCTATTTAAAATGATTACTATGTGAAGTATAGAACTTAATTTTCTTTAATTTATGAGTGCTTTATATTATTAAAATATATTTAATAAACAAAACAAAATTTACTTCATACCCAAACTGCCAAGTAAAATGATATAAATTATAGAACAGAAGAAGAAGAACTCTGGCATTTAATTAGGCCATACATATGTATATACACATATGCATATAATTTTGATATTTTATTTTCTAGTTGTAAATGCTTAAGTACATGTACAAACACAATTAGCTACTTATATAAGGAAAAAAGGAAAAATATATGACATGGCAAAAAAAATTATAAATTATTCTTCTTAAGTTTGATTAGCAATTTTGAGGGGCAATTTTCTGTTACCTTTGAGTGACTGCAAATCTCCAAAAGTAAAAAGTGGTTTTGAAATGATCCTTCAAATGTTAAAAGCAGAAAAAAAAGGTTCTTTTTTATTAGGAAGAAAAAAAAAAAAGTATTATCTATAGAATTATTTGAATAAATATTACAGATTGAAGAAGTTAGTTTTTCAAAAGTTGTAACTATAAAAAGTTAAAATTAAAAAAAAC
The DNA here is from genome assembly GCF_902635505.1 of Sarcophilus harrisii. Lineage (NCBI taxonomy): Eukaryota > Metazoa > Chordata > Mammalia > Dasyuromorphia > Dasyuridae > Sarcophilus > Sarcophilus harrisii. The sequence goes on along the minus strand of NC_045427.1, from coordinate 106,526,638 downwards.
AACATTTTTATTGCATTTAGAACACTATTATTTAAAATTAGATTATTTAAATGTTTCAGGCTCTGTTCAGTTTTTGAAATAATTTTCCTTTCTCATTCCATATTAATTATTAGGCATTAAACTCTATGTGCAAAAAAGGCAGATCAAGATTTAAGTGAGTATTAATCAATCAGAAAACAACTTTTTCCAAGTGAAATTCTCAGTTCAACAAAGCATTACTGAACCCAATAGCCTTACTAGAAGATGATTTCTATTCCTTATTCTATATTAGAAAAAAATGATTCTACACATCTTAGACCTCTCTTTACTTTAAACTACATCTACCAATGCTGTAATAATTATTGCTTTTGTTGTTTTTTTTTTCTATTGACTTCATAAGAACACTCACAAAATTTTAAATATACACCTAATGTGTTTATGTTGGTGTGGACATAAAGCATGACAATATACCTATTAAATTACATATAAATAGATTCATTTAGGTAACAATATGGTCAAACATGTTTTGTATTTACTTTTGTTTAAACTTTGGCATTAAAAAAAGGCATGAAAAGGTCAACACGTACTTCATTAAATACCAAAGCCTACCTTAGGTGAAGATGCGAGATCGGCTCCTGCAGAGACCCCAGTGATCTCTCTTGTCCTTCCTTCTGTCCTTGGGAAGCGTCCTGGTGGCTCTGGGGCCTTTCTTTTCATTTTCTTTTCAGTTTCTGGTTCTGGAGTTGGACTCACCCAATTATTTGGAGTAGGGATTAGTTTGGGTTCATAAAAAGGATTTGATCTATGTGAAAAAATAAAAGAATTGTTGATAATCATTTTACATTTTTTAACTCCCAGATGACAAAACCAGATATTATATATCTTATGTTTTCATGTCAAGTTAGAATTTTCAAGTGTATTCATATATGTGATTTCATTTTATCCTAGAAACAATCTTATGGGATATGGAGGAGAGAAAACTGACCTGACTCTTAAATTAAAGCAACTTTCACTCAAGAAAATATCATTTTAATATTCTATAGTAAAAAGAATTCTTATCTTAAATAACAGAAAAACAACATGAATAGTGTAAAGAGTACAAGCCTTGGAGACAAGGCTTTTTTTGTTGTTGTTGTTAGTCTTTTTTCTGACATCTCCTGGCTTGTTCACCCAGGACAAGTCATTTAACCTCTTAGTGGCACAAGCAATTCTCTGAGAATATGTTAAGGTTGAATTCTATATAATGAAATCACAGATCATGACAAAAAAATAAATCTTATGATGTTATTATGTGTAATTGAAAAACTCAAATTTATCAATACAAATAGGGAAAGTTTTTAATTTCATAGATTATCTGGCTTGTAATTATATATGAAATATTGATGGAATTACTCCCTGGAGCAGGCATTGATAGGTATCAGTTTAGCCTTTTGGTCCCATTCTCTGGGGAGGTCTTTCAGTCAGAAATTCAAGTTATAATCAAACCCATGATGCCCACTCTCTGCAGAGGTCATAGGCAGCCTTGCTTTTCCAGGACCTGTCAGAAATTTCAGCCATGTTCCTGAGGTTCAATTCCCCCTATAAATTTGTCCATGACTCATATCATCTTTGCTGATCCCCACTGGCATGGTCCACTATGGATGGCATTCTGCCTCATGGTATCTTTCCCTTCACTCCTCCCTCCATGCCACATGGTATCTCTCATCTTCCCACCATGCTTCATGGTATTTTTCCTCTTATCCCCCACTATGCCTTATGGTGTTTCTCCTTTTAGTTACTAACTCTTTTAAGGTGTTTCTAGCCAAGGGATAAATACTCTAACCTCATGGGATGTTCCCTTTCTTCTGGCTAATTGTGTGTTCCACTAGAAACTTATCTTTTCCATCATTCTTTGCTATGTGCTTTCCCAATTCTATTTAATATTTACCACTACTGCTGTCTATTGTATCTCTTCATTTTGTCAATAACATCACTTCCTAAATAAACTTATCTTTTGTCAAAGAAAATGGCCATTGTGAATCTTCATGTGACCAAACCCCAACATTTGGTGATTACATCAATCTCAATATTTGGTGCATATCATTTGTTATCTCAACCACATTATTATGGATAACCTCTTAGTGAAATGATACATGTCAGGAAAATAATTGATTTAGATTATATAATACAATCATTAATTGGTATTACTTTAAATTTCTTTCTTTTTTTATAAACAGTTAACTTCTTTTAAGAAATGCATTGAAGAAATTTCCAGGTCATGCTATCAAGACAGATAGCAGCCTAGACATTTACTTCTATTCCAACAACCTTTCAAACCTCTCCAAAATAGAAATTAGGCACCAAATAAAAAGTAATTTCAGCTGTTTCCATGGTCTAAGAAAAATAAGTCCCCCCAAATCACAAAATGACACTTGACTGAACTCACTTAGTACCTCTCTCCCCTATCTCTTGCACTAGTGGCAGCATAGATGCATTAACAACAAAAGAAGTTTATATCAAAACCAACTCCCAGTGAAGTGAACAGAATGAGAACATTGCACACAATAACAGCAATATTTACAATGATCAACTGTGAATAATTTATATATTCTCAGCAACACAATGATCCAAGAAATTTTTCAGAAAAATGCTTGCTGGAGTCTGAATGTAGGTAAGACTAAACATATTAAAAAAAAAAAAAACAAACTTTTTCTTCTTTTTGTGTGTTTTCTTTTCCATGTTGGTTAATATGAAAATACATTTTGCATGAGATTACATATTTATATTCTGTATCAAATTGCTTGCCTTCTAAAGGAGGAAAGAGGGGAGGAAAGTAAAAGAATTGGAATTCAAAACTTTAAAAAATTAATGTAAAAATTGTTTTTACATATAAGAAACAACCCTGGTCCCCTCTCCCTCCTTCTACTGCTATGGCAACATAGCCCCAGGGTATGGAATTTTGCTCAGGCCTTGACTACCATCTTGACTATTACCCTTCTGGAGTAAAAATCTGCCAAGGGCTGGTGCCTGAATGTACCAATACTGCTAAATTGCCACTGCTGAACCAAATAATTAAGAAAAAGAGGGACTGGGACCAGTCACCAGGACAAGATGTCATATGTGAGAGAGGTTGTATAGCACTGAAGTACAAGGGAAAGCATAGCATCCAGCTGGGATTAGTTCTGGTCACCCAAAAGTCAACTGGGGAAAAAATCTACGGTGAACAGTGAATTGCCAAGAATGGGAGGAGCTTGGGTGGTTCTGAGATCTAGAACTCAATGAGAGTTCAGTCAGAGTCGGGAAGTAATAAGGCAAATGGGGGGGGGGGAGGGGAAGGAGAAGGGGGAAATTGAAAGTATTAAAGATTTTAAGAAGTCTCAAAGACCTTGAAGAAAAACAGATGAATAGTAACAACAAAAGGATATATAGTTTCCAGATTTCAAAAGTGATTTCAAGAACTTGTGAATACTATAAAACAAACAAAAATTAGCCAAAACTTGATGAGAGATAAAATACTGTGGAATTTGAGAACATGCAACAACAAGAAGCTATTCCTAAGTGGCTTAAAAGAGAAATGAGAATTATAAGAGTAGAACTTAGGTACTGTACAGCAAAAAAAGAAAAAGAAAAACAATAGAACAGAAAAACTTGTAGCTGCAATGGCTAACATCACCAAACAAAAGAATGGAGGATAGACTAGGAATGCAGAAGTAAAGAAGTGAAGGATGATCTAGAAGAAAAAAAGCAAAAATAACAAGAACATTAAAAGTATATATATATATTCACTATGCAAACAAAAAATACTAATCTTCAAGAAAAGAAACACAAAGACAACCTAACCATCATAAGTCTCTGAAATGAACAGCATAGGACAAGAAAAACTTTAACATCATAAAAAAGGAAATAATAAAAAAAGAACTTATTTGAACTTCTGAACACAGAAAATAAGATTCCAATTGAAAGAATTCAGATTATCTAAAAATTAACCGAAAAATCTCATCGACAAATTTCAAAACATATAGTAGTTAAATTTAATAATTCAATTCAGAAAAAAGTTCTACAAACTGTCAGGTGAAAGGTACAAAGGAAAGTATATTCAAAGATATATTCAAATAACTATTCAGCATCTATTAGAAAAAAGATGAGGAAGTGAAAAAATGTGTTCTGAAAAGAAATGATGCAGCCAGGGATAACCTATCATAAATAACCATACTGGACAAAATATAGATATACACTTATTACAGAGGCGAGTGAAATATTTTTAGAAACAAAACCAGAATTGAAGAGATTGTTTGCTTCTCAAACACACTAAATAACAACAACAACAAAAAAAAGTAAAAGAAAATATATGCAGGATAACAACACAATGATAACAGAAATATGCCTACAAAAAAGTGGGGGTGGGATTTAAGGTGCTGTCTGAGGTAGGAAAAAGGATATCTTTAGAGTTTGTACATTCCTTTCCCTTCCTTACTTTATTCTAATAAGTTGCCTCCTTCCCCAGTTCTGGCTAGCATCAGGATGAGAGGCAGACCTAGATGAACAAATCTAGTTGAAGTGATAGCGAAAAGGAAGACAGAGGTCATTAAGGACAAACCTGACATCCTGCCTATAGGTAAACACTTATTTTGTGGGACAACATTGAGGCAGTATTACAACATGGGAGGAAAAGAATGCATGCTGCTATAGCATTAAAACAAGGGCTAACAATGGGGGAAGGTGACCTGTGCTCTCAAAAAGAGAAGCGTTTACAAGAGAGTGGGTAAGGAGTTGAGGGGAAAAGAAAATGGGTGGGAGAAATAAAAGGAGCCCTCACTCCAGAGGTAGGAGAGGGTTCCACTGAGGAATGCTGCTAGAGGTAAAGACAGAAAATGCCGGGGAAATCAGTACTTGAAAAGTCTACTTGTATTCAGAAGGGGAACCCCAACTGGAATCCCTGGGAATTACTGGCACATAGATGAGTGGAAAAGCATGAACATAAGGGAAGATATTTTTTGACGAAGGTAGAAAAAAAAAACAGCATGAAAGGGTATAAATCAGTGGTGGAGGAAAAGTTCTACCAAGGAGCAGTGTCATCTCTGACAAATGCACCGAATGGTATTGTTTTGAGAATGAAGAACAATGGAAAAGGGAAACTCATGGACTAAGACTTACAATGTAGGGGCAGAAAGCATATAGAGGGGAAAACAGAATGGATACCTTGAAGCTTTGATTGTATGAAGCATACAGAGAGAAAAGAGACCAGATGATTATAGGGCTCATTAACTAGAGAATGAAGTAGTATAGAGTAAATAGAAACAGAAAATGGATAGTGAAGAGACAAAAGAAATCCTTAGAAAGGGGCAAAAAAAATGAAATAAAACCCCCCATAATGAAAAGGACTAGCTGAAGGGGAAAAGAGGAATAGAAATCTACTTGACTGAGGAAAAAAGAGGGAGAAGAAATATATAACTAAACATAAGCAGGAGAAAGTAACTAATTAGCTACTTACCTCTAAAGAAAAAAGGATGCCCAACGAGAACAATCAGGGATAAAGGAAAGAAAGCCAGTGGGAAAAGGGTCACCTTAAAAAAATTAAAGTAATTGAAAGGACATAATACTGTGTTTATAGCATAACAAAATAAAAAATCTTAACTTGAAAAAAACAACAATTTTAGAGCCAAATGGAAGAAAATATAAATGTGAACGAATTAAATATTCCAATAAAATGAAAAAGAGCAACAGATCGGATATGTGGGAAAAAAAAAAAAAAAACAAACCTGTCTTCCAAGATACACAAAATACTTGGATAGACTCAATTACAAAGCACTTCTTAAAGAAATAAAGAACAACATAAATAGCATAAGGAATATGCAATACTCAAAACTAGGCTATACCAGTATAACAAAAATGACAATACTACCAAAATTAATTTATGCTTTTAATGCTATGCCAGTCAAATTACAAAAGGGATACTTTACAAAACTTGATTTTAAAAATTTACCTGAAAAAGTAAAAATATGGAATATTTTTACTAATGGGTTGTCAGAGGAACATCTCAAAAAAAAACTATAAAGTATTCAGAGACACATGAAAAAATGCTCTAAATCACTAATAAAAGAAATGCAAACTTAAACCACCCTGAGATTTCACTTTACTTCCTAAGAACTGACAAAGATAATGAAAAATGGCAACAGTCAATGTTGAAGGGGTTATAGAAAGACAGGTATAACCACACATATTTTAGAGAAGCTAAGATCATAATTATAAAATCATTTTCAAAAAAATTACGGCCATGATACGCAGTATTGCCATTAACAATAATTGGTTTTTAAAACCTTTTATCTACTGAAGGCATTTGGGTATAATTCTGTATTACAGTTAATATTAACAATATTTAGCCTTAAGATAGACATTGTAAGGTTTGCAAAGATCTAAATATAACCATATTATATATTATTTATATAATAAATAACAACCCTGGAGAAAAGTACTGTTACTATCTTCATTCTACAGATGAGAAATATGCTTTAAAGTTTATTCAATCTGCAACAAAACTGATTTAGTATTCTTTGCCTAAGTGCTTTTAACTGCCAAGAATTCTTCTCCTTTCCCAGTTTTCCACTGACATATAGCTGATGCAACTTAGATGCAAAATAATCACAGTGTGAGGTTATGCATTATATTTTATCTTTCCCCTTATAAGTAGAGCTTTTAGAGCTCTTTTGTGAGTTTGTTTTTTTTTTTTTTTTTTTTTTTAGAACTAGCCCAACATCTCTGAAGTCTATGAGATGATAAAGTCATTTTCACTCTGCCTTTTTTTGCATTTGTGGCAATATCTCTAGCAAATGGTTAATTTTTATGAAAGTTCCATATGGTCCTAAGATATATGTTTATTCTTTTCCAATCCCATTAAGAAGATACTTTTAAGTCTTTAGTTCTAGTTTCACCTGCACTTTGTTCAGTTTCATCTTTTCCCTTTGTTAATCTTGCTATTAGAACTATCCAAAACTGAGAGAGGGACACTGAATTCTCCTCCTGGTTACTAATGTATTCTTATAGCTCAGTTACTGCTTCCTTTTTGAATTTAGATGCTAAGGCATTTGAAAACGTATATGATTAGTACTTGATTTGTTGTTTACAATTCCTTTCAGCATAATGTAGTTTCCTCTTTTTTTGGGGGGGGGATATTGATAACATGACTGCAACTTTGGCCTTTTTATTTTACCCATTTGATGAATAATAAAATTTTCTATTCCCTCAGTTTTATTCCATGTATGCCTTTGTTTTTATGCGTTTCCTGTAAGTAACAGATTGCAGGATTTTGTTTTCTTAGTCAGTGTCATTTTTGTTCATTTAATGGGTTGTTCGATCCATTCACCATTTAAAGTTATGAAAGTCAGATTTACATTTTACTTCATTTGCCTCTAACATTGTTTTCCCCAAGTTATGATTTATTTTCCTCTTTGCCCAAAAACATAGTTTTGACTTTTCATTTACTTTATATTTTCGAAAGGGACTTTCTTTTCTCTGCTTCTCCTCCTTTCTTCCTTCCCAAATTCCCTTTCTCCTATTTGTTATTTCTTCTCCTTTTTTTTTTTCTTTTTAGTCATGTAGATTCCTTCTTCCTCTCCTCTCCTTCAACTAGTCTCTCATAGGTTTTTTTTTCTTCCCAATTTTATTTCAATTTTGGTGCTCCTTTACAGAGATGATTTCTTTTCCTCACCTTATTATCTATGCTCCCCTTTTGTCTATTTTAAAGCCTCTTTCTCTGGCTCAGTTTCTATGCTTTTCTACACCTTCTCTATTCTTTGCATTCTCATGGAATAAAATGGCAGGACCCATACTCATTATCCCTAGTTATTTAGTCCATCTAGATCCTTAGTTATTCAGTCCACCTAGATCCTCTCTCTGCTCACCTTAACCAAGACACAATACATATTCCCTTTCATTCTCCTTGATGAAGGGGAAGGTGAATGAAAGAAGTACTTATATAATGTCCACTATGTGCCAAATACTGTGTTAAGTTCTTTTTACAAATATTATGCCAACTTGGTCCTTATAACAATTCTGCAAGATATATACTATTATTATCCCCACTGTACAATTTTACAGTTCTCATTGTACAATTTAATTTGAAAATGTTCTTAAGAATTCCATTTCAAAAAATCTTTCTGAAAAAGCATAATCATACTAGAGATAATTAGTTCTATTTTCTTGCAGACTGAATTGATTTTTTAAAAACGTGATTTAAAAGTTATTCATGAATACTGACACACTACAACTTTGCTTGGAAATAATAAACAATTTCTAATGGAAGTTCTGTAGCAAATCAAATCATGAAGTCTGGAGCATAATACCTACCTAAAGGATTATTTCCAAAAAAGATTACACTTAGGTGATTAAAAGGGATTCAGAAACACACAAAAAAATTTGGGGTAGGTGACTGAAGATGTATTTGAGGTATTCTTATATTAATGTTTATTGAATGCGAAAGAAATCAAAGCAATGTCAAAATAACCAGTTAAAAAATTGTTGGATATATTCTGTGAAAAGAAAAAAGAAACCAAACAAAAGCATCTAATCTGAAACAGAAGTCTCTAATGTATTTATCAATCTTACGAAATTTTGCTAACAAACCACTTAAGTTATCTTAAAATACTAAAGGAATTCGAAAGCAAGTGATAATAAAGAATAAGGACATGGAAAAACTATAAAAGAAATCCTTTATCTTGTTTTATTACTATCCTTTTTGTTGTATTGCTAGAAATGAATGAATTCTTTACAGATTAGTTACATGAACTGTACACAAGGTTTTCAGAAGCCAAACTGAAACTTTAATAGCAAATTCAAGTTATTTTACTATACAAACATGCCCAATGTTAAAGAAAACTCCCCACATAAAACATTCTATTTATGTTCCAACATAATATGTAGGTTACATATTCATTGCAATATTCTTGTTAATGACCATGTGTCCAGTTCATTTTATTATTTGACAAAAATTCAATATGTGAACACATACTTACATATACATTTAAGAAAGCCATTTGTGTAAAAAGTAAGTACACTTGTATCAGAATGTTTTTGTATAAAATGTTATATAAAATATGATATGAGGGATTGGGTTTGAAAATATTCTTGTTAGCATGATATTTTTATTTGTAGTATATTATTCAGGATTTGACCTATGTAATTGTAACAGTACACGAATTATCCAGCTAATGGATTATATGAATCCCTTGATTTTTGCTCCCTATTTCTGATATATTTACCTAATGGATCTTTAAATATTTACATGCTTCCACCAAAGAGAAGGCAGTCAGAAAGCAATAATTCAAATTCAAATTTCTAAGGTAAATAACTAACTTTTCCAATCATACTTATATTTCTTAATAATATAGAATGATAGATAGACTTTTTTTTGGTATATACAAATTTGGTCAGTTATACATGAATTAGGTTGGAACAACAGTCTGATTTTTTTTAATTAGTGCAAGATGGATAATCTTAATTATGAAGAATGAAATTCTAATGAAACAACTAATAATGATTTAAATGAGAAAGAAAGTGGCTAAAAAAACCTATCAATGCAGCTGTTGTAAGTCATCAATTTAGTCAGATTCTTAAATGGTATAGATAAAAAATGGAAGAAAGTATATTATTTAAAAATGAATTTTAAAAGAAGAACATAACCTTATAATATTAATAGCAAGAGTGCTAATGTCAAAATAAGGATAGCAGCATTAGAAGAATACATTATTGCATCCAAAATCAAGTAAATGACTGTGAGGTTAGAAATGATGTGAAAGTAAAAGGTCTTCCAAATACATAACATACTGCAAGAAATTTTTCAAAAGCATTTTTTTAAAATTAGAGTATTGATAAAATCAATGTATCATTGAAAATGATTAATCACAAAGGAATTTACTGGGTAATCCTCGGAATTTCAATGTTAAACAAAGAAAGTCATTTATTTCTATGAAGGAACATCCATTAGAATATAGTATTATAGAATATAGAATATAGTAGTTCATCATATTTTTAAAAAATAATTATAACTTTTTATTGACAGAACCCACGCCAGGGTAATTTTTTACATTATCCCTTGCACTCATTTCTGTTCCGATTTTTCCCCTCCCTCCCTCCATCCCCTCCCCCAGATGGCAAGCAGTCCTATACATGTTAAATATATCATAGTATATCCCAGATACAATATATGTGTGCAGAACCGAACAGTTCTCTTGTTGCACAGGAAGAATTGGATTCAGAAGGTAAAAATAACCCGGGAAGAAAAACAAAAATGCAAAAAGTTTACATTCATTTCCCAGTGTTCTTTCTTTGGGTGTAGCTGCTTCTGTCCATCATTGATCAATTGAAACTGAGTTAGATCTTATCTTTGTCAAAGAAATCCACTTCCATAAGAATACATCCTCATAAAGTATTGTTGTTGAAGTATATAATGATCTCTTGGTTCTGCTCATTTCACTTAGCGTCAGTTCATGTTAGTCTCTCCAAGCCTCTCTGTATTCATCCTGCTGGTCATTTCTTACAGAAAAATAATATTCCATAACATTCATATACCACAATTTATTCAGCCATTCTCCTATTGATGGGCATCCATTTATTGTCCAGTTTCTAGCCACCACAAACAGGGCTGCCACAAACATTTTGGCACATACAGGTCCCTTTCCCTTCTTTAGTATCTCTTTGGGGTATAAGCCCAGTAGTAGCAGGACCAGATGGATTTACATGTGAATTCTACCAAACAGTTAAAGAACAATTAACTCCAATGCTATATAAACTATTTGAAAAAAATAGGGATTGAAGGAGTCCTACCAAACTCCTTTTACAACACAGATATGGTACTGATACCTAAACCAGGTAGGTTGAAAACAGAGAAAGAAAATTATAGACCAATCTCCCCAATGAATATTGATGCTAAAATCTTAAATAAAATATTAGCAAAAAGATTACAGAAAATCATCCCCAGGATAATACACTATGACCAAGTAGGATTTATACCAGGAATGCAGGGCTGGTTCAATATTAGGAAAACTATTAGCATAATTGACTATATCAATAACCAAACTAACAAAAACCATATGATCATCTCAATAGATGCAGAAAAAGCATTTGATAAAATCCAACATCCATTCCTAATGAAAACATTTGAGAGGATAGGAATAAATGGACTTTTCCTTAAAATAGTCAGGAGCATATATTTAAAACCGTCAGTAAGCATCATATGCAATGGGGAAAAACTGGAACCTTTCCCAATAAGATCTGGAGTGAAGCAAGGTTGCCCACTATCACCTTATTATTCAATATTGTATTAGAAATGCTAGCCTCGGCAATAAGAGTCGAGAAGGAGATTAAAGGAATTAGAGCAGGCAATGAGGAAACCAAACTATCACTCTTTGCAGATGATATGATGGTATACTTAGAGAACCCCAGAGATTCTACGAAAAAGCTATTAGAAATAATTCATAACTTTAGCAAAGTTGCAGGATACAAAATAAATCCCCATAAATCCTCAGCATTTTTATACATCACCAACAAAATCCAACAGCAAGAGAGACAAAGAGAAATTCCATTCAAAATAACTGTTGATAGCATAAAATATTTGGGAATCTATCTACCAAAGGAAAGTCAGGAATTATATGAGCAAAATTACAAAAAACTTTCCACATAAATTAAAGTCAGATTTAAATAATTGGAAAAATATTAAGTGCTCTTGGATAGGACGAGCAAATATAATAAAGATGACAATACTCCCTAAACTAATCTATTTATTTAGTACTATGCCAATCAGACTTCCAAGAAAATATTTTAATGATGTAGAAAAAATAACAACAAAATTCATATGGAAGAATAAAAGGTCGAAAATCTCAAGAGAATTAATGGAAAAAAAATCAAATGAAAGTGGCCTAGCTGTACCTGATCTAAAACTATATTATAAAGCAGCAGTCACCCAAAACCATTTGGCATTGGCTAAGAAATAGATTAATTGATCAGTGGAATAGGTTAGGTTCACAAGACAAAATAGTCAACTATAGCAATCTAGTGTTTGACAAACCCAAAGATACTAACTTTTGGGATAAGAATTCATTATTTGACAAAAACTGCTGGGATAACTAGAAATTAGTATGGCAGAAATTAGGCATGGACCCACACTTAACACTGTATATACCAAGATAAGATCAAAATGGGTCCATGATTTAGGCATAAAGAACGAGATTATAAATAAATTAAGGAACACAGGATAGTTTATCTCTCAGACTTGTGGAGGAGGAAGAAATTTGTGAACAAAGATGAACTAGAGACCATTATTGATCACAAAATAGAAAATTTTGATTACATCAAATTAAAAAGCCTCTGTACAAACAAAACTAATGCAAACAAGATTAGAAGGAAAGCAAACAAACTGGGAAAACATCTTCACAGTTAAAGATTCTGATAAAGGCCTCATTTCCAAAATATATTGAGAATTGACTCTAATTTATAAGAAATCAAGCCATTCTCCAATTGATAAATGGTCAAAGAATATGAACAGACAATTTTCAGATGATGAAACTGAAACTATTTCCACTCATGTGAAAGAGTGTTCCAAATCACTATTGATCAGAGAAATGCAAATTAAGACAACTCTGAGATACCACTATATACCTGTCATATTGGCTAAGATGACAGGAAAAAATAATGATGAATGTTGGAGGGGATACGGGAAAACTGGGGCACTGATGCATTGCTGGTGGAGTTGTGAAGAAATCTAACCATTCTGGAGAGCAATCTGGAATTATGCCCCAAAAGTTATCAAACTGTGCATACCCTTTGATCCAGCAGTCCACCACATTTTTAAGGAAAATCTAGTAACACTACTATATGATATTCTAAAAAGTCAAAGACATTAAAATGAATTTCTTAACATATCAAAGAGGAGTTTAATCACAGATTACAAAAGATGGAAAGGTCTGTATGTATAGTCTCCTACACTAAATGGTGAGTTCATCCCCAAATCCTCTATTTGAGAAAGCATGATTTTTACTTCAAATCCAGTTCAGCCAACAATTCCTGGATTCACCTGAAAACCCTGACTCCACTTGGGTAGTTCTGCTCCCTTTTATATACTGTCTTCTTCAGTTAGAATGTCAGTTCCTAGAGATCGGAGATTTTCTTTTGCTTCTATTTTTATTACCAGGTTTTTGCTAGCTATTGCTAGCACATAATAATCATTAAATAAATGTTAGCTAGCTCATTCACTGAAATGATCACTTTATCTATTTTAATTTTTCTTCAGTTGTTCAAAAGCATATGCCTTCTTAAGTTTTTCTTTATTAATGTACTTTCATTTCAAAGTTCACATTAATAAAGAATATCTGAAAAATTTTCTACTTCACTAAAAATACTTCTTCCCCCTTTTCCCCCCAGGATTACCCTACATTTTACAGGTAAATTATTCTTGATTGGAACTCTTTCTTTTAAAATTTAAAAAATGTTTTTAATCTTTAATTGTTTTAAAATTTTAACAGCAATTCATTTTTTCCCTTTCATATCTTTTGAAGAACAAACAAAACACAATCACTTGTAACAAATATTCATTGTAGCAAAACAAATTCCCTCACTGTCTATATTTAAAATATAAATTATATACTGTCTCATTGTATCCTTTAAATCCAACACCTCTTTGTAATGGATAATAAATTTTATCATCAGTCCTCTGAAATAGATAACTTGATTATTACCGATTTCAAAGTTGTTTGCCTTTATAGTGTTGCTGTATAATGTTCTCATTTTACCCTTTCTTCAAAATTGCTCACTTTTATAATACTGTTTTAGTACAAATTGTGCTTCTAGTTCTCATTCACTGTTCACCTGCTCATAAAAAGTCTTTTCATTTCTCTCTGAAATCATCTATTCTATTTCTTACATTACAATATAACATTCATATATAATCTATATAGCTATTCCCTAATTGATGGGCATCCCTATAGTTACCCCTCTCCTTTTTTCACTACTATAAAAAAGTTGTTATAAGTATTTTTGTACATATGATTTTTTTTGGTTTTTCTTTTGGGGATAGATCTCTATAGTTAGGTCAAAGGGCATGCAAACATGCCCTTTTCAAACAAATGTTTAAACATCTCAGATCTCAAAAGCAATGGAAGTCCTTGAAACTACTGAGAGTTAAAACAGATTAAAATGCAATTGGGAAGTGTTTAAAAAAATAAATAAAAATAGGGACACAACAAAATGTTAATATGTGGCTTTCTAAATCAATAAGTGGCCTGCACCCGGTTTGTTTTCTATTTGAGATTTTCATGACTAATCTAGTCTAATACCTTTCATAATCAAATGAAGAATCTGAAGTCCAGAGATGTAAACTCATTAGGCCATGTGTCAATTCATTAGGCAGTGTGCATAAGAACCAGCACTTGAATTCACATTCCATGACTCTAGGATCAGCACTTTTTTCTATTTTATTTCAAGATTTTTCTCTTTTTAATAGAAGTTTCTACCAAGTATTGTGATATTGAATATGATTCCTTTTTTATTGGAACTTTCTTTCTGACTATTTGTAGAAGTTTTTGTTTGACCTGTCCTTCAACATATTCTTCTCTAGTGACTGCTCCAGTATGGAGATGTAAGGTCACACTCAAAGAAGCTAACTGAAAATATATGCTTGTTGGATATATTTTGTGGGTTAGGCAAAATAAGCCTCATTTTGCTAAAACCCTCATTGATTAGTCAGGGTTTTACTCAGTTATAATATCAAACTTGAACTAAAAGAATGATGGAATTAGTCTATTTCTAAACAGTAAGGCTTATGACAACATGAGACGGTTAATCTATAAGATCAGAGGGTTCAAGAAGACACAGACAAGTAATCAAAAAATACTTATTAAGTACTTATGTGTCATGTACTATGTTAGGCAGTAGAGAGAGGGAGAGATGGAGGGAGAGGGGGAGGAAGGGAAAGGAAGGAAGGAAAGAAGGGAAGGAGGAAGGGAGGAAGAGAGGAAGGAAGGAAGGGAGGAAGGGAGGGAGAAAGGAAAGAAGGAAGAGAGGGAGGAAGGGAGAAAGGGAGGAAGAGAGGGAAGGAGGGAGGAAAGAAAGAAGTGAGGAAGGAAGAAAAGGAGGAAGGAAGAAAAGAAGGAAAGGAGGAAGGGAGGAAGAAAAGGAAGAAGGAAGGAGGAAGATCTTATTATGCAAACATCAATTAAACTCTTATTAAAGTGTTGGAATCCTTACAAAGTGTTAACTCATTAGAGTTGATAGAGACAATAATTATCTAATTTAGTATGGTTCAGTATGATTGATCTGATCTTACAAGGAGATGTTATGGGCCAGAAGAAACAAGGTACTAAGTGAAACTGATAGAAACAAATGCTTGTGTTCACACCTTTAGAGAACTCATATAAGCAAGAAGCTCTTAGGGCCACAGAGCACTCTGCGAGATTGAGAGTCAGGAGCACTCTGGGAGATACAGAAGCCCACAAGCCCTCTCTCGTAGGCAAGACAGATTCATTCCATTTTCTACCTTTGTGCTGGCTGGAGGCTGAAGGGAGGCAAAGGACTAGCAGTAAGAGCTCTTGGAACCAAGGAGAGAGAAGGCCTCCAGAAAACTAGCCGAGCCCCAAGTGAAGGAGATAAGATTTTGGAAGAGACAATAAAAGACTGTACTTTAATCCCTGGCTGCATTTGGGGTGATTATTGATCTGAACTGATACTAGGGCTACCTGCCCAAGAAACCTGTTCCCAGAGAATCATTATATTTTAAAGAAGAGAACACCATATCATTACATATTTTCTTTGAAATAGCTCACATTGGATCAAAATAAAATTTCTCATGGGTGGTGCAAGTGCTGAGTAATAACTATATACCTAAAGTATTTGAATGGAAAAGCAAACTAAATAGAAGTAGGTTGTCATTCTAAGTTGAACGACAGTGCTGTCGTTCATTACCAAACTAAGTAACAGCTAAAAAGTGCTTTAGTAAAAAGCTAAAATATGACTCAATGGACATTTCCTTTTGACTATTCTTTTTCTACCTTATAATCAGTTTTTTTTATGTTTATATAAGTAAAGAAAGTATCTGTTAGACTGACTCCATAATTGAATTATATAAACACTTGGAATTCTACCTTTTTTGAAATTATATACGTACAGAGAGATATATTTCTGAAATTAAGATGGTACACTAGGTAATAACCATGCCAGGGAAGAACATCTTGACAAATTTACAAAGCAGAGTCTATCTGGGGTCAAAGGATGTAGCTAAAAAGAACCTTAAGAGGTTCTTTTAAGAAAGTGCTTTATAAAAAAACCAAAACCAAATCTCAGAAAGAGAAAAAAAATTAAGTAATAAATGAATTCCCATGTAAAAAACATCCTAGATCTAGGTAGATTTACAAGTGAATTATGTCAAGCATTTAAAGAACAAATAATATTCTGCTATATATTTTCTTTCTCTTTTGGGGAAACTCTTTAATGAGATTCCCATGAGTTTAGATGTGAGTCTCCTGTTTCAAGGACAACTAACATGACAGTCTGATAATCATGTGAGCTATTAAGCCCGTAAAAATACAGCATTTAGCAGAGCATCTCTGCTATATATTTTCAAAAATATAGAAAAATGGCACTCTGAAATATTTTGGAGTCAAGACATTTGATACCGTAATACTACAGGAACTGAATCCCTGCAATTTTAACATTCTCACTACAATTAAATCAAGCCAAAAGTGATTAATAAATTCTCTTTGGGGTTCTGATAAAGGCCTCATTTCCAAAATATATAGAGAATTGACTCTACTTTATAAGAAACCAAGTCATTCTCCAATTGATAAATGGTCAAAGGATATGAACAGACAATTCTCAGATGAAGAAATTGAAACTATTTCTAGCCATATGAAAAGATGCTCCACATCATTATTAATCATAGAAATGCAAATTAAGACAACTCTCAGATACCACTACATACCTGTCAGATTGGCTAGGGTGACAGGTAAAGATAATGCTGAATGTTGGAGGGGATGTGGGAAAACAGGGACACTAATATATTGTTGGTGGAATTGTGTGAATATATCTAGCCATTCTGGAGAGCAATTTGGAACTATGCTCAAAAAGTTATTAACCTCTGCATACCCTTTGATCTAGCAGTGTTACTACTGGGCTTATATCCCAAAGAGATCTTAAAGAAGGGAAAGGGACCGCTATGTGCAAGAATATTTGTGGCAGCCCTCTTTGTAGTGGCCAGAAACTGGAAACTGAGTGGATGCCTATCAAATGGAGAATGGCTGAATAAATTGTGGTATATGAATATTATGGAATATTATTGTTCTGTAACAAATGACCAGCAGGATGATTTCAGAAAGGCCTGGACACACTAATATGAACTGATGCTGAGTGAAATGAGTAGGACGAGGAGATCATTATATACTTCAACAACAATACTATATGAAGATTAATTCTGATGGACGTGGCTCTCTTCAGCAATGAGATGAACCAAATCAGTTCCAACAGAGCAATAATGAATTGAATCAGCTACACCCAGTAAAAGAACCCTGGGAGATGACTATGAACCATTACATAGAATTCCCAATCCCTCTATTTTTGTCCACCTGCATTTTTGATTTCCTTCACAGGTTAATTGTACACTATTTCAAAGTCTGATTCTTTTTATAAAGCAAAATAACTGTATGGACATGTATATATATATATTGTATTTAACTTATACTTTAACATATTTAACATGTATTGGTCAACCTGCCATCTGGGAGAGGGTGAGGGGGAAGGAGAGCAAAAGTTGGAACAAAAGGTTTTGCAATTGTCAATGCTGAAAAATTACCCTTCTAAATTATCTTCTAAATAAAAAGCTATAATAAAAAAAAATTTAAGTTCTCTTTGGAGAGGCAATTAAAGTAGCTGGCAGAGGTGGTTTTATCATGCATTCAAAGGCAATAAAAACCACCATTTCACCATTTTATTGCAGTACTAATACTGAATAGTCACAAAAAAATCAAAGATAATAACTGCAGCTTATGTTTTATTACCAAGGTGAAGACATAGAGGACATTATGAATACTAAATAACATACTATTTCAAATCAAATAAGCACATGCTTTGCATTTCAGCAGCTTCATTGCAAAGATATACTCAGGAAAGAATGGAGAAATAGAGATTATAAAACATGGTTCGGGTGCAAGAAATGAGAAAATACAAAAGTTGATAACAGATAGGAAAGGAATATCACACACACACACACACACACACACACACACACACACACACACCTTTGTCAAGAAAATAATTAAGTGATACATAGCAAGCATCAAATAACCTCTCCCCAAGATGAAACAGACATATTTTAATGAACAGAAATTTGTTACTGATATGTGTGTCATTTCCAGCTGATTCTGCAGTCAGATAACTAACTTTCTATAGCAAAGAACAAAATTAATTGAAAATTAAAAAAAAAAGAATAAAAGTGACAAAAAATATGGCATTCAATTGAAATAATTCCACACTGGCAAATTTAACACCAACAATCAAATGAATAGAATTGGTATCAATACTAATTATAACAAATTCCCAAAGAATTTTATCTGATTGAGAGCCATAATAAGCATACCAACTAAGTCTTGAAACTGCCTCCACCAGCAAACACTTTTTTCTTCCTGACAAGAAAGATATTGAAGCCAAAGGCAATAATGGTTTGGTATAAAAACCAATTTTTCTTTTTTTTGGTAATTAATTTTATGTTTTCTACTTCATAGTCTGCTTCACAAATAAAGATACAATGGGCTTATTTCATATTAATACTCTACCTAAATTTTTGTCCAAATAAATATTATTTATTTATTCATATCCTAACAATACATTCAGGCTAAGAGGAAATCAAAGAAATTATTGCATGTAGAAGAAAATCACTAATCATGAGTGAAGTTCAAAGTAAACATATGAGAATTAAGGTGAGAGTGACTGCAAATGCCTATACACTTAGTCTAAGCCAAGTGTCTGGCTGAAAGGATACTTGATAATAACTCATCTAAGAGCCCTAAGAGAGGACAGGATAATATGTTCAATCCTCAGTTCTAGTCCTAAGCAACCTAGGGGAAAGCCAAAACAAACAAACCAATCTCCCCCACCCCAAAAAAAAACCACACACACACACACACACACACACACACACACAAAAAAAAACAACCCACAACAAAACCCAAAACGAAACAAACAAAAAGCCCACAAAGAACACTAACAATTCCTAGAAAAATGAGTAGGAAATACAGAGGTTACAAAGTCATTTGTATGTTCTTTTTCTCCATTTGAAGTATTCACTTTGTGATTCCCAATATATTATGAATATTGCGAATATTGCAGGGTTAAGCTCAAAAATCAAACAAAGTTAGAAAGGGTAAAAAAGGAAAAAAAGCATTTATTTAGCACAGGTGTGATACCCTCAAGGGGATAGGACTGGGAAGATATATTATTTTTTCCCCCCTTTTCAAATCCATTTTTTTTATTATGATAACTTTTTATTGACAGAAGAAGATATATTATTAAAGGGTACTACTATCCATGTTTATGGTCACAATGAAAATCTAGGATATCATGTTCCACAGCTGGAAAGAGACGAGTAAGAAGGGGAAATGAGCACTGCAGGAATTCAAATTACTTTTCCAGGTCTGAGATAGCTTTGCTGTTCTGAATTTGGAGAAGCCTGAGGTAGGTAGAGTTTAAAGGGGATTAATGTAAGTGATTAATAAGAGCTGACAAAATGGTCAAGGTCCTTGAGGGCAAGCTGAATTAATGGAGAGATGCATAGTAAATATGAGCAGTCTAATACACATAGTAAGTAACAATATAATACATAGAAGAATCAGGATAGAAGATGTCATCAGAAAAATGGATGAATGTTTTAAAAAGTTGCTTAGCAAGAACAGGAGTGGCTTTTAAAACAACAAGCCTTGCATATGTTACAATAGCATCTACACAATGTCAAAAGAATGTGAGGAAGACAGTCCCTGAGCCCATAAAGCACAAAGCATTGACCCCTTGGGATAGAGATGTGGAAGGGCAGAGATCAGAGGTGCATCAGACAAAAAGGAATGGATGGGTTTCAATGTGTATCTTTCAAAATTGCCACCATGTGAATGAATTCCAGATTCATTAGAGTAATGGGATATTTGATTTTTAAGTTCATGTTATATTACACTGTGATGCATACTGAACTTGTGATATTTTTAAGAGCAAATATGAAGAGTGAATAAAAATTCATCTATAGACAATCTCTTATTATGAGATTAATTTCCATTTTCAAACAGAAACAATACTGCAATAAGTTACAATGCTGAAAGACCAATGCTTTAAAGTCTGTTTAATCCATGGTGTATATTATATATAGTCCAATATAAAGACTAGATTAGATTGTCATCAAAGTCCCTTCTAACTCTAAATCTTTGATCAGATAATCCTATCAACAGAGTCAAGTAAGTACCCTCAATTGCCATCCCTTAGGGAAAAATGCATTTAGAGTTTTAAATAGAAATGCTATAGCTTTCCTTTTAGCAACATCAGGAAGGTGGGGGGGGGGGGGGGGGGGAGAAGAAGAGAAAGTATTTTTGGTCATCAATAATTTGATAAATCTGTATATATACATTTAAGATGTGTATTCCTATAAAATAGCAGGTTCCTTTGCATACCTTTTTATCTTTAGTAAGAAAAGTAGTCCCTTAGGTCAATCACTATCCCAAATAATATGTTTCAAGTAACAAAAGAACTGTTTCATAGGTAAGGAGGATATGGGAGGGGGGAAAGTTTGTGGTGTAGGTGGCCTCCAAATTGCTTTCTCCATTGTCCATTCTTATGTTCTTTATGTACAAAATTGTTCCAAAATAAGAGACTACTTAATAGCCAGTGGTAATTTTAGTGACATACTTACTCATCCAACTCTTCCTCTTCAGTTTTGGAAATATTAGCATAGAGGTATTTGCTCATATCCACAGGTCTTAAATTTTTCCTTTTTGTAGGTTGAGGAGGAGAATCTTTTATAGTTACAAATGTTTCAGGTTCAGGATCTGGTTCATCAAATGGATTCAAGTACTGTGGACCCTGTACTTCTTTAAAAGGATTGTAGCTATCGTTATAAAAAGATTCTTCTGATTTTTTAGATAAAGTTGGTTCAGTAGCTGGTTCTATAAAAACAATTACAAGAGAGAAAAAAAGACATCAAACAAAATTAACATTTTCCTATCCAGGATTTTTATAGTTATATAAAGATTTAGAACAATAAGATTCTTACATTAAAAATGATGGAAGGAACAACATAGTAAGCGTTTATGAAATGAAAATACAGTTTTAGAGGGACTGATTAATTCTACTGATTTCATACTTAATGTTTTCAAAAACAAACACAACATGATAGGTCTTGGGGCTATAATGGAACATCTTATCAATCACCTAGTCCCATTAATTTTTACATAAGAATCTAGGCCCAAATACTGCCTGCCTCAGCTTCTATCACCACAGCACTAGACAGTTATTTCATACTTAAAGACAGAGCATTAGCTCCTTTTAATTCCTATTAACAAATTTTATTTGTTATTTTAATTTTTAATTAATTAATTAATTTAATATTTAAATTAAATAAATATTTAAAATAACAATAAATATTTTAAATTTTAAAAAGCATGATAAATTAAACAAGTTTTCCAGTAAATATACATTCCAGTTATTCTTAGGTAAGAAAGTCACTGTGTCATTCAACTCAAATGTATAAAAGGAATTATAACTGCAGTTATATTGATAAAGTTGAATTAGCCATTTTGAATTACAAAAATGTAAAGAAATTTAAAGAATTATTTTAATGTCTATATTATCATTTAAAAGTAGGACTTGAAATAATGGAGGAAAACAAAATTAATCACTTTAAAATTAATCTAAAACATAGTAATTTTTGTTGGTAAGAATTTTCAAATAGAATATAATTTTATAATATTGTAACAATGGAAATTCAAGCAGATAAACTATTCTTTTTTTTTTTTTAAATAAGTTTTCACTTTTATCTTGGGAGAATTTGTTTGTTTTGTTTTACCATTACAAGAATTTCTCATAGTTTCCCCCTCTCTAAAGGTCCATGTTGTATAATTTTTTAAAGAAAAAAAAATCCAGCAGAAGTGATAATTTCATCAAAATTATCTGAAATCACATATTATTCCATACCAATGAGAGTGAGATAGGAATATTTTCTCATATATCTTCTTTGGGCAATATTTGTTTTCTGTAGTTTTGCAACAGTTACTCTTGATTGTTATTTCCATTCACATTGTTGTGTTAATTGTGGATCTTGTTGTCTCGACACTGTTTATTTCCTTTTGTATCATGTATAGTATGCCATGCTTCTCTGAATTCATATTTGACATTTCTTACAATGTAGTGATATCCTATTACATTTACCCATTCCCAAAATTTTGATGGATATTTACTTTGTTTTCAATCTTTTGCTATTACAAAGAGGTACTTTTACCTTTTAAGGTAAGTATTACTTAAAATACTTTTAAGTATTTAGGGTATGAGGCTTTCTTTTTATCAGTGATTTCCTTGGAGTATAGGCCTAGCAATGGGATCTTTGGGTCAAAAGATATGGACACTTCAGTCAAATTATTTGCATAATAACAAATTCCTTTTCAAAATGGCTATACTGGTTTTAAATTCCACTAACAATGTGTTAGTGAATCTATCTCCCTATTTTCTCTCTCATATTAACTATTCCAATTTTTCAGCATCTGCCAATTCATAGGATGCAGTATTCTTGTTTCTTGTTACTAATGACTGGAATATTACTTCATGTGGTTGTTTTGTTTTCTTCTGAGAACTGTTTGTTTAATCCTTTGACCAGGAGTTTTCATCTTTATATATAAAACAGTGCCTATACATCTGATTTACCAAACTCTTATATGAAAAAATTGATTCAAAGATTTTTCCCTCATTTGACCACTTCCTTTTTTATTCTAGATATATTAATTTTGTTTGTATGAAAACTTCTTAATTTCATATAATCAAAATTATTTATCTCTTTTCTATTATCTCTGTCTTAAGAATACATCTTCTTCTCATAACTGTTTGAAACATATGATCTGCTTTTCTATGATTTTTAATATTATGAACATTAATATTAAAGTCACAGATACTTTTAGAATGGATTGTGGAATATGGCATAAAGTGTTTTGTTTAAGCCTAATTTCTACCCAACTGCTTTCAAATTTTCCCAGTAGTTTTTATGATGTAGAGAGGCCTTTCCTAAGTAATTGTGTTTTTTGATTTATTAAGCAACAGATTATTAAGTTTCAGTGTTTCTCTCTTGTTTAATCTGTCTCATTGACTTATTTCTCTATTTTATTAACCAGTGCCAAATGGTTTTGATGATTACTGCTTGATAATATAGTCTGAGATCTAAAAGTACTATTTCTCCTTTATCCTTATCTTCTTTTCATCATTTCTCTTAATATTTTAGATATTTTTGTTTTTCCAAATGAATATTATTTGATAAAATTCTAAAAAGTATCCTACTAACAATTTGACTGATATACCATTAAAATATAAATTAACTTTGGTAATACTGTTATAATATTCGCCAAGCTATTTAAATTGTTAATGAAAACCTTGTAACTAAATCTATAGAAATTTTTTTGTGTGTTTAGTATACTTAAAGAATCACAGATTCTTTTAAGCATTTTGTAATCATTTGGAAAGAAATTTCTTTTTTTTTCATTTTATTTTTTTTATTATAATAACTTTTTATTGACAGAACCCATGCCAGGATAATTTTTTACAAACATTATCCCTTGCACTCACTTCTGTTCCGATTTTTCCCCTCTCTCCCTCCACCCCCTCCCCTAGATGGAAAGCAATCTTATATATGTTGAATATGTCACAGTATATCCTAGATACAATGTATGTGTGCAGAACCAGACAGTTCTCTTGTTGCACAGGGAGAATTGGATTCAGAAGGTAAAAATAACCTGGGAAGAAAAACAAAAATGCAAACAGTTTACATTCATTTCCCAGTGTTCTTTCTTTGGGTGTAGCTGCTTCTGTCCATCATTGATCAATTGAAACTGAATTAGGTATCTTTGTCAAAGAAATCCACTTCCATTAGAATACATCTTCATACAGTATTGTTGTTGAAGCGAATGATCTCCTGGTTCTGCTCATTTCACTTAGCATCAGTTCATGTAAGTCTCTCCAAGCCTCTCTGTATTCATCCTGCTGGTCATTTCTTACAGAACAATAATATTCCATAACATTCATATACCACAATTTACCCAACCATTCTCCAATTGAAGGGCATCCACTCAGTTTTCAACTTCTAGCCACAAACAGGGCTGCCACAAACATTTTGGCACATACAGATCCCTTTCCCTTCTTTAGTATCTCCTTGGGGTATAAGCCCAGTAGTAGCACTACTGGGTCAAAGGATATGCACAGTTTGATAACTTTTGGGGCATAATTCCAGATTGCTCCCCAGAATGGTTGGAGTCGTTCACAACTCCACCAACAACGTATTAGTGTCCCAGTTTTCCCGCATCCCCTCCAACATTCATCATTATTTTTTCCTGTCATCTTGGCAAATCTGACAGGTGTATAGTGGTATCTTAGAGTTGTCTTAATTTGCATTTCTCTGAATAACAGTGATTTGGAACACTCTTTCATATGAGTGGTAATACTTTCAATTTCATCATCTGAAAATTGTCTGTTCATATCCTTTGACCATTTATCAATTGGAGAAAGACTTGGTTTCTTATAAATTAGAGTCAATTCTCTATATATTTTGGAAATGAGGCCTTTATCAGAACCTTTAACTGTGAAGATGTTTTCCCAGTTTGTTGCTTCCCTTCTACTCTTGTTTGCATTAGTTTTGTTTGTACAGAGGCTTTTTAATTTGACATAATCAAAATTTTCTATTTTGTGATCAATAATGGTCTCTAGTTCATCTTTGGTCACAAATTTCTTCCTCCTCCACAGGAGGAGATAACTGAGAGATAAACTATCCTACGTTCCACCTAAATCATGGACCCGTTTTGATCTTATCTTGGTATACGGTGTTAAGTGTGGGTCCATGCCTAATAAGAAACATCTTTTTTACTGAAAAATAAGCTTGGATTTTGTTTTTATTAATTAGAAATAAATAGTTAGCTTTTGGGGATTTTACAGCTTGTAACTTTACTGAAGCTATTGTCTTGATTAGTATACATTTGATTTTCTAATCATTGGCAAATAAGAATTAAGTTTATCTCTTCTTTGCCTGTCTTTGGCTTTTTCATTTTTAATAACATAAATTCAATTCAATAGAGGCTGCTAAGGGACTCAGGTATAAAGAACATTCATAGTGGAGTCAAGAAGACCTGAATTCAAATCCAGCCTCAGACTTGCAGTAGTTTTGTGTCATTTTCCCCACTGTCTGACTCAGTTTCCTTAACTATGAAATGGGGATAATAAGATTAGCTCCTTCACAAAATTGTTGTGAGGAACAAATAAGGTAAAATTTGTAAAGAATTTAGCATAGTACCTGGCATATAATAGGTAATAAAATTTTGTTTTCTTCCTTAATTTTCTCCTTTTCTATTGTATTATTGTATATTTTCAAGGATATAATTTTTCTCCTAAGGACTGCTTTAGCTCCCATGTTAGAAATTATAACATATTCATTCATTATTATTATTATTCTCTTTCACATAATTACTGTTTCTATGATTTCTTCTTGGTTGCCTAATTATTTAGGATTCACTGTTGTCTCCTTTGGAGTTTATATTGTTTTTGACCTTTGAACAAACTATTTGTATCATTATGGTGTATAAATGATAATTTGCCATTTATGCTTAATATTTATTTTGTAATTAATATATTTGTATTATAGAATTTTACATGCTAACATTTGAAGCATATAAGTTTAACAATATTATTGGTTTGCTATTAAAATGTTTAATGTAGTTTTAAACTACATTTTAAAAAACAATTTCCTTGCCTATATTTTTTAAGTTGTGCATATTTATTTTCATTGTCTGATAGCATAATTATTAGTTCTACTTTTTTAAGATTCATCTGCTGCCCAATAAGTTTTGTTCAAATTCTTCATTGTTTTTTAAGTGTGTTTCCAATAAAGGATAGAATTGGGAACTTAAAAAAAAATTAGTTGTTCATATCTCATCCACAATTGAACTACAGGGACTACTCATGGATTTATTCCCACTTATTATGGGCATGGGGGTTTTGGACCGTTTCCTTTCTAAGGCGGGACAGGTTATCCCCAGTAAGGAAGTCTAGTGGGCCTCTAGTTTCTAGGTTCTTAACAAGATTTAGTGAGGATACCCAATGGGCTTGATCCAGTGCAACTCTGAACTTTCAGGATTTCCACCAACTTCTGTCTCCAAGGCAAGTAGGAATTAGATGTGAGTCACCACACCCAGTAGTTTTGATTCTTTATTCAATATATTATTCTTGATTTACTGAACAGTTTAAATCACATTTAAATATATACTTTTCTACATTTGTATCTAAGATTGTTCTCCCTCCTTCTTGTCTCCAGATTAGGAGTTGCAGTAGTTCTTGTTGTTTCTCTTCCTCTATAAAGACAGTACTTTCTCTTTTTGGTTACTTTTGCTTAATCTATTTTTAAAATTACCTTCATTCCCACAGGCTCACTTTTCCTCTATCTTATCCCTACTCTTCCCCATTTGTTATTCTTTCCCCTAGCTTGGGAGTTTTACTTATGACTTTATTTTTCTTTTTTTTCTTTTAGATCATTATTTAGTTCTCCTTTTCTTCAGTTAAGTGGTCAAGTAAAATCTGACTTCTCCACATCAACTTCTTTTGGTAGTCTTTTCTTTTTTCTATTTCTTTTTCCAAAACAAGTTTCATTCCCTTATTCTCTTCTTTCTTCCCTTTCTATTCTAGACTTTTATCCTTTGATCCATAGTTCTTAAACTTATTTCTTCTCTGCCTTTATGTTTTTCATGTAATAAAAGTTTTCAAAGCAACTATTTTGAGTTTCCTCTTCTATTGTTTCTATTATTCTATTATTGCCTTGCAAATTTTGCCCTTCCTCCCCCCCCCTTTTTTTTCTGTTGTGTTTCACTCATAGAAAATATGTATTCCTGAGGAGATAAAAAGGATAGACATTTGCTTCATGATAGAAATTTTTCTGCATTCTTGATTGTATAGTTCTTTTTCTTTCCCATTTGCCATGATATTTCCTTTCCAGATTCATGCCCTCCCACTCTCTCTCTCTCTTTTTTAAAATATCAGTTACTTATAGGAATTCTGATTCCCTTTTTCCCAAAGCATCTACCTATTTAAGCACTAAAATCTCTCCAGACTATACCCACTATAATATATCTACCTCTCATTATAGACTATTTCTCTATCCTCTTCCATAGGACTGTTATGGGCCCCTTCATGTGATTAAATTGAGAATTCCCCTTCTTATTCACTGTTTTAATCCCTCTCTTTGCAATCTCACCTCGTTTCTTGTAACTCCTCCTCTTCTTACTGAGAGAATGAAACATTAATTTTTTTTCCTTCATTGTTTAACTCAGACTCAAACAAGATACATTACACATTTCCTTCAGTGTTCTTTTTCCCCTTTTATGTGACTTCTCATTTGCAGCTTAATAAACAACAAAAAATTGATTCACCTGTAGGCCAGGTGTTGGTGCTTCAGACCTATTTCTCTAATATTACTTCTTTTAAGTTCAATTTTCACCTTTCATTTCCTTGCATACTTTTAGAAAATAATATTCTAATGGACCTTCTGCAGTTTATTGTTATTGTTAATGTTTTTTGTTTTGGTTCCCTTCCCCCATCTCCCAGGGTAATTTATTCTTTGATTATTATATTTATTTACCTTTCTTGTGTTTTCAGTTATCCAATGTTTTATAATATTTCTGCTCACATCTGGGGTTTTGTTTGAGGGTAGAGAGGATTGCTTCAAGTGCCTCTTTCACTGAATGTCTATGTTTTTTCATTGATGACTAGACTCAGGTTTGCACAGTGTGTCACTTTGGGTTGCATGTTGAACTTCTTCACTCTTCAGAACACAGTGTTCCATTCCCTTCTGTGATTTCTGATGGATATACACAAGTTGTTATTCAAATTTCTTTTCCTTTATGTTTGAAAGATTCTTGGTTTTCTTGCAGAATTTATTATCTGTCACTAATGTTTTTCCTTTTTTTCTAGAAGTGATTTATAGATGTTTTTTGATTAGCACTTTGTTTTCTGTGCTTCGAAGTTCTGGGAAGTTTTCTTGTATTATTTCTAATGTTCACATTTCTTGATTAGTCTTTTGTGTTTTATGATCCTTAAGTTTCCATGCATTTTATCTTTGAGATTAATGTTTTGCTTGCATAAGTATGCTCTTTTAACATTGTTTTTTCGCTTCTTTTCTTCAAGGTTATTATTTGCTTCTATATATTTGTAGTACCAATTAGTTGTTCTCTCTCATTTCTTTGGAGTAATTTTGATACCATGGATTCAAATTTTTCTATCCTGACAATTATTTCTGTTACACATGCCATAAATTATGCTCTTACAATTCTTATTTCTCTTTTGAATCATTCAGCAATATCTACTGTGGTTCAATGATCTGTTGGGAATCCATAAGGTGCTATGCCTTTTCAAAAGTTAATTCATTTTCTTTGTCTCACAATATTTATTCAGGGATGTTTGGACTTATTTAGATGTCCTGGAGGTTATCTTCTTTGTTGACTTTTCTGCTTTGCTAACGGTTTTTAAACTGAGCTTTCTTTGTTCTAAAATCTTTGGTAATTTTAGCCTTTTCCTCCTCCTCATTTCCCTTATTGCTTACTTTCTGACTCCTTTCCCCTTTGGTGGTGAATCCCTAGCGGGATATACCTCAAAGTTTTATCACATGCTGGGAAATTCACTTTTCACTGGCCTCAGTCAATCTTTGCCCTGGGTGACTTTTACAGTATACAGAAACAGCCCTCAAAGTGGATTTCAGCCCTCTTTAATGCAAGCCTCAAATATACACACATTACTGCTTAGCTCTAGATCCTTTAGTTCTTGAGTAGTCGGTTTAATCACTACTACAGCTTTGTGTATAATTGCCCTAGGCAAAACATGCTTCTGGTTTCCTATAGAAAAATCTCTGTACCTGATAGAAATTGGAACTTTATAACTTGTAGCCCTAGAGAGTTGTCTGGGGAAATCAGAGGTTCAAAAGATCATAAAGGCAGGACATTTTAGAGAGAAGAGTGAACCTGTAACTGCAAGGCAAGTCCTTTAGTTGGTACTCTGTTCTGCCTTTCACTTAACAAAGTCCCAGTGGACATGAGGTAAAGGAAAAAGGGTGCAGACTAAAGAACAATAGAAGAACAGATAAAAAACAAGTACTGGAAATCTTCCTTCTGAAAAATAGTTGAAAATAACCGGCATTTCTGAGAATTTTGTCCAGTTACATTTATATATTTGTGTGTTCTAAAGTTTGGTTAAGATATGTTGTGTGCTAGGACCTTACATATCTTAAAGTTGAACTGTTTTTAAATATCATACTGGTATATCATGAGCCAGAAAATTGATTTTGTCTTTATGTAAAAATATTTAAAAATATTTTTTCTATTCAAATTCTACAGAATTTGATCGTGAGTTTTAAAAAAGAATATTATAAGGTTAATTAGCACTACAAAGAATGATAAACTATAGCATAAGTTTAAGAAAAAAAGTTTTTTTTTCCTTTTTTTTAAACACAAGGGAAAGACACAGTCCTTCTTACAGATACATTCATCATATTTTCCTTTAATCACAGTAACATACAATGGCAATAACTATATGGATATAAAATACAAATGTCTAATCTTTGATTTAGATTGTCAAAAATAAAATCTTAGTGGTATATGTCGTGAAAAACAAAGAGAAAATTGACAAAGCTAGTCAAGGGAAATAAGATTTTATTTGTATATTTGTGAAGAAAATAGCAAAAATTGATCCAATCATAATCACCACTCTTGGGAAAACCTAAAGCGAGAAAGTATTTGAAACTATAAAGCAAGATTGGAAAATGATATGAGTAACAAAAGAGGGTTTAAGGTAAGATTATTTCATACAAAAGATTACAAACATATCTAATAAGTTTTTTAAAGATCCACTGAAGTGCAAAATGTCATGAGTAGACAAGAAGACTTTAAACAAAGTGGAAAGGGCAGATTAAAAGAAAGAAAATTCATAACTATGAAAACAAATTAAATTATCATTAATATCTTGGTAGCTTTTTCTTCTCCAATATCGTACTATTATTTATGGATAGGTCTTAATAAAAAAAAAGCAATATACAATTTAAAAAATGAGCATAATAACTATTAATAAAAATAGAAAGTAGCCATGTCTCAAAGAGAGCAATATATTTCACAAAAAAAGATAATAGTGATGACTATTATTTTTTCCTCATTTTACAAGTCAGATTAATAATCTGAAATTATGATATTAGCCTTCTAAGATGATACAAAGAAATATAAGGTTATAATTAAGATTTTTTCCATTCTATGTTGGTCCATGCTTATTTCTATTTTAGGAAATAATACAGAGTTAATACAGGTAAATGATGTTTTGGACTAAGGAATTCTAATATCATTTCAAAACATTTAGGCAAACTACTCTTATCCTTATGTGTATTTTTAAATCAGCAGGAGTCAGGAGTTCAGGTTAGGGGAAAATCGTCAGTTTTTATTCTCAGTGAAGAAGGATTGGAGGTGGAAGAGAATCGGCGATAGCAATGTGTGCAGCTGAGTCAAGAAGCTAGCTAGACCCGCAGCCACATGACCAGCAGCCGGGAGAATAGACTCCAGACCCAATCTCTCCCAGCTTCTCTTCCTCTTCCTCTCTCTGCCTCCACCCACCAAAATCGTCATTTCCTGTCCAACACATCAGGACTTGCACAGGGAGTGGGCAGGGACCATTCTTTATCCAATCATGTATATTAATAGAGTATAGTCCAATTACTATTTAGCCTCACGTACTTGGGACCTCAGTGCATCAACTCAAACCTCAGCCCATTACACTTATGTGACTAAGATTATCTTTGTACCTGTGTGGAAGAAAGTCATTTATAGGCCTAGAACTTTAATTTTTACATTTGTGAATTGAAGGAAATGTAATTACTTGAATTTTAGGTTCCCTTCTAGACCTAAAGATAATAATCCAATAATCTAATAGGTAAAGTGGAAGTCTGGTCTATAACAAGGGTTCCTAATATTTTTCATGTGGTAGAATTCTTTGAAAATCTGATGAAATACATGGGCCCTTTATCAGAATAGTATTTTTAAATAAATGAAATATGGAGAATTTCAGAGGAAACTAAAAGTTAGTAAACATAAAAATATAATTTTTTCTGCTATTCAGTTCTCCCTGAACTCTGTTCAAGCAAATAAAGAACTCTTATTTTAACATGACATGTACTAATTAGAATTAAAGGGAACTAGTCTCCTTTCTTTGATCATAGCTGGATGACAATAAGTCATTTAATGTCACAGGACCTCCATTTCATAAAATGTAGAATGAGATAATCAAACTATATAATCTCTTATTAGGATCATCTTTGTGAGGGGATGACAACTATCTTAGAACAAGGTTAGGAATAGATAAGACTTCAGTTCAATTATATTATTACCATTTTGGTATTGTTTGTAACAATAACAGCTATTATGTAATGCTTAAAATTTCAAAAAAGTCCACATATATTATTTTCTTTGATTCCTGACACAAAGTAGGTACTATTATTTTCTCTACTACATAAATAGGGACAGAGATTGAGAAGAGTTAAGTGACTTGCCAATGTTTACACATTAATCTAACTGACATCTGAGGATTTTAATGACATCTGAGGTAATTACTCCTCAAGAATCTTCTAGTTCTGTGTTATTGAAGTTATACAAAATACATATCTTATAAATATAATTTATCTTACACTAATTTACATCTATTAGTTTGGAGTTTATGCCAATCCAGACAAAAGCTTTGTGAAAATGCACCTAACTAGTATGCATTTGATAAGGGTTTATTACACAAATTAACGATGTAAACAAGAATAGTATAGGGAAAGTTGAAATTACTGAGTCACATATCATTTAAAACTTTTTAGGAACTATAGAAGCTACTTACAAATAGCTGACATGAAAATCAAAAGGTTTTCTTCTCTATTTTTTGCAACAATTCCTCTCAGAATCACTGTTAATTGACCAATATTTTATCATAAAACCAGTAGTGAAAGTACATTATAAAATGTTCTGTGATTCATACTTGACATTATTTCTAAAGCCTTTCCCCTAAATACTGTATTTAATTACAAAGCCCCTTATTATTACACTTTTATTGATTTTTGGAGATAAAAAAAGGTAAGGGAAAAGAAAGAGGGAGAGAAAGAAATGAATGAGATATTATTTTAAAAGAATGATTCCTCAATCTGCAACAGTTTTTCCCACTGCAAGTTTCTAATATCAACTATAATATCCTTTTAAGTCCCTGAGGGCTTAAAAAGAAATAAAAGGTATTTATAGTGAATATTAATTTCTCCATTTACTTTAGTATAACTATTATGATGAATATGAGGGCTTTACTTAACCAGAAGTAGAATATTACTAAAATTTAGTATCTAATTATATTTAAATTTTAAAAAGAGAAATTATCCAAGATGGCTGTGCTACTGTGATTACTTTCTTCATTACACTATACAATGCTATGATCCTAGAAACTTAGCTGTGATTTAATACTAATATATACATAAAAAGGGAAAAGAAAACTTACTACCTTCTGAATCAGGATCTCCAAATGGGTTTAATTCAGCTACATCAGGATCACCAAATGGATTTGAACTCAAAGTGGTAAAATCTTGTTCTACTTCATCCAAAAAATTAAGTTTGTTGATAAGTTCTGAAAATAAATTTAGGGATGTCATTAAGGCATACTTTTGTGAATAAACTGTGGTCACAATAAACATTTTAAATTCTAAAAATTCACATCAACAGTCCCTGGAAACAATAAGATATGTATGGTGTTTTACTAATGGCAGAAATAATTCATGTATTTTGTAGTACACCAACATTTTCATGTTAAAGAAATTAAAAGAACAGGATGCATTTTCTTTGATTATTTCAATTCTGGCTCTACTCTAGTCTCTGTGTGTGACTCAGAGGCATTTTATTTCTCTGGATTTATTCCCTCAACTATAAGATAAGAAGGTTGTAACTATAAGATAAGAAGGTTGATCTCTAAGATCCTTTCTAATTTTAATTCTAATCTAAGTAGCACAATAAATAAATACTGAAATAGTTTAAAAATAATGAATAAACCCCTTCCTTATAAAACATGAGTGTTACCAATAATATGTACACATAATTCAGAAACATTTTAAGTTAAATAAATGGCCAAGCATGCATAATTAATAAAATATTTTAAAATCATTATCTACTAGGATCCTGTTATAAGGCTATCCCCAAGGTAATGGATTATTATGTTGTTTTCTGTTGGTGCACTACAAATTACTAAACAGAACATTCAAGGAAAAAGCACAAAGACAAAACTGACAGCTGAACATAAGCATAAGTCAAGAAGTAGCAGATCACAATAAATACAAGCAATCAGAAACAGAAAGAAAGGGGGTAAGCTCATAGACCTTCAGAAGAACTGGCTGATTTAGCTGAAGGCATATTTGCTTGCTTTATGCAGTCATCTTGATCTTCATCTAAGCTGCTCAGAGCATTCAACTGGTTTACAATTTCTGTAAACAGAAGCCAGTCAAGACAAATGTAAGGTAAGGTCATTTAAATGAAAAGCAGTAGAAGCATGCTGTTATTTAAAAAAAGATAGAGAAAGAGAGAAAAGATACTTTGTTATTCAAGAGAATCCATTTAATGTGTGTTATTTCTGTGATCTATTCATATACTTATGCATTAGAATATTATGCTGTTTCAGAATTCGAAAAAAGAAGCAGCACAATAAGGTTAAACCACTAGGGGTACATAAAGACTGAGCAGAACATCAAACAAAGACAATCATCTAAGTTAAAACTGGCTCCCAGAATGAGTCACTATTTTCTGTGTATGTGAATGAAATTTAAATTTTATATAAAACTTCACAGAGAATAAAATATCATTCTGAATTTAAACTAAATATTCTAAGGACATTCATAAATCAATTGTGTAAATTAGCTAGGTTGATACATCTGGATTTTTAAAAAATCAAGATAAAAACAAGATAACCAGAGAAACAGTTTATATTCCTGTTTTCCTTGACTTTTCAAGGAAATTTCTATTAAAAAAAAACAAACAATGTACTATTTAAGGGACATCATCTCTAAGCTTCTTGATACAACATTTTTTTTAAGTTGGGGGTGCATGGGTAGAATTTCTTTTTACATGTAGATAGAATAAATTCGAGGGGCAAAATAGAATTTTTCACAAGATATATATCCCCTGAGTTTTTAAGGTTACTTACAAGGTTGTCCTACAAACTTAAAAGATTAGCCTATTTGTTTACAAATTAAGCACCTTTTAAAGGAATATTAACTGTTATACACCAAGTTCCAGAGTTATTTATTTTACAACCTAGGAGTAACTTAGGCACTGAGAAAATTATGCAATAGTATGATCATTAAAATGGAAAAAAGTCACTAATAAATCTTTCAATAGTAATATTAATAACTAATATTCATATAGCACTTACTTTATGACAGGCACTGTGCTAAGTGCTTTACAATTATTATTTCATTTGATGCTCACAACAACCCTGTGAGATTAAGTGTTACTATTTTCCCTATTTTATAATTGAGGAAACTGAGGGAAACAGAGGTTAAACAACTTGCTCAGAGTCATATGCAATCATTTAAAATAACTGAATACAGTTTATTTATATTTTATTTATATAAAGGAATTTATAGTTTATTTATATAAAGGAATAAATGAGATATAGATTTATCAAATATATTATTATACTGGAAATATGTGTCTGTGAAAAACTATTTTATAAATCATTACTATAAAATAAAGTATTTTATGAGTTATAGTCCAAGTAGGATATTAAAAAGTGGAATACATCACATTTCCTGGACATGGTGGCTTACTACTAAAATTCCTGTGGCTGGGGATACTGATTTTTAGAGGATCTTTTGATTTTAGGAATTCTAAGTTGCAGCAGGCTAAACCAAATTAGGTATCCATACAAAGTATAGCATAAAAAATAGGAAGCTCATGATAAGGAGGAGGGGAGTGAGAAATCTAATAAATAAACCAAGGTATGAAATGACTCTTCCAATGTCAGTCTTAAGACCAAAGACAAAACAGAAGAAACATCAGACAGAATCATGGACTCTTAGCATGGAAGCCAGAAAGTAGCAGAAGGTTTGAGGGGAGAGGTGGCATGGAAGAAGGGATGAACTTTGAAACTGGAAGAAAAAGTTAATTATGAAAGCTAACTGAAAAACATGAAAAACATAGGTTTGGGGATAAATAAGACAAATAATTAGAACCACATAGCCTCACCAAGTTAGGCTGAGATATTAACTACCAAAAGAAGAAAGAATATTTACTTAAGAGAACATGCTAAACATTTCTATCTATGATTTGAAATTGCTTCAAGATTTCTAGTTGGGTCAAAAAGATGTGTCACAAGCAAAAACAGGTCTTAGATGAGTCAGACATATTATTAGTATACCTTTGTATTTCAATAATTATTCCTTATATGATTTTATTTTAAAAGTTGATATGTTTTCTCCTTAATTTTCCTAAGGAAAGTTTTTTGTGTCCAATTGTATTTTAATTACAGGAAGCATTTTATGAATTGATACAAAGTAAAGTGAATATTTTAAAAAACGTTATCTTTTCCACATCACAGGGGTTAGATGCATTGCATCCCTACAATTTGGACAATCCATGTAATATATTTTGGCTCTCCCTTTATACCAAAGAAGAAGCCTTAATTATTATAGTTTTAAATGATATATGTTGATATTACACAATGCTATGCATATATTTTATGAGTTTCAGAGTTTCTAAACTTTTTCTGTGTCATCTGCTGTCTTTTCTATTATCTGAGGCTTCTTCAAATTCTGAAAAAAATTTCCGTTTGGTTTTTTATGTAGAGTATTGATATATTCAAACCATCAAAATTGTGATGGGGAAAGTCACAATGTAGATGGGATAACTGTACAATGAATACAATGATGTATGGATGAATGAAAGAATAAAAATAACAAAAAACACTAAAATTCCATACTGTGCAATAATGATTAACCTTGACACTGAACAAGAGATATGAAAATGCACATTTTCCTTCCCTCTTTATAAAGGAGAAAGACTCTGGATATGGGGCACTTCACTAGTTGATGTTAGTTAATTTAGTTGATTTGTTTGTTATTTTTTATATTATTTGTTATAAGGGTCAATTCCTTTAGGAAGCAAAGAAATATGAATGCAGGCTCCCGTTTGAAAAATTTTTTTTGTATACCCACAATCTAGGTGTTTAATAAAATGCTTGTTGAATTGTTGAACTGAATCAGACATAAGATCTTGAGGAAAGTCCACAAACAGAACCTCACAGATTTTGTCAGTTACCCAACAAACATTTATTTAGTGGTTATTGTATGTCAGGCACTATGCTAAATGTTGGGGACACAAATACAAGGAGAAAGAACAATACTTGTGCTCATCTTCTAATGGGGGAAGACGATTCATGAAAGGAAGCTAAAATGGAGATGGGAGGAGAGAGGAAATGAAAGTATCTGCAAAAGGGAATATGGTAGAAAAAGTCGGAAGTAGAGCCTGGAGAGGAATGAAAAACTACTGGATTCAGAAGAAGAGGTCACAGGGGTAGAAGTTACTTTCAGTGTGTGAATTCCAGAGGTGAAATAAGCTTACAGAATAAAGAAGTTCTTGAGTCATGGAGGACAGAATCCAAAGTGCAGCCTGGACAAGATTACTTTCTTACTTATAGCTATAGGAACATAGCTATTCATAGAACTATATTGTGAGAAGGGTTAGTGAGAAAAGTGTCTTTTCTCTTCAATTCACAGAGCTAACCAAAACGACATTCCTAAAACACAGGCATTGTCATTCTTTACCTCCAGAGGCTCCCTATTATTACTGAATTCTCAAAACCTATGACTCAATATATCTTAGCCTATAAAGGACTAACTCGTATAGTAACATAACCAACTACATGAACCAGGCATCATGGGAAATAGCAAGAATTAAAAGTTTTCCTTCCCTCAATGGACTTAGATCTTAGAGAAACAAAATCTGCAGAACCAAAATAGTTTATGTTATTTCTCAGAAATATACATAGCATTAAATAGTCACATATACAGCAAAGAAAAAGAGATCACAATAAAAAAGAAAAAAAAATTGAGACCAACTAGTAGGAAAAGAATTTTTAGAAGAAGTTGAGAAAAGAAATGGAATGCCATTTCTACATGTTTCTTGCATAATTCACTAGCTAAAAGAAGTCCATGAAAATGCTTTTATGATCATATTTCACAAAAAGTCCTTTATTTTCTCAATTTTGTAATAGGTTATAAAATACTATGTCTTTAAGTATGATTGTCCTATTCTCTCTCACATATGTATAACATACACACATATTTCTATATACCACATATAACTTGACTTCTCTCTATAAATATTTAAATATCTATAGAGAGACATTTAGATATAATCATTTCATTGTTAGGTTAAAAAATTCCAAACAGTTAAGTGTCTTATGAGAAGTTTTGAAGTTTGACTGATAAAGCTTTAGGGGCCAACTTACATAGAGAACTCCTGGATACTCCCAAATAAGACAAACATGCAAATTAGGACAGCTCTGTATTAAATAAGTAAATTCAAAATTGCAGTAAATGAACACAAACTAAGTGAGGTTGACACATATCTTTTTTGGCACCTTTTTTTGTCTTGCCTTAGGGTAGATTAGTAACTATGGGTAATTATATTATTACATAAAAATTTATCCATACCTTGCTACAAAAAGTAATGAATGAATGGTTTTAGGCAAGTTTTTATATTTTTAAAACCTATATGAATAATTTATCCTAAATTATAAAATAAAACCTATAAAACTATACCAGCCATATGTCTTGAGAAGCCTAGACAATATGCATAGAGGTGTCATAAAGTTTCTTCTTTTGACAGACTATGATCAAACAACAACAACAACAAAAAACTGTCTAATAACTAGAATGATTTTCTGAGAAACCAGAATAAAAGTTCTTTGATCTATAGCACCATCACCACCACCATCATCCCAGGTCAAAACAAAGCAACAAACAAACAAAAAACAACTTTGTGCTATGATATGACAAGGCCAACCTGTAATTTTTGCAGCCTTTTCTTCTTGGTTAACTCTGTTTTCTTCATCATCTTCATTGTCCTCTTCAAAGTCATCTAAATTGCCAATGTCAGCCTGCTTCATACTCATCAAACTGGCCAAACTTTGCATGTCTTCATCCCTAAACCAATTATTAAAAACACAATTAATGTTATCAAATGCTAATGCTGTTAATATTTTGTTCTTATAAAACAAACATCTTTCACTGCTCTTATACATAAACAGGATTAATTAATCACTGTTAAGAAGCACAGTAAAGTGTCATGGCAAAATCAAATTAATTTAATTTAAAAATTGCATTTTATAAATAAACCTGAAAAGTGCTTCCTCAATCAAAGACTCTAGGAGCAGAACATCAAAGGACAATCCAACCAATCTTATGTAGCTGAAGAAAACCATGAATCTCCCCAGTGTTCACACTGCTTCTGTTTGAAAGGCTCCAGTATGGGACAATACACCACATCCTCTGCCCATTCTACTCTTAAGTTTTCCTTTCTGTCATATCTAAATCTACCACTTTATGATATCCAATAACTGTTCCTAGTTCTGTCCTGTAGAGAATAAGAACAAGTCTATTTCTTCCCAAAGACAGCATGTCAGTACTTGGAAAGAGCTGTCAGGTCTCTTTCTCAATGTTTTCTGTTCTCCAGGTCAAAGCACTGTCAGTTCCTTTCATTGATTTCTTATGAGGCAATATTCTCTCGATAGGTCACCATCCAGATCCTCTTCTTCTAGATGTTTTCTAGCTTGTTAATGTCTTTCCTAGAACATGGTCCCTAGAATTGAATATAATATTCCAGATATGGCATAGGCAGAACAATGATTTCCCTCATTTGGGACACTTTCTCTAAATGGAGTCCAAGATCACATTAATTTTGGGTCCTATCATATCATATTATATTGCAGAACATATTGAATTTATAAAATCCTCAAATCTAGTTTTATAGGAATTATTGAGTAGCTTGATGGCACCTTAACTCTATTTATGAAACTGTTTTTGAATACAAGTGTAGGAATAGTTAGTCTATTAAAATTCAATCTATATGACCCAACACTTTAGTCTGCTGAGATCTTTCTGTATCCAGAATCTGCTTTTAAGTACATTAGCCTACACTCCAAATTTTCTATCATCTGCATATCTGAGAAGTATGTCATTAATATTATTCCTGCCAATCAAAAAATCATTTCCTTTGAAGTGATAAAAAAAGCAAAATAAGAGCTCAGTAGTTAAGATTACTTAACACTGTCAGTTAGTAGCAGCCCATACATCCTAAGTAAATTTTGTCAAAGTTATATTTTTCTCTTGAAATGAAATTAGCCGAAACATTTATAATTATCCCTACCATTATCATGCTTCTAAACGGATTTTAGATTTTGGTGTTCCTGACATAATTCTTACATGACTATGCTACTAGAGAAAAAACCAAGACAACTGAGTAGAGAAAACACTGCAGCCCTGTTCTGCCAGTGTTTCCCTCCAAAATAATGCCCCAAATCAAATTCTGGAGTGACAGAACCAATAAAAGGTCAAAGAGAGACAGGGGTTGGCTTGGAACGTACATGATGGCAGCAGTAGCTGTGGGCCTTAGAGATGACTGCAAT
The DNA here is from genome assembly GCF_902635505.1 of Sarcophilus harrisii. Taxonomy (NCBI): domain Eukaryota; kingdom Metazoa; phylum Chordata; class Mammalia; order Dasyuromorphia; family Dasyuridae; genus Sarcophilus; species Sarcophilus harrisii. Next base: position 106,486,717 of record NC_045427.1, on the reverse strand, counting down.
GATATCTATAGCAGTTTGGGGAACTTTCAGCCCAGAGATGCTAAGTAGATTGGACAAATGGTCAGGGAAAAAGTAAACAAGAAACACTTATGCTAGCATTGGGCATAGGACTGAACCCTATTTAGTAACTCCATTGCCCATATACACTTTAGTTGTAGTTCAGGAGAGGAGCACTTATGGTCACAAAGGAGCAGGGGCCTGACGAGAAAAAATACTTGCAGCTACCAAGAATCAGAGGTCCTTCCTAGTGATGATACAACTTAGGAAACATTAAAAACTTAACAAACACCCTGGAACTATGGCATCAAAAAGCCTGAATTTTGAGACAGCACCCTCCTTTCCCTAAGTGAATACAGCCCAACTTTAACATAAAATTCAAAGTAAAGAAATAAGTTGCAGGGGGCAGCTAGATGGTGCAGTAGATAGAGAGCCACTTACCCTGAAGTCAGAATACCCGAGTTCAAATCTGACTAAGACACACTTATTATCTCTGTGATCCTAGGGACAAGTCACTTAATTCCAACTGCCTAACTAAAAGGAAAAGAAAGAAAAATACTAGAAAAATGAATAAACATGTAATAAAAAGAAGAACCTGATAATTTAAAAAAAATAAAGTTACTGTGGTGATAGGGAAGATCAAGACACAAACTAAGATGAAGATCTAATCAAAACATTTACAAAGAGAGCCTCAGAGGGGAAAAAAAAGTGAACTAGACAAAAAGCTCAATAAGAATTCCTAGAAGTCCTAATAATCATTTTCAAAATCATGTAAGAGTGGTAGAGGAAAAATTGGGGAAACAAATGGGAGTGATGCAATGAAATTATGAAAAGAGAATTAACAATTGGGTAGGGAAAGAATACTAAAGATTTGTTAAAATTAATAAGGAAACCATGGAACCGAAACTCAGGTTTTCTGACTCTAAAACTAATTAAAAACAAAATGAAACAAAAATTCTTTCACTAAATGTTGAAGCATTTTGCAATTCTTATTAGGAATCAATGCTGAAATGAAATAAAATCTCATAGTATGACAAAGTATCTTGCCTTATATAGTTACTAGCTGTGTGAACTTGGGAAAATCACTTAATTTCTGTCTACCTCAATTTCTTCATATGGAGAAAATTGAGTAGCCCCCTGCCAAGATTATTGTGAATATAAAATTCAATCAAATTTATAAAGTAGTTTATAAACCTTAAAGAACTACAGAAAACCTAGCTATTGTGCCAACTATTATCACTAAGCAGCTTTTAAAAAAGCAGTTATCCTATGAATTAAAAAAGAATAATTAAGAAAACTAAATACTTATAAATAAATAGTAATCACTGATTTAAAAAATCATATTGCTTATCTTAAAGTGTTATGAAGATTAATTACTTCAGGAAACACTTATTAAAGGATGACCATTTGCCAAATATTGTTTCAGGCTAGAGGCATGGGAGGTGTTGGAGGGAAAAAGATACAAAGCTTAGTTTTGTAAAACACGGTGCTTGCACATCATGGAACTCAGTCTGGTGGAAATGTAAAACACAAATACAATTAATTGAAATATGCAAGCACAAATGGATAAGTGGATGAAAGAATTATAAAATACTATATGAAATATATGGGGGAGGTAGATAGTAATACGGAGATTAGACAATGCAATTAACAAAGATTCATAACAAAGATTATAAAATAATAGGTAGTTGTGATAAGTGATGTCAAAGGACTTTATGACACTGAACTATATGAAAGGATAAGAACTTTAGGTAAAAAGAAGAGAAGAGAGTACGTGAATAGGAAATAGAATAAGGAAAAGTACAGTAAATCAATTTTATTTTATTTATTTATTTTGCCGAGGCAGTTGGGGTTAAATGACTTGCCCAGGGTCACACAACTAGACATAAAAGCATATGAAAGACCTATTAGAAGGCTAATGTACTAATGTACCGTTAATAGATGTGAAGGCTTGAAATGGAATTGGGGCAGTAGGAATAGAAAGGACACATATTTAGAAATAGAGTTATAGGCATTGGCTATTGATTGGTTGTGAGAGATAGGGGAAAGGGAATAATCAAAGTTAGCTGTAACATTTTAATCATGAAGGTTAGAGTAAACAGGAAATCTCCTATTTTTATCCATCCTTTCCTCCTTTACACTCTAATCTCAATAAATAAGAATTAATTGATTATTTTCTGATGCCTACATATATGCTCAGTTATCTACTATCTTAAAAAAAAAAATGAATAACTTTTCCTTCACCATACCATCCTTTCAAACTAATGTCCTAAAGATCTCCCCCTTTCCCCAGTTAAACCATTAAAACAAACAAACAAAAAAACCCCCAGTATACACTTCTAGAGGCAATGCATAATTAAAAGATTGTTGGATCCTTGTCAGAAAGAACTGATTTCAATTCACTTTATACATTTATATGTGTGGGAGGACCCTCTTTGGATCAGGTTCTTCCTCTTTAAATTGCGAGCAAAATAATAAGTACATATCTCACTGGGTAGTAGTGTGAATCCCATGAGACAATGTATGTAAGGAACTTTGCAAAGCTCAAAGTGCTTATAAGTGTCAGGTATAATTATAAGATTATTCTTAATTTAGATTTTTTTTTTTTATGGTGTTCAGGGAAATGAACCTAGAATAGGCTGGTGCTCCTATTACTCTTTTATATTTAATGTTCTGAAGACTAATGAATAGTGGGATAGTGAAATACTAGTATTAGAACATATTTTAATATTTAATGTAGTGATTGAATGAGAACATCTTTGGTACAGCTCCAGAATAAATAAAGCAGGGATGATTGGATGATTGATATGCTCCTCATCCCATTTCCACATACTTCTGATTTCTTCCAGATCTCTCTATTTTGTAAGTTTTTTGTTACATATATCTTTGGACATTATTAAAATTTAGCATGTGAACATTTATGAAAAAAATTCTTTTTAAAAATATTTTTATTTAATTCATTAAATTAATTCATTAATTTCATTAAATTATTGTTAAAAAATTCAACATCATTTTTAAAAGCTTTGAATTCCAAATTTTTTTCCTGCCTCCTACTCCTCTACCTTCCTTGGGAAGGCAAGCAATTTAATACAATTATATAAGTGCAGTCATGAAAAGCATATTTTCATATTAGTAATGTTGCAAAAGAAAACATACACTTATACACAAACCAAATAAAAATCAATTTAAAAAAGTATGCTTCAATATGAATTCAGAATTTTTCAGTTCTCTTTCTGGAATTAGAGAGCATTTTTCACTATGCATCCTATGGAACTGTCTTAGAATGCTTGTCTTGAAAGCTAAGCGTTTCATAATCGATCATCTTTATAATGTGACCTTTACTGTGTACAGTTTTCCTAGTTCTGCTTACAAAGTTCTGAACTTTACATAAGTTCAGAAATGTCTTCCCAGGTTTTTCTGAAAGCATCATTTCTTATAAAATAATAGTATTCCATCACAATCATATACCAACAACTTGTTCTGACATCCCTCAATTGATGGGCATTCCCTTGATTTCTAATTTTTTGCTACCACAAAAAGAAACTGTTATGTTTTGTACAAATATATTGTACAACTATATTACACATATTACAAAATATAAATATTTTGAATTTTTGTACAAGTAACTTAAGTCCTTTTCCCTTTTCTCTGATTTCTTTGAAATACAGACCAAATAGTAATGCTTTAGGGTCAAAGAATATGCACAGATTTTTTTTTTTTTTAGCTTTTTGAGAATAGTTCCAAATTATTCTCCAGAAAGTTGGACTAGTTCACAAGTCTACTAACAATGCATTAGCATCCCAATTTTTCCTCACTGCCACCAGCATTTATCTTTTTTGGGGGGGAGGAGCATGTTAAGTAATTTGACTGGAGTAAGGTAGTAACTCAATATAGTACAGTACAGTATAGTGCAGTATATACAATGTATACTGTACAATACAGTAGCCCACCATATTAACTAGGCGGCTCGAGAACCAGACTCTTCTTCTTATCCACTCCTCAATCCAAGCCATCTTACCATCTGCCTGTAGGTATAAATCACTGTACTTTTCTTTCCCCATTTGCAGTTTTCCTCTTCCCAAACTCCCTTCCCTGACCACCCTTCACATTTTCCTCTATTGCAACATAAGAGCTGTCTTTTTTTTTTCATATGTGCATATCCAAGATTAAACATAGAGCCTAATCGCATCATGCTTAATTAGTGCTGCTTCATTCACTCTAAAGGTGATTAAAATGAAACCTTAAAAGGTGAAGTGATTTTTCTAAAGTTGTGACTAGGAGCAAAACTAGGACTACCTTGAAAAATTTATAGAGGAAACAAGGAGTGATAAATAAATCAAGGTCTTCCCTTCCCACTCCTCTCCAACAACAACAAATACTATGAAAAGAAACAAAGGGTTGAGCTGACAAGCTACTAACAATTTGATTTTCCTCTTTCCTTTTTCTAATCAAATTTACTAAAGGTTTATCTATTTTGTTGGTTTTTTCATAAAATCAACTTTTAGTTTTATTTATTAATTTAATAAATTTTTTTTACTTTCAATTTTATTAATCTCTCCTTTTAGTTTCAAGAATTTCAAGTTTGGTATTTGATTGGGGATTTTTAATGTGCTCTTTTTCTAGCTTTTTTAGTTGCAAGCCCAATTCATTGATCTTCTCTTTATTTTATGCAAGTAATGCTAGTTATTGTTTTAAAAAAACAGCAATAACAGTGCATGGACTTTTATTTGGATACTTTCTAAATTTGTTATGGTCAATTTTTCAGTTCTACAGGAGCATGTTAGGACTGGTATTTGATAGCCATTAATTATCCAAATGTATTCTTCTAATTCAGTTTTGATTCCAGGATACTAATAAGTCTCTTGATGTATCAGATTACAACCTTTTCTTTGATATCTTTATGCTTCATATATCTTCCCTGAAGGCCACAAAAGTATTTCTATGCATTGCTTCCTGTTAGTGATCTTCTTCTTTAAAATATAAGAATTCTCTCTGAGAGAAAAAATGTGGTGTTCTTTTTCCAAAACACAGCCAAGTGATAAAAGTTTAGATCTTTTATTGTGTCCTTCAATATAGCCGGGTTACCTCAGAGGCCTATCTCTCTGCTTGGTTCCAAGAGCTCCGTCCGAATGTCTCCAAATCCAAAGGTTTGTCCTTTAGCCTCCAGCCAGCACCAAGGTAGAAGATGCGATGAATCTCTCTTGCCTCAATAGCGCTTGTGGGCTTTCTTGCAGAGTGCTCCTCTCCGACTCCTGGGAATACTCCCAAGAAAAAACTCTCTCGAGTGGCTTATTGGAACTGCATTTATGCTACTTCGAGAGTGGTATTGTGGGATATCTCCCAGCATGCTCTCTGGCCCTAAGGGAGGTGTGAATTCAGATATCTCTTTCTAAACCCTGAATTCTCCCAAACATGTGAACTCCATTAAGTACTTAGATACTTATGAGCTCTCTAAAGGTGTGAACACAAGCATTGTTTCCATCAGTTGTACTTAGTACCTTGTTTCAAGTTCTGGCCCAAAATATCTCCTTCTAAGATCAAATCAATCATGTTGAACCATGCCAAATTAGATAATTATTGTCTCTATCAACTCTAATGGCTTAACAGTTTGTAAAGATTCCAACAGCTTTCACCCATTGAGTTAATATGTTCTCCACATTCAATCTTGAAGTCAAATATTTTTTTAAAAAATATTTAAGAATTTTACACTGTAGACCAACTATTATTTTTATAACATTGTTGAAAGATTTAAAAAAATAAAGGAGTTTTAACATGGTGGAGCCATATAACTTAATGTCATAAATGTGCATTAAATTATAAATACGATGTTTTAGTTTATCAAACAGTAAATATCTATTAAGCATCTACTCTATGCCAGGCCCTATATTAAGTATTGAGGATTTATATAAAAAGACAGTTTCTGTCCTCAGAGAACCTACATGCTAAGAGGGCAAGACAACAAATAAGAGGAAACTAAACAGTGGGGGGCTTGACAGAGAAATTGACAGAGAAGTTCAAAGATGTCCAAAAGCAATGCAGCTATTGGAAAATGGCAAGAAAATGGAGCTAGACTGCCTCCTTAAATGGAGATTTTGAAACTCATGACTCTGCCCTCTTATTAGAGGATCCAATAAGAGGGGCATTCAAAAAGTTGAGATGTGAATACTAAGGCTGATATTATTTTGCAGGACAATGAGATTTCACAATGGTATAACTCTTACAGCAGGAAGGAATTATGGAAAAATCCAAAGAAATCCCAAAGTAAAAAGTTTACGTCTCTCAGAAGTCATTCTATTTTCTTGAGATTATAATGGATTTTAAGACTGCAAAACTGCAATGGGGTAAAAAACTGTTTCCTCAAAGAATACCATATGTTTTATATTGACTGTTTTTGTCATCAGATAGAAGATGTTTTAAGTAAAAAATTATTTACCATATGAACATCAAATACTACAACATTATCACTACTTCTCAGTTCTACTTTTATTTATTTGTAGTTCATGAATAAACCAGGAGCATTGGACCTAATTTGAAGGAAGGTGTGTGATAACAACAACAAAAAATACATGTTAGTATTTTTGAGGGTTTTCCTTCAAAATAATTTCTGATTCAGTAAGTTGCTCTTTAATATATAAACAATTTGAAGGATGTTTGTAATAATCAACAAAAAGAATATAAAAGTTAATATTTTGAGATTTTTTCCATCAAAATAATTTTTGATTCAATAATAAGTTGTTTAATATACAATTCTAGGACTTTTTAGAACATTCTTTTTGTTTGATGTCATCTTCATATGATCACAGGACAGAGGGTCATAAAGAACTTCAACAGCCATTTAGCCCAATCCAGTCATTAGAAATATATGAAATCTGAGGCTCAGGGAAGCTAAGTACTTGTAGTAGTCACACAGATAGAAAGCTTCAGAGGTGGGATTTGAACAGAGGTCCTCTAACTCCAGAATCTGTTCCTTCCACTGTGTTAATTGTAGATTTTAAAAATGATAAGTTGGGAATCCCTTGCATAAAGTACAAAAACATGTAATTGTTTTATATTTGGAGATGTCATTGGTATTTTCATCTCTCAGTATTAGATGCCATGCCTTCTATTAAGAAAGATGAGATAGGATTGTATCCAGGATGAAGATGGTAAAGTGCTTTGTGTACTACTCCATATACCACTATAGAGATTCTGAGCCATTAATTATGGTTCAAATCTTACCCTACTGCTTTGTAGATTTGCAGAGAAGTTAAGTTTCCCTTGCTTCACTCTTTTGTTATTTGCTAAATTAACAACTTATAAACTTTTTGCTTTTCTGCTGAAGCATTTTACATCTTATATGCTATTCCCCTCTTTTATTACCAGGATACTCCAACATCCTAAAAGTGAATGTATGTGAGGAGTGGGAAGAAACTGCTGTGGGTTTTTTTTTTTTCAGTTCTTTTCTAGATTTTAATTTTAAACTTTTTTTTTAATTAAGCTAAATACAAAAATAAGAAAAAAACAAGATAGAAAAAGACAAAAAAGGAAAACAAAATGCTGTATCTAGCTGAATATCAGAGAATTCAAAATATATTAACAATAAATTTTCATTTCAAGCAAGCATATACAATAATAGAAGAGATTCTATTCATGATTGTTCATCTTTGCTTCTTTGTAGGTTATTCCTTTGTTCTCTGATGTGCACTTTTTACTTTATTCTTTTTTTCCCTTTTTCATCTCCCTCCATCTCTCTCAAGCAAACTACACTTAAGCAAGGGGAGAGAGAGATAGAAAAACACACAGAGAGAAAGACACAAACAGGGAAAAAGAGATGATATACATATAATATACATATGTATATTTTTTCATTCACACCCACACTCTCAATACATAGAACTACATGTATACATACCCATATACAAGACACATATGTACATATGCATTTACACATAAATATGCATATAAAACAATATTGACATGGCTGACATAATATAAATTTCTCTCTTGATTGAATCTTTAAGTTTGACTTTGAGATCAATGATTACTAGCCATACTTTTTTTTTCTGATAAATTCTATTCCTGAATCTTGTTGAAGTATTTGTGCGTATCTCATATTTCCTATCCCTGCTAACTTTTCTATTTTAATTCTGCTCAACTTGGCTTGCTATTACTTAACTCCCTTCCCATGGTTCCCTCTCTTATCTTCTCTCTCTATCCTTTTTATCCTTCCTTCTTTATCTCTTTCCCATTAACCTATATACCTTGTCCCACTGCCATAAATCTTTTTTCCCCACCTTATCCTATTCCCTTCCTCCTTATTTCTTTAGAGATGTTGGAGGGTGCTATACCCTTCATGGTATATTTATGTAATTCTCCCTATTTAATTCATTCCTGATGTGAACAGGTTTTCAGAACTACCAGATCTCCACCCCCTGCCTCAATGCCTCTGTTTTGGTTTTTCCTTTGCATCTCATTCACATTCCATAATTATTATTTTTACCTTTTCCTAGACAGTTTCTATTTTAGAGTCAGATCACACTTAATTCTGCCCCAATATTTCTACCCAATTATTGATGTCAATCTTAAAAACATGATATTCATTTACATGCAAAAAACAATTTATCTACATTGAGTCCCTTGAAATTAATCTTTGATATTGCCTCTTTTATGTTAAATTTTCTATTAAGTTCAGATTTAGTTGAGACAAAATCCTAAAAATCTGCAAGTTCATTGAATGTACTTTCTTTTTGTTCAACATTATGGACAGTTTTGCTGGATATGAAATTTTTAGTTGTAGGCCTACTTTTTTTGACACACACACACACACCTTTCCAGGACCAGCGGTCTTTTATTGTAACTGCTGATAAATCCTGTACAATTCTAATGATAGCTACAGCATATTTTTAAAAAAATTCTTTTTGTTTCTTCCAAAATTTTTTCTTTGATCGGGGCTTTCAAAATTTGGCAATAATATTCCTCTATGTTTTCCACATAATTATCTCTTTGAGGTGGTGATTGATGGATTTTTTCTATTTCTATTTTCTCCTATCATTCTAGGACAATTTTCTTTGATTATTTCTTGCATTACTGTATCATGGTTATTTTGTTTTTGATCATAGCACTCAGGTAGTGCAATTATCCTTATATTTATTTTTCTCTTCATCTGTTCTGCAAATATGCTGTTTTTTCTTATAAGATGTTTCACATTCTGTTCTATTGTTTTCATCCTTTATAGTCTAGTTTGTTATTTCTCAGTCTCATAGTTTCATTGGCTTCTTCCTGCCCAATTTCAGTTTTCAAAGAATTATTTTCATCTTTAAGACTCTGTATCCTCTTTTCTAGTTGATTAACTTTTTTTCCATCATCATCTTGTTTTTTTTTTCCTTCAACTTTGTCATTTGATTTTGAAGTCTTTTTAGAGTTCTTCTATAAATTCTTTCCAGGCAGGTAACCATTTAACATTACTCTTTAGGATAAAAGGGGTTTTTCTTTTGTTTGTTTGTTTTTGTTTTTTGCTTTTTAAAAATTTTTTTTTACTTCAGTGTCCTCCTCTGAACACAAATCCTGGTCTTCCCTATTCCAATAAATTTCAATGGTTGGGTTCTTTCTTCTTTGCTTGCTCATGTTTTTTAAATGAAAATTATTTTTTGTACAAACAAAACTAATGCAGGCAAGATTAGAAGGGAAACAATAAACTGGGAAAACATTTTTACAGTCAAAGGTTCTGATAAAGGACTCATTTCCAAAATATATAGAGAATTGACTCTAACTTATAAGAAATCAAGCCATTCTCCAATTGATAAATGGTCAAAGGATATGAACAGACAATTTTCAGATGATGAAATTGAAACTATTTCTAGTCATATGAAAGAGTGTTCCAAATCACTATTGATCAGAGAAATGCAAATTAAGACAACTTTGAGATACCACTACACACCTGTCAGATTGGCCAGAATGACAGGGAAAAATAACACGGAATGTTGGAGGGGATGTGGGAAAACAGGGACACTGATACATTGTTGGTGGAATTGTGAACACATCCAGCCATTCTGGAGAGCAATTTGGAACTATGCCCAAAAAGTTATCAAACTGTGCATACCCTTTGATCCAGCAGTGTTACTAGGCTTATACCCCAAAGAGATACTAAAGAAGGGAAAGGGACCTATATGTGCCAAAATGTTTGTGGCAGCCCTCTTTGTAGTGGCCAGAAGCTGGAAACTGAGTGGATGCCCATCAATTGGAGAATGGTTGAGTAAATTGTGATATATGAATGTTATGGAATATTATTATTCTGTAAGAAATGACCAGCAGGACAAATACAGAGAGGATTGGCAAGACTTACATGAACTGATGCTGAGTGAAATGAGCAGAACCAGGAGATCATTATATACCTCAACAACAATACTGTATGAGGATGTATTCTGATGGAAGTGGATTTCTTCAACAAAGAGAAGATCTAACTTTGTTTCAATTGATCAAAGATGGACAGAAGCAGCTACACCCAAAGAAAAAACACTAGGAAATGAATGTAAACTGCTTGCATTTTTGTTCTTCTTCCCAGGTTATTTATACCTTCTAAATCCTATTCTCCCTGAGCAACAAGAGAACTGTTCGGTTCTGCACACATATATTGTATCTAAGATCTACTGTAACCTATTTAACATGTATAGGACTGCTTTCCATCTGGGGGAGAGGGTGGAGGGAGGGGAAAAATAGGAACAGAAGTGAGTGCAAGGGATAATGCTGTAAAAAATTACCCTGGCATGGGTTCTGTCAATAAAAAGTTATTAAAAAAAAAAAAAGAAAATTATTAGTATAAAGATCTCTAATGCTGGGATATGTGGGGAATACCTATAACTTCACTTCAGGTCTCCCCTCTGACCTGGAATCCCAAACCAAAAGCTTTCTCCAATCCTCCTCCACCCCTGCCTCACTGCTTCTGCAACTCACCAGATGTGCTGCTACTTTCTTGCCCAGAGCCATAACTCTGCAGAACAGCTGGGCCTAGCATTAGATTAACAGAGATTCTTACAGTCTTCTCAAACTCAGAGCCCACACCCCAGGCTGTTCCTGAAATGAAAGTTCAGGCTCCAGCAGAAGCCAGCTAGTCCCAGGGCTCCCCAATTTCAGTTTCTGAGGGGTTAAGGTATAGGTATTTACACTTCATACCTATAAAATCCCCATCCTGGGATTCTTCTTCCAGTATGATAATCCATGGAATACCCTGTTCTGCCCCAAGTCTGTTTTTCACCTATATTTACTCTGAGATACAATTTTTTTTTCTGGGAAATCTGGAGAGTTTGAAATTTTCTGACCTATTCAGCCATATTTCCAGAATCCTCCCCCAAATGTGTTTATTTTTAAAACTGAAAGGGAGGTCCAGATAGGCCATCTGATTTGACTGAATTTTCTCTTATCCAGGCTTTTAAACATTTATTGATTAGTTTGCACTTTCTATAGCAACAAAGATATTTTAATCACAGAGTTTCCATTAATGTTGTCTCATTCTTTCTTTCCAAATTTGCTTTCCTTTGTTTTTATGATTCTTTTTCACTTGCAATTTCAAGTTCTGACTCAGTTCTTACTGAATAATGTTCTTACTCATAAAACCTCAAAGTCAATAATTATCAAAAATGAGTAGATAAGAATTCTGGACCTGGAGTCTGGAAAACATCTTCCTAAGTTCAAATTTGACCTCAGGCACTTACTAGCTGTATAATTTTGGACAAAGCACTTGTATGTCTCAGTTTACTTATCTATAAAATGAGTTGAAGAAGGAAATGGTAAACCATTCTGTTATGTTTGCCAAAAAACCTTTCCAAATTGAGTCACAAAGCATTACAAAACAACATATAATAGGCACTGGGGATACAAATGCTAAAAGAAAAAGACAGTTTCTGCTCTGAAGAAGGTTACAATCTAATATGGAATGATAAAACACAAAATGAAAATGAAAAGCAGGGTTTGGGGAAAAGACACCTAACTCAGTTGCACTGTAAAGAAGTCCCAAAATATTGCTACCGGGTGACAAATAGGGAGATGTGTGATCTGTAGTTCATGGCCCTACCCTCCAATCAATGCAGAAAAGGTAGTAATGAAGTAGAGTTATCAAAGCTGATGAGATTTTTACAGGATGGTGAGGTTAGCTCAACAATGAGCTTCCTGGGGCATGGTGGAGGAATCAGTCAAAGATGTGAAATTAGTTTGTGTCTCTAACTTAATTTTCTAGATGGATCATGAAGGATACCTTAATTGTACCTCTTGAGGCTATGACTTCATCTTCCGAAGAAGGAATCACTATCATCAATTATCTTCATCTGTTGCTTTTATTTGAATCACTTATTGCTATGCTATGTAAATTGGTATCAAATATCAAAATGTAATCAAATGTAATATAAACAAGATCTGAAAATACTATTCTCATTTCCATTATACCCAATACATTATATGATGGGAATCAGTTTGACAAATAGTAGAACTTTTCTTCTTGTATTTTCAAATACAGTTTGAAAATTCACTCTTACTCTCCTTGTTCTCTTGTCCTAATTAACCTTATAGTTGAATCCTAAAAGATACTATTATTCCATATATATGATGTAACTATCTTTAATGGTCTTTTTCTGTCACCTATATGTTCTAGGAATACATGTCTATATTACTTTGTCTAACCTAAATTTGAATCTCCTAGAGACATAAGACCAATTTTATAAAACTATACAATGTGTAGAGGACCATATACCATTAATTGCTTAATTAATGCTATAAGACAGAAATGATATTGACTAATTTGTTTATTATGCATCCTTCAATCCATTTCTGTGTCTTTTATCTCCTATTCATGTATTCCTAACATTTAGTATGTTGCCTGGAACATAGTAAGCACTTAATAGATATTTGTACATTAATTATACAATTTTAGAAAAATTCAGCCAAAGAGTAAAAAAAAAAACATAAAAAGTTCCTCTTTTATACATTTCTCTTTTTTATCCATAAGCTTTTTTGATATAAGGTCTTTTCTTATAAATCAATCAATAAGAATTTAATTATTTATTCCATGCCAGGCACTTTGCTAAGTGGATATAAAAGCAAAAAACAGTTCCAGTCTTCATGGAACATATATTTTGATAGAAGAAAAATATGTACATAAAAGATAGAGGGAAGGCAAATTGAATGGGAGTGACATTAGCAGCTGAGAGGGCTAGGAATGATCTCTTATAGAAGGTAGGTTATGAGATAATTCGAACATATAACCATAATTAAACAATCTATATTTCAGAATCACAAAATGACTATTTGAGGCTGAAGGCAGTAGGAAACAACTGGCACCTTACAATGTTAATTTTTATGTGAACATTCACAATGTAAATGTTTATTTTCTTTTTTAAAATATATGTTAAATCCAATATGTATAAACATATTTATACAATTCTTTTCCTGCACAAGAAAAATCAGATAAAAAATGAGTAAGAAAACAAAATGCAAGCAAACAACAAGAAAAAGAGGGACAATGTTATGTTGTGATCCACACTCAGTTCCCACAGTCCTCTCTATGGGTGTAAATGGCTCTCTTCATCACAAGGTCATTGGAACTGGCATCAATCACCTCATTGTTGGAAAGAGTCACGTCTGTTGAATAATATTGTTGTGGTGTGCGATGATCTCTTGGTTCTGCTCATTTCACTTAGCAATCAATTCATGTAAGTCTCTCTAGGACTCTCTAAAATCATCCTCCTGATCATTTCTTATAGAATAATAATATTCTGTAACATTCATATACCACAATTTATTCAGCCATTCTCCAACTGATGGGCATCCCCCCAGTTTCCAGTTTCTTGCCACTAAAAAGGGGACTGCCACAAACATTTTTTGCACATACGGGTCCCTTTCCCTCCTTTAAGATCTCTTTGGGATACAAGCCCAGTAGAAACATTGCTGGGTCAAAGGGTAGGCACAGTTTGATAACTTTTTTGAACATAGTTCCAAATTGCTCTGCAGAATGGCTGGATCCGTTCACAGTTCCACCAACAATGTATCAATGTCCCAGTTTTCCCACATTTCCCTGCAACATTCATCATTATCTTTTCCTGTCATCTTAGATAATCTGAGAGGTGTGTTGTGGTATCTCAGAGTTGTCTTAATTTGCATTTTTCTGATCAGTGATGATTTAGAGAACCTTCTCATATGATTTGACCAATTATCAGTTGGAGAGTGACTTGAATTCTTATAAATTTGAGTCAATTCTCTCTATATTTTAGAAATGAGGCCTTTATAAGAACCCTTAAATGTAAAAATGTTTTGCCAATTTATTGCTTCCTTTCTGATCTTGTCTGCAATTCTTTTCTTTGTACAAAACCTTTTTAACTTAATATAATCAAAATTATCTATTTTGTGATCAATAATGATGTGCAGCTCTTCTTTGGACACAAATTCCTTCCTTCTCCACAGATCTGAGAGGTAAACTATACTATGTTCTACTAATTTGCTTATAATATCACTCTTTATGTCTAACTCATGAACCCATTTAGATCTTATCTTGGTAAGTGGTGTTAGGTGTGAGTGAAGCCCTAATTTCTTTCATGCTAGTTTCCAATTTTCTTAGCAGTTTTGTCAAATGGTGAGTTTTTATCCCAAAAGCTGAGGTCTTTGGTTTTGTCAAACACTAGATTGCTATAGTTATTGACTATTTTGTTCTGTGATTCTAACCTATTCCACTGATCAACTACTCTGTTTCTTAGCCAGTACCAAATGGTTTTAATTATTGCTGCTTTATAATATAGTTTTAGATCTGGTACAGCTAGGGCACCTTCATTAGCTTTTTTTCCCCTATTAATTCCCTTGAAATTCTTGATCTTTTGTTCTTCCAGATAAACTTTATTATTATTTTTTCTAGATCTGTAAAATAATTTCTTGGGAGTTTGACTGGTATGGCACTAAATAAGTAGATTAATTTAGGTAGTATTGTCGTTTTTTTTTATTTGCTCAGCCTACCCATGAGTACTTAATACTTTTCCAACTGACTAGATCTGACTTTATTTGTTTGGAAAATGTTTTATAGTTGTGTTCATATAGTTCCTGACTTTCCCTTGGCAGCTAGATTCCCAAATATTTTATACTATCAACAGTTATTTTGAATGGAATTTCTTTTTATATCTCTTGCTGGTGGACTTTGTTGGTAATATATAAAAATGCTGATGATTTATGTGGATTTATTTTGTATCCTGCAACTTTGCTAAAGTTGTGAATTGTTTCTAGTAGTTTTTTAGTTGATTCTCTAGGGTTCTCTAAATATACCATCACATCATCTGCAATGATTGATAATTTGGTTTCCTCCTGACTTACTCTAATTCCTTTCAAATCTTTTTTTTCTCTTATTGCCAAAGTTAACATTTCTAGTAAAATATTGAATAGTAATGGTGATAGTGGGCAGCCTTGCTTTATCCCTGATCTTACTGGGGGAATGGGGAATTTGTCCCCATTATATATGAGGCTTTCTGGTGGTTTTAATTAAATGCTACTGATAATCTTAAGGAAAAATCCATTTATTCCTATATTGTCCAGTGTTCTTAATAGGAATGGGTGTTGGATTTTATCAAATGCTTTTTCTACATCTATTGAGAAAATCACATGATTTTTGTTAATTTGCTTATTGATATAGTTGATTATGCTAATAGTTTTCCTAATATTGAACCAGCCCTACAGCGAATGCTTATTTTCTGAAATGATGAATGTTATTTATAACAAAAATGATAATAAAAGTTCATTTCAGATTCTCAAAGTATGATGAGAATGACTGGTATGGTAAAGGATTTTCTGAACTATTGGTAATCTAGTAGAACAACTCTCTACCCCAACCTTCCTTTGGAAGAAAATTTAAAGTAAGGTAACTAAAAGAAAAATAACTTACGTGGCTTTTCCCTCACGAAGAAAAATGCAAGATAATGAGAACTGGAGAGTGGCAGATACAACTTTTTTAGACAATGGCTTGAATTTTAACTTGACATCTGTCTGTGTAGGCATAGGACTTGCATACTGTTTCATATTGATGCTGCTAGTAGCAAGTGCTTTTCTTCGTCCTGATGGAGATTCCTAAAAGATAAACATAACAATGAAATTGGATTTTATTTAATAATTAGCCAAAAAGAACAATTTTTTTTTGACAAACTATCTCAAACCAAGAAGTTGAAAATGCTGTTCTTTCTGCAAAGTTCTATATAAAAGTAACTTAAAGAAGGTGTTGACTAGGTTATTGCTGTCTCTAGTGCTCCATTTCTGACTAAGCTCTGAGCATGGCCACAATTCTGATATCCAAATGAAATAGTAAAAAAAAAAATTGCAGATAGCAAGGGTATGGAAAGTTAGATTATAGAGGATTAAGAGGGAAGCTGAGAAATAAGCCTAAGAGAACAGGAAAAGGAAAAGGTAATGATTTAGACTAGATATAACTTGTTTGTTTCTGAAAAGTTATCAAAAGGTAAGCTTTGAAATAAAAACGTCAGCATTTTGATTTAACTTTCAAATGCTTCCAGTACAAATAACAAAAATTAGAAGGAAAAAATCAATATCATGGCAATTTTTTTTGACAATCAGAACAATCTATGTACAATGTACTAAATTACTGCAACTTAGACTTTAACAAAAAATGCAAAGAACTTAGGTTTATATCTCAAGATGCAAAAATTCTGATATTATAAACACTTTTGAATTATTTTTAATAAATTGTGCACATTTATTCTGGTTGACAAACGTCTCAAATAAGGAATACTAATTTAATCAAAATATTCGAGCATCCTTTTCCAAAGTACTTGACATTTCTGCCCAGCAGAATAAGTCAGAATGTAATGTGTCATCCCCAAAGAATACCTTGTTTAAAAAACTAGCCTTATCTGTCAGATTATGCATAGCAATATTATACAGAACTATTAGTGCATGTAGATACCTTATGAATGAATTTCAAAAATGCATCAAACACTTGAGAAGGATTTAGGCTCTCTCAGAAGAAATACTTAAGAATATGCAAATACCCTCAAATGAATCAAGTTGAACAGATGCCACTATCACAAACAATACAAGTGTTCTTTCCCTGGTCGCTACTGCCAATCAAAGAAAGAGATTAGGGTCCAAGGTTCTGACAATGTGTAAAATGAAAAATACGATCAGGGAGTTTCAATTTAATACACCGTTATGAACAATAATCTGTTATTGTACCTTTAGAATAGTTAACTACCAGTACAAGTAATACAAGATTCTAAGCATCAATTCTGAAAGCATTTCCAGCAAATTTTCACATTTTTTTGTTTTTGTTTTGTACAATAGGCTTATTCCTTACCAATTATTTTTTCACTTTGCAAACAAAAAGTTGATGCCAATAAAGAAAAAATCTGAAACATGATTATTTTTTAGAGAGTTGTTTAGAGAGTGGTTTCTCTAAATCTAAGTTCTTACTGATTAGTATTGGATAGCTAGATGATACAATGGATAAAATTTTGGATCTGGAGTTAGAAAGATCTGAATTTAAATATGGCCTCAAACACTAGATGGCTGTATACTCTGGGCAAGTCATTTAACTTCTACTGGCCTCAGTTCCTCATCTGTAAAGTGGGGAAACACACACAAAAAAAGAATTAGTAAACCACTCCAGTAGTTTTGCCAAAAAAACCGTGGGGTAATGCAGAGTTGGACATAACTAAATGGCTAATTAATAATCTTTTTTTTAATCTTAAAAATGGCTTTGTATGAAATGTTTCTCTGATACACTCTAAATTAGATGAGTAAGATTTTGTAAATTTTGATCAATATCTCCAAAAAGATAAAAAAAATTATAGCTTTACATGTTTAATTAGCTAAAGAGATTATTAAGTGACTACTGGACAATGCTGAAAGTAGTTACTGAGTGAGGTCTAGATAGACCTATAAAGTTTGGAATCTATACTCTCAGCTTTTTTTTTTTTAATCACCAGGACTCCACTAGAAGCTTGTTTTTCCTCCAACTGCTATCTTTTAAATATGATGTTCTATGTAGTTAGGGGTTAAAAATGACAGCTTATTGAAATGTATGACTGAGAGATGATCAAAACTATGTCATTTGTGACTATGGTTTTGAAAGAGTAATTTTAATTCCTGAGGTGTTGCTGGTAACTTTTGAAAAATCTTGTAGAATAAAGAAAGAAACGTATTGTACCATTTTTTTTTTCAAAATAGAAGAGTGTGCAGTTTGTAAACTACAGACCAGTAAGCTTAAACTTCTACTCCTGGAAAAACTATAGAACACATTAGTAAGGGGATATTTTGTGAACACTTAGAAAAGGAACTCTTAATTACTATATGCAATCAGAGTTCATGGAAGCCTGATATGTCAATTAGTCAATTAATTATTATGTATTAAACAAATACTATGTGCCAGGCACTACACTAAATGCTAGGGATACAAAGAAAGGCAAAAGATAATCCTGGTTCTCAATGACTTTACAATATAGTGGGAAAGAAAATATAAAAACAACTATGTACAAACAAGATACATAGAGATGAATGCATAAAGAAATAAACTTGAAGATAAATTGGAAATAATTCACAGAGGGAAGATATTAGCCTTGAGAGATATAGGAAGGAAATGTAAAATTGATATACTTATCTTTCAGCAAAGAATTTGATTAAGTATTAGACTTGTGGATAAGATTTGCATGAGTTAGATGGATATGGAACTAGTTAAATGACCAGATTCAAAGAATAGTCTTTAAAAGGGCTCTGTCATCTTAAGTGGAGGTCTCTAGAGAAAGCTTGAAGGATTTATCTTTGGTGCTGTTTTGTTAAATATTTTGACAATGACTTAGATGAAATCAGTTACTGTAAAAAAAGATTATAGGACCACAGATCTAGAATAAGAAGTGATCACAGAGATCCATCAAGTCCAAATTGTGGCACCCAGAAAGTTATTTGACTAGCTCAAGATCATCCAAATAGCAAGTTCTAGTGGCAACAAGTAGTCAAGGAAAGGACTATTATAATAGGGATAGTGGTGAAACTGAGAAAAATGTAGAAGCAGTGCCCATTTTGGATTGTACTGATTGTTGGAAAGTCAGCCTTTGAACCGAAGTTAACTTTCTTAGTTCTCAATTCTGGAAACAGGTAGAAAAAGTCTAATCCCTCTTACACATAAAAGCCATTCAAATCTAAAGCCATGTCTCTTATTCTGCCTAAATCTGCCAGTCTCTTATGAAAATATACCTAGTTCCTTCAGCTGTTCCTTATAAAACATTATTTAGAAACCTTTCATCAATCTAGTCATTCTCTGGACATTAATTTATCCATATCCTTCCTAATCTCTTTGACTCGGAGTCTAACACAACAGAAACTAACCAGAGAGCTCAATAGGAGGAGCATATCTCTCATTCTCTATGTATCTCTTACTGCAGGGCTAAAATTTTTACCTGATAGATCACACTACTAAATCATATTGTACATACTGTGGGATATCAAAACAATTGGATTTTCCTGTTTCTATCAGGATATTACCATTTTCCCAAACTTCCAAGTACTTAATCTTTGCATTCTCCTTTATTCCTCATTGCACATGTCTAGTTATATATCAGTGAACCTCAGTGTGATCCTAAAGAAAGTTTGGCCTTATTTTCATTTTATCCTTTTTTGTAATGTCACAGTCTGCTCAGAATCACTGCGGATGCTGAAAAGATGGATACATTTAAAACCAGTTGCTTAGATTTTGGTAAAAGATATCTTTTTTATGATTTTCAGTATTTACTATGTCTTCCATCTCTCTTCTTGTACACAGCAATCAAGTCCTATTAAGATACTTTATCATGGCAGAAAGAAGACTCTGTATCTCTCTTATAGGCCTATGAACAAAGGAACATACCAATAATGTTAATAGGCATAACATTATGAAATTATATCTATACATGCATGGGGGGGTTGAGTTTTGGTCTTCTTAATTTCATCATTATGTGAATTATTCAGTATCATACACACACATACATATACATACACACAATACACATATGGAGAGAAATATATTTGTGCAAATCTCCCTTTCATCACTATTTCAAATCTCATAAAAATAGCACGATAATATCTTCAAGGTGAAAGAGACTTCAAAGGTTATATAATCAATTTTTCAAACAATTCAAGATTGCTTTCTACTAAATACTTACAGATGATTATTCTCTCACTGCCTCAATGCATTCAGTAACAAAGAACTTGCTGTTTTACAACATAAGCATTCTATTGTTGAATACCTCTGTTAGTTAATTATTGCAATACTGATCCCAAATCTATCTACTTACTGGCCTTCATTCAAATACAACCTAAACCTTTCAGTCTCATCCATCTCATTTATCAACCAACTAAAAACAAAGTAATTTATTGTACTGTAACAATGAAATGTAACAGTTAATAATTTTAATTTTAAAACAAATAATTCAAATTATTTAAAAATATCAAAATACAAATATAGAAGAAAAATCTTTTAGATCACTGCCTTTTTTAGTTAGATCAACTACATGCTAAGAAGTAAAAAGTTTTGTTTTTTAAAGATCTGCATGCTGGTCTTGTGAGCTGTCACAAGCACCACATTGCTTAGGTCATGGTAAAAAAGATCTTTGCTTCATCAGCAGAGCAAAATGTAACACTACAGAATTTAATTTGGAGCCTATGGAGCAATTAAATGCTAAAATAGACATGCTACAGGGAACTCTCTCAACCACAAAGACTTAATTAGAAAGTATATAAGCTAAATAACCAAAATAGATGGTCGGATGGAAGAGTGGAAAGATAAATGCAAACTTAAAAAAAAAAAAACCTCCATTAGAAATGCCTAAATAAGTACCCAAGGTATCCAATATGTTTATAAAGAATTATGTAACTTTTAGAATGAAATGCTTAACAAAATAAAACAACAATTTACATATACTAAAGTATTCTAGATATATAGGAAAAGAAAGATTAAAAATATATTAGCTAAATATTCAAACTATAATCCAATTATAGAAAGAAAAAATCAGGTCTGTTATTCAAAATTCCAGTCATTCAGCAGTATTCAATCTCACAGGCATATGAGAGGAAAAACTCTTATATTTCACCAAAAATGATTCAAAAATACTTTATGTATTAAACCTATATTATTATGGATGTTAATTTAATTTAACATGTGTATGAAAAGGGAAAGAATATTTAGAAAAAAAATTAAGAGCTTTTATTTTCCTAACAAATCTTACATTCTGAAAATAATGAAGCTAGAAATCCATGACGAAATCTAAAAGTAAAATCTATACTGAAATCCAAGTTTACTATACCTACTGAGACAGTAATCAGTACAATTAACTAATCAAACAAGCACTTATTAATATATGAGATACTGCCCTAAATATTGTAGATACAAAGACAAAAGTAAAATAGTCAATGTTCTCAAGAAGTTTATATCCCAAAGAGAAAGACCATATATATATATATAATATATATATATGTATGTATGTATAATTAAAACATATAAAAATAAATTGAATGTAGCTTTGTCATCTAGGCTCTTTTTTTCACCATGGTTTTCAGGTTGTCCAATACTTCTTAGGTTGTCTCTCCAATATCTATTTTCCAGGTCAGTTGTTTTTCTGATGAGGTATTTTAAATTTTCTTCTATTTTTTTTTTCATTTTGTTTTGTTTTGTTTTGTTTTGTTTGATTTATTCTTGATGTTTCATTGAGTCATTCACTTCCATTTTCTCATTTCTAATTTTTAGTGAATTATTTTCTTCAGTTAGCTTTTTCACTTCATTTTGCATTTGGCAAACTGAACTTTTAAATGAGTTGTTTTGTTCTTTGGATTTTTTTCCCATTTTACTCATTCTGTTTTTTAGGGAGTTGTTCTGTTTCCATTTTACCCATTCTGTTTTTCAAGTAGTTGTTTACTTTTTTCATTTCTCCAAAACTATTTTTTCCTTCAGACAATTTCTGTTTCTTTTCCAAAGCTCTTATTTCCTTTCTCCATTTTTCTTCTCTCTTTTAAGATCTTTTTTGAATTCTTCCAATAGAGCCTTTTAAGTTGAAGAACAATTCATATCCAAACTTCATCCAAACATTTTGCCTTTAAGTATCCTCAGGGTTTGAGATCTGTCCTTCTTGACTCCATAATAACTATCTAAAAAGATAGAGTCAGAGCTCTTTTTGCTTTTTTGCTCATTTTAAAAGGTTGAGGTCTGCTCTTAGGGCAAAGGGGAGATTGTCCCAAGCTTCCTCTACAGGCAACAATGGCTTTGCACTGCCCTGAGTCTGGTTCTTTCCTTGCTGGGTGGGTGTAGCCAACTCTCTTTTGTTTGCTGGGGTTCAGGAGCTCACTATTTGCCTTCTGTTCTTATGTTGGAGATCTAAACAGTTAGTCTGCTGATCCACTGGCTTCTGAATCAGGACAGAGTAGCAAATGCTGCTATATTTTGGGTACCAGTTTCCTACTGGATTCCTCCAGCACATGAAAGGTGTTCCACCTTGGGTCTCTCTATTTTGCACTGTGCTGGCCTGCAATCCCCACCACTGCCCAATTATAACACACTTTTACTATAGTTCTTCCAAAATATCTTCTGCTGGAAATTTGTTACACTCCAGGCATTTGTGTATCTGAAGTGTGTCACTCGAAAACCCATTCAGAGGCTTGATCTAGTGCTGATTCTGAGGGGAACCAGGGAGAGCTCAAAGGCATGTCTACTCTACTATCTTGGCACCACTCTTGAATGTACCTTTGTGAGGGAAGGTACTAGCTTTTGGGAAGACCAGAAAATATTTCTTATAAAAAGAGACAACTGAAGTGATCCTTGAAAAATAAGCAGGGCTTCCAAAAGATAGAAATGAAAAAGGAAGTTCCTTATAGATATGAGAGATAGTCCATGAAAAGTAAAGTGATAGAAGATGAAGTGTCTCGCATATAGAAGAACAAACAAATCAGTAATGGTGCACTGCAGAGGGCATAGAGAGAAATATTATATAAGACTATGTAAAAATGGGAAGAAGCTAGCTTGTAAAATGCTTTCAATTCCAGGCAAAAGAGCTTATCTTTGATTCTGGAGGTAAAAAGAAGGTGAGATGAGGAAGCATATATAAAAAATTACTGTGGAGACCAAAGGGCAAATAGATTGGACTATAGAGAAATCTGAAACAGGGAGGTTAGCAGGTTAGTATATAATAGTGCAAGCAAGAAGTGATGAAAACTAAACTAAAGTGGTGGCTATGGTGAATGAGAATCAAGAGCCAAGAAAAACAATGAGATGTTTCAGGTCTAGATGGCCAAAAAGATGGTGGTGACTTCAACAGCACTTTGATAGTGTAGAGTTGAAGTGATTCACTAAGAGAAGACTGTAATTAGAACAGGGATGATGGCCTTGGAAAATACTAATGACTGGAGAAAATAGAAGTCACAATAGAGAGAGGTTTAGAAGTAAGCCACAGGGAAAGATGCAATGGTGAGCGATTCTGATCACATGAAGGAATTATGGATTTCACTAGAACACAGAAGAGGAATACATATGGTTAATGGTGAGATCAAGGGTATGACCAGCCCTGTGAATAGTTAAAGTATAATGGAGAAGTAGATCATGGGAGTTAAATAGATTTGAGGAACTAGCATCAAGATGAAGATTGAATTTCAGGCGTTTGGAGATCACTGATGAAGGAAAGAAAATGTCACAGGTGTTGATAGGTTTTAACCTTCAAAATTAGGTAGCAAATAAGTATAAAGTGAATTTAAAGGAGGAGACTATAGTAGAGAGAAAATTCTGAAGTGGCAACAGGGAGGAAAGAATAATATCATACCTAACTCTCCAGGAACAGTGTTAGGAGGTATAAGAGATGGTACAATCTTTATAAGGGGAAATTATGTTTTAAAATATTCTATTTAATTAAAAATATAGAAATAAAAATGAGCCTTAATTAATATATTAACATTCACTTATTCAACTACCATTTACTAAATGTTTATTATATTCAAAGCCTATTAAAATGGTATGGTGATATCTTTTAATACAATATGTGATTGAAAGAAGAAGAGATATACAGGATGTAAGTAAGAGTGATGAAGGTGTGTGGTGAAGAGTGCTGGACTGATCATAGACTTATCCTTTCTAAGATTGTAGAGGGCTGCAGATAGTGGGGGAACTCCGGGTAAAGTATAAGACCCTTCAGCCCAGAGGGAACCTGCTGACAATGTCTGGTTTGGCTTTACACCTCCCTTTGGTATTCTCACCCTTCCTGAGAAATCAAGGAGGATTTCCTGAGAAATCTACTTGAAGCAAGGGATACTTAAAGTAAAGAGATGCATTTACAAATCAATAATGCTTATAGTTAGCACTTGCTCAGTGTGATGTGATGATATAATGGTTCTCTAGGTGGCACATACTTAGTGTGCTGTAATGATGTAATCATACCAAGGTATTTAAGGGTTGAAAGAGCTTGAAATAAGGACACTCCATTTTTGACCATCCCTCTTCCTTTCTTTCCCAGAGGTCAAAGATGATTATTTTATGGAGAATTTATGCAGTGAAAATGTGTCATAAGTGTCATAAAGTGGTCAGAAAAAGGGATATAAGGACACATTTAAGGTCTCTCTTAAGAACTTTAGAATCGACAGTATGACAGCTATGCTTTATAAGCAAAGGAGAAGAAGTAACTCAGAAGAAACACAAAATATGCAATTAGAGAAGCCACCTCAAATGTTCACAGGGACTGTTTATATCTCTGAACTTGTATTGGTCTCATCAGCCACAATCAGACATACTAACATAGTGATGTCATTTTGGTCCTCATTGAAAATGAAGGAAAACAACCCAACCAACCAACACACAACACACTGTGCTAGGCAATAGAGAAAATACAATGATAAATAAGACGTGTTACCTGCCTTCTAGCTTATAATCTAGTAGGGAGCATACACACATACAAATAAACAAAAGTGTTTTACAAACACTGAATATGTACTAAATATAGTGGATTTAATGAGTGTATTTCCTCTTGGAAACTGTGTCTCCCTAGAAACTCATTTGGGGTTCCAAAGAATGAAAATATCACCATATATGGGGTGATGAATGATCTTTGTATAGAAAATTCTACAGGTAAGGGTGTCAAAGTAATAGGGAAAATACATGAAGTGAAAAGAAGAGAAGCTAAGAGTGCTTGCAGCAATGATAAAAACAGTAGTAAGAAGACTAATCTTTTCTCTCTTGTTCAACTAAATTACTTTAAAAAGTCATCTCTGATACTTGTACTTTTTTCCTCTAGCTTTCTTTAAAGCCCTTTGCAATTTGGCTGCTAAGTCAATGTCAATAATATGTAAAATATCATAAATAATGATATGTAAAATATCATGGATAATGCAAAAAGTACCAAGATTAGAAAAGGGCAAATATTTTGATTTTCCATAAAGAGAAGAGAACAAACTCTGCAAACTATTGTCTTATGAGTTTTAACATGAATTCCTGAGGAAATTCTTTAAAAGATTATAAAATGCTTAATGAATATCTAGAAAGGGAAGAAATAATTACAAAGTACCATCTTTTACACTGATGCACCGTTGATAGAATTGGGAATGAGTATATTTTATTTTTGTTTTTGTTTTTGTTTAATTTAATAGCCTTTTATTTACAGGTTATATGTATAGGTAACTTTACAGCATTAACAATTGCCAAACTTCTTGTTCCAACTTTTCACCTCTTACCCCCCACCCCCTCCTCCAGATGGCAGGATGACCAGTAGATGTTAAATATATTAAAATATAAATTAGATACACAATAAGTATATGTGACCAAACTGTTATTTTGCTGTACAAAAAGAATCAGACTCTAAAATATTGTACAATTAGCTTGTGAAGGAAATAAAAAATGCAGGTGGGCATAAATATAGGGATTGGGAATTCAATATAATGGTTTTTAGTCATCTCCCAGAGTTCTTTCTCTGGGCGTAGCTGGTTCAGTCCATTACTGCTCCATTGGAAATGATTTGGTTGATCTCGTTGCTGAGGATGGCCAGGTCCATCAGAACTGGTCATCATATAGTATTGTTGTTGAAGTATATAATGATCTCCTGGTCCTGCTCACTTCACTCAGCATCAGTTCGTGTAAGTCTCTCCAGGCCTTTCTGAAATCATCCTGTTGGTCATTTCTTACAGAACAATAATATTCATATAACACAATTTATTCAGCCATTCTCCAACTGATGGGCATCCACTCAGTTTCCAGTTTCTAGCCACTACAAAGAGGGCTGCCACAAACATTCGTGCACATACAGGTCCCTTTCCCTTCTTTATGATCTCTTTGGGATATAAGCCCAGTAGTAACATTGCTGGATCAAAGGGTATGCACAGTTTGATAACTTTTTGAGCATAGTTCCAAACTACTCTCCAAAATGGTTGGATTCGTTCACAACTCCACCAACAATGCATCAATGTCCCAGTTTTCCCGCATCCCCTCCAACAATCATCATTATTTTTTCCTGTCATCTTAGCCAATCTGACAGGTGTGTAGTGGTATCTTAGAGTTGTCTTAATTTGCATTTCTCTGATTAATAATGACTTGGAGCATCTTTTCATATGACTAGAAATAGTTTCAATTTCTTCATCTGAGAATTGTCTGTTCATATCCTTTGACCATTTTTCAATTGGAGAATGGCTTGATTTTTTATAAATTAGAGTTAATTCTCTATATATTTTGGAAATGAGGCCTTTATCAGAACCTTTGACTGTAAAAATATTTTCCCAGTTTATTGCTTCCCTTCTAATCTTGTCTGCATTAGTTTTGTTTGTACAAAAACTTTTCAGTTTGGTATAATCGAAATTTTCTATTTTGTGATCAGTAATGATCTCTAGTTCTGCTTTGGTCATAAAGACCTTCCCCCTTCCACAGGTCTGAGAGGTAAACTATCCTGGGTTCCTCTAATTTATTAATAATTTCATTCTTTATGCCTAGGTCATGAACCCATTTTGACCTTATCTTGGTGTACGGTGTTAAGTGTGGATCACTGCCTAGTTTCTGCCATATTAGTTTCCAATTTTCCCAGCAATTTTTGTCAAACAGTAAGTTCTTATCCCAAAAGCTGGGGTCTCTGGGTTTGTCAAAGACTAGATTGCTATAGGTGTTGATTGTTTTGTCCCTTGAACCTAACCTATTCCACTGATCAACTAACCTATTCCTTAGCCAATACCAAATGGTTTTGGTAACTGCTGCTCTATATTATAATTTTAGATCTGGTACAGCTAAGCCACCTTCATTTGATTTTTTTTTTCATTAGAGAATGAGTATATTTTGAAAAGCAATTTGAAAGTATACACAAAAAGCTGTATTCTCTTTGACCCAGCTACATATCAATGCTAGGTAATGTATATATGTCCTCTATACACAAATTTTATCTGTCCTTGCTTATGTTTACTTCTCTGCATTCTTTAATAAAAACACTCAGTGTTCCAATTTATTATTTGATTGCTAGTCTAATATTCTTCCTCACTGCTCCCCACCCCAAACTCCTAAACCATCATTGGAAAAGAAAAAAGACTTCATATAATCAAAACAAAATTTCCACATTAGCTGTGTCCAAAAAATGTCTTATTCTATATCTTGTCCTGTGGGTCTTATTTTACATCTTGAGTCCAATACCTCTCTGTCAAAGGGTCAATAGTCAGTCAAGAAACATTTATTCTTCCTTCATGACAGGCATCCTGCTAAAAAGATAATTCCAGGTGCTCATAGTTTAATAGGGGAGATAATATGCAAACAAAACACAAGAATTAAGGGGGATTGGGAAACATTTCTTGTAAAAGGTGTCATTTTAGCTGGGATTTGTAAAAAGTAAGAAGGCAGAGATGAAAAAGGAAAGAATGCTAGGCATGCAGAGCATCCACTGAATATTCTCAGAGCCAAGAGATGGAGTAGTTTGAGAAACAAGAGGACAATCTCACAAGTGAGACAAAAAAAAAAAGTGAGAAGGTATAGTGCATAAGAAAACTAGAAGGATAGTGGTAGTAGGGGATCAAGTCATGGAGGTCTTTGAACACTAAGATCCTGCAGATAGTAGGGAGTCATTGCAGTTTATTGCACAGAAGGATTAGCATGGTCAGATCTGTTCTTTAAGAAAATCACTTTGACAGCTGAATAAGGGATAGACTGGAGTGAGGAATGACTCATGGCAGGAAAATCAACCTATGAGCTTTTGCAGTTGTCCATATGTGAGCTGATAAGATTCTATGCCAGGGTGGTGGTAATGTCAGAAGGAAAAAAATTGGTGAAAGACTTTGATTTTTTTCCCTCTCAACAATATTTTATTTTTTCCAATTACATGTAAAAGATAGTTTCCAACCTTCATTTTTATAAGATTTTGAGTTCCAAATTTTTTCTTCCTTCCTCATCTTCCCCCTTCCCAAGACAAAAAGCAATCAGATATAAATTATACATGTACAATCATTTTAAACATATTTCCATTGTTATGAAAGAAAAAAAATCAGAACAAAAAGGAAAAAAACCACAGGAAAGAAAAGGAAAAAAAAAAAGAAAAAAACTGAAAATAATATATACTCCAATCCGCATTTGATTTCCACAGTTTGCCCTCTGGAGGGGGATAACATTTTCCATCCTAAGTCTATTGGAATTTTCTTGGATCACCAATCACCACATTAGTAATAAGAGCTAAGTGTAGGCAGAAGATTGGTAAGATGGAGGAGTAGGTAGGTAAATTTCAAGGTCCCCAGATTTCCCCCACAAACAGAACAAATTTGCACCTCAGAATGATGACTGGTGAAAAACCAGAAAATCTTGGGGCAGAATAGAGGTACTCCTGGCACAACACAAGAAGTTCTGAAGAAAAATACCAGGCCTAGAATTAACCCATATGAAGTACAAACAATTTCAGTCTAGCTCCACAGAAATACCAAGTGGGAGCCCTGGGGCAAGCTGTATGTGGCTAGACCTTTAGCAAGAGCTACAGAAACTTTAACCTCCCATACTACATGTGGAATTGAGGATCTGAGTCCAGGAAGACCAGAGTGAACCTCAGTAGCAGAGAAGATCCAATTGTGCTGCACGGGCATGGCCCTGGGAGAGAAGGAACCAGACCATTCAGTGCAGAAGCAGTGGGGCAGGATCGTTGCTGACACATGCAAGAAAGTGGAACTTTCGGTTTGGGGTTCCAGGTCAGAGGGGAGAATTGAAGTGAAGCTAGAGTCACCATCTCTCCAGCCTCCCCCACCCCATTATAAGAGGTGCTTACATCAGTACATCTTATTAAAAAAAAATGAGCAAGCAAAGAAGAAAGAACCCAACCATGGAAACTTACTATGAGACAGGGAAGATCAGGATTCATCATCATCAGAGGACACTGAAATAAAAAACAAAAGCTCCATCTACTCCAAAAAGCAACATAAAATGGCTCCTTGCCCAGAGAGAATTTATAGAAGAATTCAAAAAAGAATTTAAAAATCAAATGAGAGACACTTAGGAAAAACTAAAAAAAAAAAAAAAAAAAAAAAAAAAAAAAAAAAAAAAAAAAAAAAAAAAAAAAAAAAAAAAAAAAAAAAAAAAAAAAAAAAAAAAAAAAGGTGAAAAATGAAAAATGAAAAAATGAAAAAAGTTATCTAACTAGAAAAGGAGATACAAAGATGAAAATAACTTTGAAAATTAGAATTGGGTAAAGAGAAGTCAGTGAAGCTATAAGGAACCAAGAAATAACAAAATAGAATATAAAGAATGAAAAATCTGAACAGAATGTGAAATATAAGAAGAGTAGGATTACCTGAAAGCTGTGACCAAAAAAAATAAATAAATAAATAAAAAAGAACCCTGATATAACACAAAAAATAATCCGAGAAAAATGTCTCAGAGCAATAGAACATGAGGGGAAAAAAATTGAAATAAAAAAAAATCCACAAATGACCATCTCAAAGAAATCCTTTGTGAAAAACATGTAGAAATATTATTGCCAAATTTTGAAACGTCCAGATCAACTACTAGGCTTATATCCCAAAGAGATCTTAAAGAAGGGAAAGGGACCTGTATGTGCAAGAATGTCTGTGGCAGCCCTCTTTGTAGTGGCCAGAAACTGAGTGGATGCCCATCAATTGGAGAATGGCTGAACAAATTGTGTTATATGAATGTTGTGGAATATTATTGTTCTGTAAGAAATGACCAACAGGATGATTTCAGAAAGGCCTGGAGAGACTTACATGAACTGATGCTGAGTGATATGAGCAGGACCAGGAGATCATTATATACTTCAACAACAATACTATATGAGGATCAATTCTGATGGACATGGCCCTCTTCAACAATGAGATGAAACAAATCAGTTCCAATAGAGGAGTAAGAACTCTGGGAGATGACTATGAACCACTACATAGAATTCCCAATTCTTCTATTTTTGTCCACCTGCATTTTTTATTTCCTTCACAGGTTAATTGTACACTATTTCAAAGTCTGATTCTTTTTGTACAGCAAAATAACTGTATGGACATGTATACATATATTGTATTTAACATATACTTTAACATATACAACATGTATTGGTCAACTGCCATCTGGGGGAGGGGGTGGGAAGGAGGGGAAAAATTTTAATAAAAGGTTTTGCAATTGTCAATGCCGAAAATTATCCATGCATATATCTTGTAAATAAAAAGCTATAAAAAAAGAAAAAAACCTCCAGATCAAAGAGAAAATTTTGCAAGGAACAAGAAAAAACAATTCAAATATGCTGGAGCTACAACTAGAATTGTATAGTACTTATCAGCAGCCATAATAAAATATAGACAGGTCCTGGTATCACATATACTGACAATCAAAATCAAAAACAAATCCCAGCTAAAATGACACCTTTTACAAGAAATGTTTCCCAATCCCCCTTAATTCTAGGTCTGCAGCCAAAAATATCCAGCAAAATTACCCATAATTTTAAATGGGAAAAACAAAAAACAAAAAAACGAACATTCCAAACCCAAACTCAAAAGAAAATTTAACATATAAGAGCCAATATCCAAGATTAATTTCAAGGAACTTAATGTGGACAAATTATTTAGGTTTTTTACATGGAAATGTGTTAGAATCCTAGTGTTAACTTGAGGGAATTGATACAATGCTTGTGTTCACACCTTTAGAGAGCTCACATAAGCAAGAAGTATTTAAGTACTCATTGGAATTCACAAGTATGGGAGATTGACAAAGTTAACTTTGTGAATTCACACCTCCCTTGAAGCTCTTAGGGCCAGAGAGCATTCTGGGAAGAAACCCATAATCCTACTCTCAGATCCCATAATTCAACTCTCTCAGAGGTGGAGTCAACCTTTGGGAGATTATATATATATATATATATATATATATATATATATATATGATCTTAGAGCTTCAGGTTAGTTACTTCAGAACATTGTCAGGGTTCGGAGAGGAGCACTCTGGGAGAGTGAGAGCCAGAAGCACTCTGGGAGATACAGAAGCTCACAAGCCCTCTCTTGGAGGCAAGACAGATTCATTTCCAACTTTCACTTTGGTGCTGGCTGGGGACATTCAGAGTTGAGCTAGAGGAGTCAGATCCATTCCATTTTCCACCTTTGTGCTGGCTAGAGGCTGAAGGACAAACCTTTGGATTTGGAGACATTTGGAGGGAGCTCTTGGAACCAAGCAGAGAGATAGGCCAACAAGAAAACTAATCCGGCTATTTTGGAAGGAGAAAATAAATGTTTGAACTTTTATCACCTGGCTGCGTTTTGAGGTGATTATTACTTTTAGCTAAAACGAAGGTTGCCTCCAGAAAACCTCCCCAAAAAACCTGCTCTCAGAGAGAACCATTATATTTTAAAGAGAGAACACCACAGAAATGTATGACATATGTTTAAGATTGACATCAACAATTAGATCAAAAGAAAGATTTTTACAAATGAGAGGCAAAGGGATAATAGATATAGAATCATTAGACAGGAGAGGAGGGCTCATAGTTTTAAAAACCTATTCAGAATGAATTAAATAGTAACAGTACATAAATACCATGAAGGATATAGCACCTCCAAAATCTACAAGAAATAAGAAAGGAAAGGGTATATGGAGAGGGAAGCAAAGGGTGGAGGAAGAAAACAAGGGAGGGATCTATAGGTAAGAGGAGGTTAAGTAACAGAATGCAAGTTAAGGAGCAGAAAGTAGAAGAGTTATCAGGGACAGGAAAGAAGAGATATACACAAACACTACAACAAGGATCAGGAGTCGAATTTGTTAGAAAAAAAGCATATAGCTAGCAATCATTGACTTAAAATCAAACTTAAAGATTCATTTAAGAGAGAAATCCATATTACATGTCAGCCATACTAATATAGTTTTAGATGCATGTTTACATATGGGTAAATATGTATGCATGTGTGTGTATCTATTAAATATATCTATATTTAACTAGAGTCTGTTTGGAGGAGGTGGAGGAAGATGAAGGGGGTGGGGAGAATAAACTTTAAAAAGTGCATAGAATACCACACAAGGAACCAGAGAAAATATGGACATATTAATATAATTTCTTCTACTATTATACATTCTTTCCTGAACTGGAAATGTATTATTATATATTTTGAAACCTCCCTCATGTTTCTGCCTTTCTTTTTTTTTATTCTTTTGTTAAACATAAAATTTAAAAAAAATTTTTTAAGGGCTAACTCTATCATAGTTGATTATCAAACATAATCTTGTTCCTGCTGTGCTCAATCTTCTCCTAGTTCTGGTTACTTTGCTCAGCATCAATTAGCATAAGTCTTTTCAAATTTTTCTGAAATCAATCTGTTCATTTCTTATAAACAATAATATTCCATTACATTTATATACCATAATTTATTTAGCCATTCCCAAGTTGATGGGCATCCAATGAATTACGAATTCCTTGCCATAACAAAAAGAATTACTAAAAACATGTTTGTCCTTTCCCCTCTTTTATGATCTCTTTGAGATAAAGATCCTGTAATGACATTTCTGGATCAAAGGATATGCAAAGTTTAATAGCCCTTTGGATATAATTCCAAATAGCTTTCCAGAATGGCTAGATAAGTTCATAACTCGACCAACAATGTATTAGTGTCCCAGTTTCCCCACATCTCCTTTAACATTTATTATTATCTTTTCCCGTCATCTTAGCCAATCTTACAGGTTGGAAGTGGTGGTTCATAATTGTTTTAATTTTAAGTTCTCTAATCAATAATGAATTAGAGCATTTTTTTACGTGACAGATACTCTGATTTCTTCATCTGGATATTTTCTGTTCATATCCTTTGACCATTTATAATTTAATAAGTAATTTGAAGTAAGGTTCTTGCTGAAAAGGATGGGAAGAAGGAGAGGTTTGAGGAAGGATGAATACATTTTATTTATTTTTTTATTTTAATAGCTTTTTATTTACAAGTTATATGCATTGATAATTTTACAGCATTGACAATTGCCAAACCTTTTATTCCAATTTTTCCACTCCTCCACTCCCTCCCCTAGATGGCAGGATGACCAATACATGTTAAATATAATAAAGTATAAATTAAATCCAAAATAAGTATACATGTCCAAACCATTATTTTGCTGTACAAAAAGAATCAAACTCCAAAATATTGTACAGTTAGCCTGTGAAGGAAATCAAAAATGCAGGCAGGCAAAAATATAGGGATTGGGAATTCAATGTGATGGTTCTTAGTCATCTCCCAGAGTTCTTTCACTGGGTGTAGCTGGTTCAGTTCATTACTGCTCCATTAGAACTGATTTAGTGATGAATACGTTTTTAAAAGAGTCTCTGAAGTGAGCAAGATAGTGAAAATATAAAAGCTTTGTCTTGAAGCAATGAGGGTCTGGTTGAAGTTATCACATAAATATGTAGTGGACCCAATCAACATAGTTTTATGATTTTTCTCCAGCTTTATTTAGTAGCATGAGTGTGATCCAAGATTGAAGGTCAGCATGGAAAGATAGGAGATATAAAAGGAAAAGTGACTTGAGAAAAGAACTATAAAGAATTGAACTTGTTCACCAAGGTATCAAGATGGGGAGAGGAAAAGAATATGGCTTGTACAGGTGAGATAGCCTGGGAAAGAACTGAGGGACCAAGTGATTAGAGATCACTTGAGGATCTAAACGGTAATGCTCTGCATTACAATGCAGAAGAAAGGGTAGAGTGACAACAGATTGTGATAAGGAACAAATGGGACAGTTTTGACATCTATAAGTTGAACTTAAATAGTTGAAAAGAAAAACAATCTGTCCATAATAGAAATCTATAGTTTCATGTGTGATCTGTTCTATTGTATGTATGGAAATGTCCATTTTAATTAGGCATTTGTTAAATTTAGAATTAAAAAAAAATTTGAGTTCTTAATGCAGATAAGATTAGAAGGGAAACAATAAACTGGGAAAACGTTTTTACAGTTAAAAGTTGTGATTAAAGGCCTCATTTCCAAAATATAGAGAGAATTGACTCTAATTTATAAGAAATCAAGCTATTCTCCAATTGATAAATGGTCAAAGGATATGAACAGACAATTCTCAGATGAAGAAATTGAAACTATTTCTAGCCATATGAAAAGATGCTCCAAGTCATTATTAATCAGAAAAATGCAAATTAAGACAACTCTGACATATCACTACATACCTGTCAGATTGGCTAGGATGACAGGAAAAGATAATGCGGAATGGTGGAGGGGATGTGGGAAAACAGGGACACTGATACATTGTTGGTGGAATTGTGAATACATCCAACCATTCTGAAGAGCAATTTGGAACTATGCTCAAAAAGTTATCAAACTGTACATACCCTTTGATCCAGCAATGTTACTACTGGGTTTATATCCTAAAGAGATCTTAAAGAAGGGAAAGGGATCTCTATGTGCAAGACTGTTTGTGGCAGCTCTCTTTGTAGTGGCCAGAAACTATAAACTGAGTAGATGCCCATCAATTGGAGAATGGCTGAATAAATTGTGGTATATGAGCATTATGGAAAATTATTGTTCTGTAAGAAATGACCAGCAGGATGATTTCAGAAAGGCCTGCAGAGACTTACATGAACTGATGCTGAGTAAAATGAGCAGGACCAGGAGATCGTTATATACTTCAACAACAATACTATATGATGATCAATTCTGATGGACATGCCTCTCTTCAACAATGAGAGAAACCAAATCAGTTCCATTTGTTCAATAAAAATAGAACCAGCTACACCCAGCGAAAGAACTCTGGGAAATGAGTGTGAACCACTATATAGCATTTCCAATTCCTCTATTTTTGTCCTGCATTTTGATTTCCTTCACAGGTTAAGTGTACATTATTTCAATGTCCAATTAGTCTTGTACAGCAAAATAACTATGGATATGTATAATATATTGTGTTTAACACATATTTTAACATATTTAACATGCATTGGTCTATCTGCCATCTGTGGGAGGGAGTGGGGGGAAGGAGGGAAAAAATTGGAACAAAAGGTTTTGCAACTGTCAATGCTGAAAAATTACCCATGCATATTTATTGTAAATAAAAAGCTATAATAAAAAATCAATAAATAAAAATTTGAGTCTTCAGAAGTCTTTAAATAGAGACTATTGGTTACTTTATGTTTCAGTGGGGATTATGATTTTATTTGGTTAAGAGATGGATCAGATCACTTCTAAAGTTCATTTTCAATTCCAATTCTATTATCTGAATATAATTTAAAAATTCAACCAGAAATATGCATGATAATGATGTTTGATGATAAAATACTATAAAATTATTTTTAATTCTGGGATGCTCAAGCTTTTTACTTAAAGGCAAGAAATTATAATAGAATTCTTTTGAATCTATTTAAAAACTCAAATTACAGATAAATAACTACAACAGAATAAGAAATTATCAAGTTTTGACTGTCAGGACATTTGTCAGACTAAAAAAGAAAAGAAAAGGAATTCCTTATATTTATAATTTTCTTTTAAGTTTTTTGTTTTGGATTTAAATAGTTTTGTCACTCCACTACTAAGTGCATAGAATCTTAGAGGCAGGACGTGTGATTACAATTGAAAGATACAAGAACTATGAGTAATGCAGTGAGCAAAAACAACTTTAGGGCACTGATGATAAGTGAGAATGAGAATGCTCACTAGAATTACAACTATAATACTAATTTTATCTGGATGAGGCCTGGGGAGTGGGTAGTTGTAGAGTAAAGAGAAAAAGAAGTCATCCCTCCAACTTCCTTGATAACATCTTCACTTTTAATATGCACTAGAAGCAGGAGTTCTTAATTTTTTAGGGCAGGTGGAAAGGAGGATGGTCTTTGTATATATTTAGAGAGTCTATACACTAAGGTGATTTTTAAATTATATATCTATTTTCACTACACTTCAGCTGAAATTTAGTATTTTCTTCAATTATTAGTGTAAACAACAAATAATTATTCTGAAAGGGGTTTGAGATGCTTTACTAGATAACCAAAGTGGTCTATTACAACAAAACAAAACAAGAAACTCTTAACAGCAACAATATTAAAAACCCTTGCTTCAAAATGAGGGGAAGACATTGCTCCTTCATAAATATAAAATAATAGAAAGTACCTTACATGGTAACACTTTTGAAAAACATACCCTAAACATTTCTATTTATAGAATAGAATAATTAAACAGCAAGGGTTATTTCAGGTAACCTACTAATAGAAAAATCTTAATGTAATTGCTTCTCTTTTTGTGCAGCTACTACTCACTGCCATTTGATCTGAATAGCTTACTGGCAATCACTTTGTTCCCGTGGGGCTGGGATGTGTCTAGTATGGCGCCCAATGTGCTGTGGTACTCAAATCATAATAGAGGCAACCACAACAACTACCAAATTACTGCATGCAAAATGATCCGAACAAAAGCTAAGAGTAGTTTAAAAATTGTATTTGAACAATTCATTTTAAAATAAACAAGAAGAGGATCATATGTACATTTACCAGTATTAAAGAGTTTAATTGCAAATGATTCCGTGGGCAAATTTTCATAGAAAATACATAGAATAAAAAGGAGATAATCATCATTTATATTTTTAACGTTTATTAATGGAAAGGGAATAAATTTTACACCTCTTTATTAGCTTCCTACTGGATTTCTGAAGTGAAGAGAAAAATATGCAAAGGGAAAAGTCTACCTACTCTTAAGAAAAGAAAATAAGCTATGGCAATAATTGTTCAAGAAAGACAAAAAGCTTTTTAGAAGCTCAACATACACACTTTAATAATGTAATATTTAAGGAACATAGGGAATTTCATTAAATCATAACATTGACAAATAGGTTTTACTCTTATAAAAGTTTAAAGCTGACAATTCCAGAAATTCAACATAGGGAAATAAATGACATAGACGTTTTAGATATGAAAATTTACAAATGTTGCCACTTTATTAAAGAAATGGCAAGTTTGAGATGGATAATAAATAATAGACTTGATAACAGAATGATAAAAGAAACAGGTAACAAATAATATCAAGGAAAAAAAAGATAACAAGAATAAAAAATCTCAGACTAGAAATCAGAAGTATTCATTCATACGTCTATACAATCTCATACAGATTTTCATCCAGATAGATCCAAACATGCTATTTAAAACTGACTGGTAGTAACAAGTACACAGTTCAGCTAGCCCTAGGTAGAGAAGATTTCTGAATTTGAGAATAAAGTGAAAGTCGATGAATTCCAGTTCCATTTTTAACTGATCACTATAATACAATATAGTAGGAAAGAGTGTGAGATTTGGATTGGGAAGACTTAAACAGAATCCTAGCTCTTCTTTATTTATGAAATGAGGGTAAAATAAAATAAGATCAGGGATTCCTAACTTTGTATCTATGGATAAATTTCAGAGAGTCCATAAAGAGAGATTGAAAAAAAAATCAAACTTTTCTTTTTTACTAAATTTACTTAAAATTTAATAACCACAAATTTTTAAATCAAGAATACCACAGTTATTCCTTACTTTGATCAGTTTCATATCAAAACTCCATATGCCAGGTTGTTACAGGAAGGGATCTATTTTTTTAAGTAGGTCTCTTGATCAAAAAGGTTGGGGGAGCTGAAGTGGGAGGGGGTTTGAAAGATCACAAAATTTGGATAATTTAGTTTTAATTTGCTTTTAATCTTTTCTTTACAAACACAAAAGTATTTCTACTCATTTTCTGATTCAATTAAGAACAAAGAATATAAATTCTATTCAGTTAAATACAGTAAACAATAATTTTCAGCCAAGGAGAAAGACTGAGTAAGG
Source organism: Sarcophilus harrisii (assembly GCF_902635505.1). NCBI lineage: Eukaryota > Metazoa > Chordata > Mammalia > Dasyuromorphia > Dasyuridae > Sarcophilus > Sarcophilus harrisii. The sequence continues at coordinate 106,448,519 of NC_045427.1, read as the reverse complement.
AGGGAGAGGGGAAAAAAGACAGAGATGGGCATATCTTTTACATTCTCATTTGCCCTTATCTCTAATATACTCACAGAAAAAATATACAAACATAAATCATAAGATTAAATGCTTGTTGACTGATCCTCACCTCCAACTTTGCTCTTTCTGGACATGATAGGAATCATGCTTATGTGCTCTTTTTCATCATTATTCCCAGGCTCCCAAAATGTACTGGTTGATTTTCTATCATAATGATCTAGGTGTAGGTGAAGGGAGGTGTAAGTTTAGAGAGTATAGGAAAGCAGAGTGAAGTTATGTGAACAGACAACTACCAATTATCAAATACCAGTTTCTTTGAATGGAGTCTTTATGATGCTGGAAGAGCAGGTCAAGCTTAGGGACTAGAAATGGTGGAATTGCTCTATATTTCCCACTGGAAGATGAAAAAGTTGACTAAAATTTAGACCATAGCCTTAGCATATTCTGGAGGAGGAGGGATATCATTAATTCTTAATCTGTATTGAAATATTGTCAGAGATATCTATTACTATTTCTATTGACATGTCAGTAATTTCACTGATGTGAAAACATACTCCTTTCAACAATGTACATACACTACAACACGTTATCTCATCCTGTCCAACTCTTGCCCACATCCTCCTGTAATCCCATTATAAGCAGTCTACTCAGTATGCAAGGGCCACCTTCTAGTTCTGATAATACATAAATACCAATAGTACAGAAGAGTAAGCTATTGGTAACTTTTTTTTTTTTGGCCATATGACTGTCCAATCTTTTCTAATCACAAATTGCTGGTGACAACTTTTAAATAGTTTCTCTTGCACAATTTGATTGGTAATATGTTGCAATCTACTCATGTTATCCCATACCGGTTATCCCATTTCCCAATTACTGTCAAGGATACCAACCATTCTTCCAGGCATCCAGATTTGAAACCCATATTATTTTTTATTCTTTATTCTCAATCATTCCATATAATTGTTGCCCAGTCTTGCTGTTATTGTCATATCTCTTGTATTCATTCTTTCCTCTCCATTTCCAGCTATCATCCCAATTCAAGCAATTCTTGTCTGGATTATTTCAATAGTCTTTTTATCAGTGTGCCTGCCTGCCTACACCGTGGCCAAATCCATTCTTCATGAAATGGACCAAGTGATTTTTTTCAAGTGTAGGTCCAACCATGTCATACCTTTACTCAATAAACTCTAATGTTCTTCCCTCTCTCCTTCATTAATTATAGAATCAACATAAACAACTCTATTTAACATTTAAGGTTCTTCACAACCAGGCCTCATCCTACCTTTCCAGTCTTATTTTGCATTGTTCTATTTCATTCACATAATGATCTTATCAAACTAGCCTTTTTACTATTCTTTACACAAAGCATTTCTCCTATCTCCATGTTTTTCCACTTGCTGTCCTACATGCATGAAATAGGTTCGTTCTTCTCATCTATCTCTGACTTCTCAGCTTAGGGGCAACCTTCCACATGAAACCTTTATTGACCCCTTTACTGCAAAAGCTGCCAATTTCTGCCCTATCCTCCATTATTTTTTTAAATCTATTTTGTATATCTTTAATTGTACATGTTGTCATTTCTCAAGGATATGGGGTTACTTCACTTTTACCTTTGTATCCTCAGTACCAACACACAAACTGGCATATAATGGGCATTTAATCAATGAACACTGCTTGAAATTATTTGGGTTATATAGTACACAAGAGCACTCATACACAAATATATACCTCATGGAAGATGGGAAAGAGACATGCACATCGGAATATAGTAAGAAGAAAGTGTCACTAGGAAACAACAGGATGCTTCATCAAAGATTTAATATTATTTCACATTCACAACTATAGGCATAAATGAAGATATGAGCTACTGATTAACTTTATTTGACTATCTAGGAAAGTAAATTGCAAGATGGAAGTTTCTCGTTTCCAAAAGCAAGTTATGATCAACTTAGTGTGAGGTGCCATGGATTTGGGCATCCTCACGCAATTTTAAGCACATAATCGATGTTAGATTCTAGTAAGACAACTATTACAATAGTATCTCAGTGAGTCATATAGGTTTGCTGGACCCAGCTCAAAAGCAAAACTTCATATATCTGATCTTTCACTTCCTGAACTAAGCTTAGGACCTAATATTTAGGTCACAACTGTGATCAGACTCCTCATGTCTAATATCAAAACTCTAAACACTAGACATTATTACCAGGATCAGAGTTTCTAACATCTAACCTTCCCCTCAGCAACCCAGTCCAGGATCAAAGACTTTAGAATACCAGAGTCTTGATACCACAAACTCCTCTATAGAAAGAGTCAATAATGCCAAGTTAAATCATCCTTATTCCTTAGCATTTAAAGCCTACTATTCACAGGATTCTTGAGAATGTGAGCACAATTAAAAGACATTAAATCACCTAGGACTACAAATTACCATCTCTTACTATTCCAGGCCCATTGAAACAGCATCTCTTTCTGCCTAATTAAAAATATATCCTTTCCCTGGACCACTTCCTGATATGTCATTGCATCCACCTTAGTCCTACTTCTTCTAAGTCCCAATCTATTCTGTACTACATTCCCCATGCTACCCCCAACCTTCCATTATGTCTCTTGGAATATTTATTCTAATATTAACAATCTTCTATCTTTATCTTAGACCTCTAAGTCTAGCACTAATATTAATTCCACTTTATCATTCCCAGAGACCTTCCCACTCTGATCCCAGAAGACACTGCATTTTTTTTTATTTATACCTTTTTATATATAAAACATATGCATGGGTAATTTTTCAACATTGACCCTTGCAAAAACTTCTTTTCTCCTCCTTCCCTTCCTCCCCTTCCCTAGATGGCAAGTAGTCCCATACATGTTAAAGTATATGTTAAATAAAAATATATGTATAAATATTTATAGTTATCTTGCTGCATAAGAAAAATCGGATTTAGAAAGAAGATAAAAATAACCTGGGAAGAAAAACAAAAATACAAGCAAACAATAATAGAGAGAGTGTAAATGCTATGTTGTGGTCCACACTCATTTCCCAGTGTTCTTTTGCTGGGTATAACTGATTCTATTCATTACTGATCAACTGGAACTGATCTGGATCCTCTCATTGTTGAAGACAGCCATTTCCATCAGAATTGGTCCTCATATAGTATTGTTGTTGAAGTGTATCATGATTTCCTGGTTCTGCTCATTTCACTTAGCATCAGTTCATGTAAGTCTCTCCAAACCTCTCTGTATCCATCCTGCTGGTTATTTCTTACAGAACAATATTCTTACAGAATATTCCATAACATTCACATACCACAATTTATTCAACCATTCTCCAATTGATAGGCATCCATTCAATTTCCAGTTTCTAGCCACTATGAAAAGGGCTGCCACAAACATTTTTGCTCAAATAGGTCCCTTTCCCTTCTTTAATATCTCTTTGGGAGGTAAGCCCAGTAATAACTGCTGGATCAAAGGGCATGCACAGTTTAATAACTTTTTTGACTAGAGTTCCAGATTGCTCTCCAGAATGGTTGGATCTGTTCACAATCCCCAGCAATGCATCAGTGTCCCAGTTTTTCCACATCTCCTCCAACATTCAGCATTATCTTTCCCTGTCATTCTAGCCAATCTGACAGGTGTGTAGTGGTATCTCAGAATTGTCTTAATTTGCATTTCTCTGATTAATAACGATTTGGAACACCTTTTCATATGAGTAGAAATAGTTTCAATTTCCTCATCTAAAAATTAAGACACTGCATTCTTAACTAGCCTTTCCAATACTGGTTATATTTTCTCTCATCTCTGACACTAGGATCCTAGTGAGATGGCATACTCCTTGCTTCCCTATGTCACTTCATCATCATTCAACAAACTCTCATTCTTTGAGGTTCACTCAGTACAAATAGATCACTAGCCTCCTTAATAATTTTCTCTCCTTCTCAAGGAGTTCAGTACCTGGCTTGAAGTAATTTCTTCTCAAACCCAACCCCTGCCCTTATACTAAGGTGCTGCAATATACAAGTTTGTAGTACCTTAAATCAATCAATCATTTAATAAGCATTTAATAAGAACCTTATTAAGCCATGGGGATTTAAAGACAACATTAAGAACATTCAAAATATGTAATAAATTTCCTTAGAAAGGGAAGTCACTAGTGATTGGGAGTAACAAGAAAAAATGAAGATATAACAGGAGCTAAGTTTTAAAATGATATTCTAAGAGACACTGGGGGAGGTTGAGAGGAGGAGGATCAACCAGTATAAAGTATAAAGAGTCAACCAGAGACAGAAAATAGAGTGTTTTCTGTGAAAAATATAAAGACAGGCTGAACTATGGAATGCATTAAGGATAGTAATATATAATAACTCTGGAGTAATAGATGCAGGAAGGGGAATAATAATCGATAATAACTTTGGAAAGAGAGGTTAAGTCCAGGTTTTGAAGAATTTTTAACAGCTAAACAAAGAAGCTTATATTTGGTCCTAGGTGTACTAGGGAACCTGTGGTTAACTGAATGGTTGGCTGAAGTGGTAAGATTTGCACTTTAGGAAAATTACTCTGGCAACTGTGTTAAGTATGAATTGGAAGGAGGAGAATTTTGAGGCAGAGGGACAAATAAGCTGCTGCAATAGTTTAGGCAAAAGGAGAGAAGGCCTAAAATTAGAGTACTGGCTAAGTAGATATGATAGATGTTTTGGAGATAAAAATCACATGACTTATCAAATAACTTGATATATAGGATAAGTGAAAGTAAGCATGGCAATACTATTATGACCTGGGTAACTGGAAGGATGGTAGTACCCTCAAGAAAAACAATTAAATTCAAAAATAGTTAGGAGATGATGGAGGTGGGGGGAAATTCTGAATTCAATTTTGAACGGGTTAAATTTGAAATGTCTATAGGTCATGCAGTTTAGATATCAATTAGGCCATTTATGAGATGGGGGCAGATCTCAAGAAAGAGCAGGCGATCCATATTTGGGTATGATATGTACAGAAATGATAATTAAATCCATAGTCTATGATAAAATCATCAAGTCAGAGTGTATAGCAGTAATAGAAGATCTAAGGCACAGTATTATGAGAAAACTAAGAGGCAGAGTACTGGGCATGAAATCAGGATCTAAGTTCAAATCAGGCCTTAGATATTTGCTAGTTGTAGCAAGTCATTTAACCCTATTTGTCTCAGTTTCCTTATTGGAGGAGGAAATGGAAAACCACTCCAGGATGTTTACCAACAAAATACCAAATAGGATCATGAAGAATCAGACCCAACTGAAATGACTTAAACCCAACAACTCACCTCCAAGTTTCTCAGTCTCAATTCCCATGACCAGACCTCAGCCATGCACAGGGATAGACATATCCTTGAACTCATCATCATCTACAAATGTTCTGTTTCCATAATTAAGAAATCTAAAGTGTTTTTATTTAACCATAGCCTCCTATTAACTCAACTTATCCACATTCTTTATTCCTCTTAAAACTATTCCTTCTTCACTTTAACCTCTAATCCTTTATTCTTCAATATTCTCCCAGACTATTAAAGATATTTATCACCCCTGCTCTGGCTTTCATTTATGCCCTGTTCAATTTTGATCCTATAGCTATCAGGTTTATCTTCACACTACCCTTTAAATTTCATGCTCTCTCATCCTATCACTGTACTCTTTGCCAAATCCAACTGTGGATTACCATCTCCTTCCTCTACTCATGTTACTAACAGAGAACTCATGCAACTATGATAACTTGGTATGCTACAAATATCTATTATCTAATCTCACTTAGGTTCTCACTGCAACAAGGCAACCCATTATTTCCTCCTTCATAATTGATTATCATACTTCCCTTAGGGGCTATTCTATTCTAAACTATTCTAAGCTATTCTAAACCTCTCTCCTCAAGCCTCTCTTACTACTACTACTTCCCTTCATCCTTTTAGCTGAGGATCTTTTAACTCATATTTCATCAAGCAAAATTCTCCAGTGCTCAACATCTCAAAACTTTTTAATATCATCGGAAAAAAAAAAAAAATGGTCCTTCTCCTCTAGACTACTAAATCCCTATTTTTGTACTGTCATTCTCATCTTCCCCCAATCTCCCAGAGTAGAATAAGTATTTTCAAAGACTGAAAGCTAAAGCAACTTGTTTCAATCTCCTTTTTTTCTTAGTACTAGATCACAGGGAAAAAAATTATTTACAAAATCATTGCAATCAATTTAGTCTTCTTTCTATGCCTTTAAAAATAACAACTCATATTCAGTGATACTGAATTACTTCATCTGCCTTCTCGCTGTATTTTTTGTCTTACCTGCATTCATCATCACATTGTATTTATGCTATCTACTTGCTGACATATATGCATTTAAGTATAACTCTAAATTCAATTCTAAACTTGTCACAAAAAATGTCCTTAAAACAACAAAACCATCCCAAAAGAATGAGTGGCTCATGGATTTAATATAATAATTCTTAAGATCTATAGATTGTCACTGGGTCAAACCATTTCTGAAACAAATTCCAAAGTAAAATTTGCTACAATAAAAACTTCTGTCCCCTAAAAACTCTAACCTGAGAGGTTCCCAAATGGTTATGCTGATCCCAGTTATCACAGAAATGTTTAGTTTATACATAAAATGTTGTGCAAAGGCTATAATTCTAAAAGAATCCTCTATTAATTTCATAAAACAGTACTATGAAAAAGGTATTAAAAATCTATACACACCTACAATACTGATTTTACTATTAACTCATAGTATATATACACAAAAGAAATTAAATCATCCTAAAAGCAAGAATGTCAACCGTCCCCTTCCCCCCCCCCCAAAAAAAAACACTTAAGCATGTCTACTTCATCATTTAAATAACTTCTAACAAAGCATCCATATACAATTTGATAATTTGGCAAAATTGTACCAAGAAACAATGAAACTAAGAAAAGCCATTATATTTCAAACATAGTTTGGATGACTGCCTCTAAGCTTATTAGGAGTAAAATCTGTCAGATGGACCATCCTTACACACCAGTGATGCAGACTCAAACTACTGATACACACAAAAAGAGAGAGGAAAAGATGTAGTGTTTGGGAATAAGGAAAGAGAAAATGAATCACAAATCTACCTTAGCTTTCAAAAGCATAATTGGCTCACAAGGGCAACTACCATGTTAAGGTGCAACCATTATGTAGCTCACATAACTGGAAATTCATGCTCTACTCTTTAAATTGGCTTAGACAGCAGCATCTGTAGCACTTTAATTAATTAGAGCAATTGACATACCTTAAAAGTAAATGCATATATCTGAAATAATGTGATGTAAGTTGTACTTGTAAGCCAATATTAATCCAAGTTTAACCTAAATATAACAAAGTGTACATTAGTATACTTGGACTACAAGGAGACAATCTGATATAACAACTTAAACTTGTACACCTGTATCTGGAATTCACTATACTGAAACTGACATGCTCTCTCAACATTTTAGGTTAAAACACTTATTTTGTGTGCAGATAATTATATTTATGATTCTGTTATATAAAATTACATTTTAAAGACAGAATAATTTAAAATTAAAACTATGTCTCCACATATTATCAAGAATTGAAAAGCAACAGTTATGACAAAGGTTTTATCTCTGATGAACTTTGACCTATTCCCCATTTTCCATATTTCACTGTAGAGTGTTAAAAATGAAAGGAACAAAGCCATAGTCTTCAGAAAATTTATAAGCTCAAGGTCAATATTAAAATGTTTATGAAATCACATTATTTAATGGTAACAAATAATTTAAAAACAGCTAAAATGTTTAAATTAGAAATGAAGTTTATTCACGTTTCATAAGAAAACCTAAAAAGTTTACTTTTTTGCTTTATTGAAATTAGTAACTTTTTTTGTAAACATCTTTTGTTTTAATATCTTTATATTTCCCAATGTATCTTTCTCTTCATACCCTCTCAAAGAACCATTCCTTACAACCAAAAAAAAAAAAAAAAAAAAAAAAGAAGAAGAAGAAAAAGTAAGAAAAAGAAAACAGTGCAGTAACATTAACACAATGAAAAATCAGAAATCATCTGTAGCGTTCCACAACTACAGTTCTCCATCAGGACTGAACTACTGTCTCCTATGTCTTTGGAGGGTTATTATAATTTTACATTGTGGAAATTAGGGCCTGTGCTAGTGCGGTGGCAATATTAGAGACAAAGGAAAGGCACGTCAGAAATGTCACAGAGATGTAGAATTTAATAGGTCTTGACAACAGAATGGATTTGGGGAAATAACTTTTTAACTGATCAGGTTTTTTGGAGAGAAAAGTTTTAGTGAAATGATAAGGTTGGAAGTGTTAAGAAGAGAGTGGAGAGAAAATGAACACACCTATTGCAAATGGCCTTTTCGAGTTCAGCTAGAAAAAGCAAAAAAGATACAGGATGATAATAGGAATGGAAGGATCAAGTAAGGGTTTAGTTTTTTTTTTTTTTTTTTTCCCCTCCAGGATAGAAGACACATGGTCATATGCCTCTAGCACACGAAGGATTTGCTTTTAGCTACAAAATCTAAAGGACAAAGAAAATGGTTATTTTAGTCAATTCTTCAAATAATTTCAAATTAATTTCCAGAATAGTTGGACCAATTCCAAGATCCACCAACTAAACACATTAGTGGGCCTATCTCCCCACAACTTTCTTCAACATTAACTACATTCATTTTTTGTAATCTTTGTTAATTTCCTGGGTGAGATGTAAAACCTCACAATTGTTCTGATTTCCATTAATCTTATCATCTTATCATTAGGTGTAATCTTATACCTGTCATTCTTTCATATGATTATTAATAGGTGACTATTCTTTTGAGAACTAATTGTTCAAATCTTTGATCATATCTGTTGGGGAATGACTTTTAATTTTGTATATTTCCAATGGTTGCCTACTACCAAAGATATTTTATATGAAGATTTCTTCTGTCCCAATTTGTCACTTACCTCTGTATCCTAGTTATAATTAAGCCTTTTATTTCTACCTTTACAATACCTTTCATATCTTCCTCACTTCTCATATGTGCTATTTCAATACCTTTCTAATAGGACTCCCTCTCTAGTCTCTCACTGTTCTAATCAATCCTCCATTCAGATGCCAAAGTGATTTTTCTTAAAGTGTAGTTGGGAACATGTCACCAACCACCACCACACTTAATAAACTCTATGGGCTCCCTATTACTTCCAGGATCAAATATAAACTCCTCTGCTTGACATCTAAAGCTGTTCACGACGACTCCTTAGAGCCTTTCTAATCTTCTTATACTTTACTCTCCTCCATATACTCTATGAAAAAGCCTACGTTGTTCTTTTTGGCAGGGGATACTCCATTTTAGCACAAGATGCTCAATCTCTTGTCTCCATATCTCTTTACTGGTTACACAGTTTGAGATTGATCTTCCTCCTTGTCTTTTAGTTTCTCTAGATACTTTGAAGATCTAGCTCAAATGCTATTTTCTGTAGGAGGACTCTCTTAGTCCCCCCATAGCTGCTAGTGTTTTCCTGTCTAAAGTTACATTTTATCTTTTATATATCCAGTTACTTATATACATGTCTTCCTCATTGGAATGTGTGCTTCCTGAGCATAAGAACTGTTTCCATCCTTTTTTGTTATCCCCATATCTAGAATAGTTCCCTAGCACATAATAAACACTTAATAAATTCTTTTTTGATGATTGCCATAAAATTATAATATTAAAATTCTGTAATATAAAATTTTAATAAAAGCTAAAATTATCATTCATACTGTAAATTATGCATTTCTTCAAAACATTAACGAGCTTATAGTTAAACATGAACTTTTAAACCAAGACAATATGAAGACATAGCCCAGTACAATTTTTTCTAAGGTTCATTTTGGTACTAAACTTAGGGGAAAAAAAGATAAATGTTAAATCAGATATTATTATATCACAAACCTTTTTCATTTTAAATGAAAGCAACATCAAAATAATTTACTCAATTATATTGATTTTATCTAACAAAAACTATTTTGCAATCCAAAACAAACACAGACTGCTACAAAATACATTCCCTAAAGTGAATGAAATCCAAATTTTCAAGAGTGTCCAAGAGTGAAACAAAACTGTTCTACCTGAAAGCTATATAACCAGCATTAAAATTTCATTATTATATGGCAATGGAACTTAAAATTTGGTTACTTAAATGCTTGGAAGCAGTATAGTTTACTGTAACAATCTCTATGACTGATCATTTGGAGATCCTTATTTAGACTCTGCCAAGTAATTTGACCTTGGGCAGGCAAATCATTTAACTTGGGTCTTGTTTTTCTCATTTCTAAAGTGAAACAATTAGACTAGACTAGATGATTTCCAATATTACTTTTGGCTTTGAAATTCCACAATTCAACTGTTTTAGCAAAATATCAAATTAAATTCTAAGGGAAAAGGATATGTGAATATTACAAGTTATTCTGCAAAGTAGCAATATAAAGACTGAGGTTTTCCAATGTTGAAATATTGATAACTAAAACTTTCATACTAAAATGAGTAGTGAAAACAAATATATGTGTATATGTAATTATATACATACTTCATGAATTGTATTCTGTATGACATAATTTTATAAGATATTTTAGTTTTATCTGCTTCTGCTGATAAAATACTAGTTGTAAAATAGAGTTCTATGGTTGTAGTACAGAATAAATATAAAAACTAATGCTATTTAAAATAAGATAGCACTTTAAATTATGGTATGACAGTTCTGCCTGTGAATGTAGAATGCTAAGTTTTATTGTTGTTGTTTTTTACCGAAATGCCAAAAGACATTAAAATTATTTTTAAATTTATAACTGTGAAGTCAGTCTTTTTACATATAAACATTAAACTAATAAACAATACAATCTTAAAAGAATTTTTTTCACTAATTATGGCAAATGTGAAATACAAGAATTCAATTTTCTCCCAAGGGTGTGATTTTTCAAAGCATAACCAACTACCGACACAGGTAGGCAGGCAGATCTTTGTGGTAGAAATTATCCTTGGACCATATTCTGACATTTTTAAACAACCTGACAAACCACTCTGCTCGCTTTATTCTGCCAATATTAATCAAGCCAAATGGCAGACACTCATATTTGTTTCTTTCAGTGTCACAAGACTAAGTTATGCCAGGGCAAAGGTCAATAATCAGTAGTTCGTGTTACTGTTATGAATGCACTTTATATTTAAACACTAACATTATTTAAAAGACTGGGTGTTTTTGTTTTATTCTTTCTGGCCAGGCCAAAAATCTGTTTAATAGAAGAAAAAAACAAGTTAGTAGTGGGAAAGCTGAAATGCTAAATGCAAGTCTTCTTTTGATGCATTATTTTATTTTATAATGTGATATAACAAAAGTTAAAGGAGATCTTTGAAAAAAGCATGTGAAATACAATAGACAGCCAAAGTCTGTGAATGGATTTTTTTACCAGCTTAAAAACTCATGTTTTCTAAATCTATATTGGTGCTATTGCAGACAATGATAGTCTTACAAGGTTTTTGATTTAATGTAGGTGTTTGGAAAAAGTTGGATACTGACCAGTTTTGTGTGTGCTAAAATACAAACTGGAACATTGTAGTCTGCAGGTGGGTAGAAGATATGCACTGAGTTGGAAGATGTGTGCACTGGCACTCCATGCTAAACCAGTAAGTTGACTTAAAAAAGTTATTGCATGTCTTGACTAAAAGGGTATTTTGTGTCTTGACTTTGGCAGTTATCTTCTTTAAATGCTCATGAAGAGTCAGCCTGATCCAGAGGCACACCTCTGTACACCTAGAGTAGATCATGTTTCAGGCACTGCCTGTCATTTTTACATTCTGTACTTAGAAACAGAAAGCACTTAAGACCTTGCAATATATTTGTTATTTGGTGGGTCACTAGGGCGTCTGAATGCCCTAGCATTCAGAAAGAAATAATGGATTTATGTAAATGGTTAAACTCTTTTATATATATTGAATATAAGCAAATAAAGACCATACAAAGTTCTTTAGCTAGTCTTTATGCTTTCTTTACTCCCAAAGTATCTTTTGAATCACCTTCCATAAGGTGCAATCTCTAACAGTGAAAGTCTTAAAAGGTGGCAATCAGTATAATTCCAAATAGGGTGGACACCTTCTTTGTTGCAGTCAACTTTAATCCCCACATTCTTCCATCCTTCCATTGTTTCAAAGATGCATAATATCAGGGCCTACATTTTTAGGTGCATAGAATTCAATAGTCATTGATAGCTTTATTTTCCCTATTCATACTAACCAGTTATAGGGGAACTAATGATGCAAAAATCTGCTGCATTTTACAAATACAACTTCCTACAGTAAATCACATTTATGTATACCTAAAACAATGTGAAACATAAAAGAACCCCATAACAGTTTTTGATGATTAAGTGATTAAAGCCATTAACAGTTTTAAGAAAAAGAAGTTTTATTATAGACCAGAAATATGAATCATTAACATTTTGCCTATGATGACTAATTATTCTTTATGATTCTTTTGCACATTAAATGGGAATGGTTCAAAAATGGGTATGAAAAATGTTTTTTAATCTTCACTTCTTTTATTAAAACCAATATATTGTTTTCCCCAACTGAGCTAGGTATATTTCTCTCAACAAGTGGGTTAAACTGGAAAATGAATGGATGCCCATCAATTGGAGAATGGTTGGGTAAATTGTGGTATATGAATGTTATGGAATATTATTGTTTTGTAAGAAATGACCAGCAGGATGACTACAGAGAGGCTTGGAGAGACTTACACGAACTGATGCTAAGTGAAATGAGCAGAATCAGGAGAGCATTATACTCAACAACAACAACTGTATGAGGATGTAATTCTGATGGAAATGGATTTCTTCGACAAAGAGAAGATCTAACTCAGTTTCAATTGATCAATGATGGACAGAAGCAGCTACACCCAAAGAAAGAACACTGGGAAATGAATGTAAACTGTTTGCATTTTTGTTTTTCTTCCCGGGTTATTTTTACCTTCTGAATCCAATTCTTCCTGTGCAACAAGAGAACTGTTCGGTTCTGCACACATATATTGTACCTAGGATATACTGTGACATGTTTAAAATGTATAGGACTGCTTGCCATCTGGGGGAGGAGATGGAGGGAGGAAGGGGAAAAGTCGCAACAGAAGTGAGTGCAAGGGATAATGCTGTAAAAAATTACCCAGGGATGGGTTCATCAATAAAAAGTTATAATTATTTAAAAATAAAAAAAAAAAACAAGTGGGTTAAAGTAAGAAGATAATTTATACAATAGAACTTAAATGTCAAGCTTTTAGGAAGTCATTTAGAGTTTCTCAACTTTCTTTTTAAGTCAGATTTTCACAACGGAAAAAACTAATCAGAATTCTACCACAACTGACAGTAAAAACTAACACACCTGCTGATAAAAATTGGTTTTTAAAAAGAATGACTCATAAACACATTTTTGGGATGACACGGACACCTAACGGACAAAATTTAGTTAGTTTAATCAGGAAAAAAACCCTCCAAATATTTAATTTTAAAATTCATACAAGTATTTTTTCTAAGAACCATATACCATATTAAAGGTGGAGGAAAAACCTGTACCAGTTCTTAAAAGTATACCATTTGATTGGCCTAAGTATTTTGACCAATGTCACTGAAATAGGATCCATCTTATGGAGTACTATGCTAGCACACATGTCTGCTGAAAAGCAATCATAGGACACCATGTATATCAACAGAGAACCTAGGAAACTGGTCTTCTGTAGTGAAAAATGCAGAGCACCACAAGAAAACAATTCCAAACCATAAACTTTTAAAACAAAAAAGCAAACAAAAAGATTTCCTAAGAGTAAAACAGACTATGAGTTTCCCTGACTGACCTTTTTCTAAAAATACACTTAATATTTTGATGTAATGAAACCAGCACCAAAAAAAACAAACCAAAAAACAAACCAAAAAAAAACACCCACAACCTTACAGAGTTCCTACTTAAATATTAGCCACTGTTATGTGAACCGTTTTATATTAAAATTGGAAAGTTCTAAACATCACACATACAAAAGTATTGTTTGACATAGTGCCATTTTGATGATAAATTGCAATCTACAGCTCAAATAATTCTAGCCAGGGATTAACATTTCAGAGGCTGAGCCAGAGATTATATGTGTGTGGATCTTGAATTTCATCATCTCCCTTTGGCACAATAGCTTATTCTTCCTTTTTTCATCTATTCTCTCATGAAGGGTCAGGAAAGCTTAGCCTTGCTGCTGCATTCATTTCATCTCTACGTTAACCAGATACCTTGCAGTCTTTAGTTCTTATGTTATTCCATTACAAATACAACACTGCACTATGTATGGTATAGCTAATGAAGTTCGTTATCAAATCAAAGGGTGCCATCAAGTGGTTATAATATACTAAACAACAAATTTACTCTCTTAGGAGGAGTTTGACTAGAAGAGAAATCGTCACTTAGAAAAAATGCATGTTCATGGGAAAACAATTTACTATTTTACTATCATTACCACCAGCGGTTCATATTTAATTTCTTTCCATTCATTCTCTATAATTTCAGTGACCACTTTTTCATACTTCTAACTTATTAAATATAATCCTTTTCTATATCTCAACTAACATTAATATTTAAAAGCCCAAAACTTGTTAAATAAAATTTGAAAAGCATTAACTTAGGAAGAGCATTGAACCATGAAGTAAATAAAAATTTATCAAATATTAAAGGAGCTCATTACAGGAAAATAAGCAAAAATAATGAACACAGAAAGAAGGTACTTTGCCTGTCCCTAATGAAAAAAGTGGGGTATTATACATACAATCTTATTTTGAAAAGACACATTCTGAAAACTCTGAACAAGACTATATAATCAATTATAATGGTAAATCATGAAGGCAGTAATAAAGACTTGACTGGGTTATTCAACCAGAGACATAAACAGCATTTGATAGCAATAGTACTCTCTCTGACTCTACTTCCCCAAAGGACCTTTTCCAAATTTTTTTCTTCTCAAGCTAACTCTTTTCCTATATCATCTCTTTTCCTCTCAACAAAGTATTTCACCTCATACTTTATAAAGAAAACTGAAGTCACCCATCAAGAGCTCCTTCTTCTCAATACTATATACCTTAAATCCCTTTAATATCATTTGGCACTTCTTCTTTTGTTCCAATCTTCTGGAAAGAGCTAGTCTTTTTTCTTGTCAAGGCCAGAACCTCTAATCTCTGCCCTTGATTCCATCCCATTCATCTTCTCTTATTTTTAAAGGGAATAGGAGCTTTGGTCATCCTTTCTCTCTTAATTATCTGCAACTTCTCTTTATCCATTATTCCTTTCTTATATGCTCGTCTTTCAATCTTTAAAAAAACAACAAAAAAAAGATCTACCTACATTTATTTGGCTGCATGTTTGCATCATATATATGCAATTAGTTATCGGGTATTATTGATTCTGCCTCCACAATATCTCTCACTTATGTCACCTTCTCTACAATCACACTGCCAGACTTCAGATTCTTGTGACCTTTCACCTGGACTATAATAATGGCTTTGCAATTGAATGAAGAATTATGGAAAAGAGAGCAAGGCTACAAACTGTAATTTCCCAGTAGAGATCTGATTTTTTGGTGGCTCCCTATTTACAAACTACTCTTTATTTAAAGCACTTCCTAAACCTCAGGCTAATTGTAGATGACTTACTCTTACTAATTTTCTCTTTCAGTCAAACTAGACAAATATTTCACCAGATTAGTTCCTGCCTCCCTAACATGCACAGGTTTGCTCACCCCTATTCTGAAATACTCTCTTTCCTTATTTTGACTTGTAGATTCTTAGTTCCCTTTGTAGCATATATGAGGCATCACCTTCTCCAGGAGGCCCATTCCTAATCAGTCCAATTATTAGTACTCTTCCTTTTTTGAAATTTCTTTGTATTTAGTTTGCAGTTATGTGGCATGAGAAGACATTAAGCCCAGAGTCCAGAGGACCTGAGTTCAAATCTGTACTCAGACAATTGTTGACAAAGTGACCTTGAGCAAGCAGCTTAAGCATTATCTTCAAGTATAAAATGAGAAAAATATTAATACCTACCTAGGTCTCGTTTTTTTTTTTTGCGAAAATCAAATGATTTGAAAAATACATAGCACTATACCTGGCATATAACAGATATAATAAATGCCTGCTTCTTGCCTGCATATGTTTTACACATACTTACCCTTGTGTATGTTTTTCCCATTCAGTAGGAAAGAAGAAGTGAATATGCATTTATATAGTACCTACTGTGTGCCAAGAACTATATTAAGTACTTTACAAATATTATTAATGGAATTTAAGTTCCTTGAGGTGAGAAAAAGGTTTTCATTGTCTATATTCCCCCATACCTAGCAAGACACTTGTCACACACACAAAAATCCAAAAATGCTTTTTTTTAACTAACTCAATTATTGAGTCCAACTACTCAATTCTAACAAAACATCCTCTTTAGAATTCCTGAAATTTTTTAAATGTTCACTGCTACAATCCTACTTTAGGCTCTCATTGCCTCTCCCCTTGAGACAACAGAGTGATCAGCCCTCCCCCCCCCCCAATACTAATCCATCCTATACAATGTTGCCAGATTGATCTTCTTAATGCACAGCTTTGATCATCACATCATTATACCACTCAGAAACTTCAGTTGGATCACCAACTATGACTGAATATGAATAAGATTTTCCTCCTTAAGATCTCACTCAAGGTCTGCTAGAATTTGGCTTGAATCTACTTTGCAAGATTTAAACAATCCTCTCCTTCAATTCCAAATTGGACTTATGCAGAATCAAAAAATTGGAGATGCCCCAATGGCTGGCAGAGGAGTCTGTGTCAGAGGATATGTGTCTTTATCTGAAAACTGCAATGAGTGTAACCTTTGATAAACCACCAGTTTAGGCCTCAGTTTCCTTATCTGTAAAATGAAAAGTTTTGACTAGATGATAACTAAGATTCCTTTCAGCTGCAAATCTGTGACTGTCTAACCTTCCCCAACAGAAGGTCACCCAGAATCAAGACTTCAGAGAGTAGTTCCCTCTATTTGTTTGGAGATTTTTTCTTAAAATCAACTATGGAACATTTTTTTCTACCTTTTCCACTCTTCCCTGCTCCCCCTCCCCCAAATCTGCCCTTGGGTATGATAAGAAAAACAAGTCTAAATCCATTTCTACTTAATAATCCTTCAAACATATGAAAAGAACTATCCACTTGCCACACGTATTATTCTCAAATTCAAGCTAAACATTCCTAGTTCTTTTAAAGTGTTTTTTTTGTTGTTTGTTTGTTTTTTTACATATCAGACAATGCTAGCTCCATCCCCCTCACTATAGTGGTCACTTTCATGTGATACAATAGTTGTAAAATGCTCAGTACATTACCTGGCATATAGTAAGCACTTAAATATTGTTTCCTTCCCTCATTTTAATGTAAGCTCCTTGAAAGCAGGGGCTGTCTTACTTTTCTACTGATACTCCCAGATTTTAACACAATACTTTGCATACAAGGAAGCAACTTTATAGGAAATTAAATTAGACTGGAGGTTTTTAACCTGGAATCTATGAATTAAAAAAAAACAAACATTTTTTTATAATTGTATTACAACACAACTAGTTTCCTTCGTAATTCTATAAATTCTATTTTGTTCATATAAAAATATTAGCCTTAAGATAGCTCTGGTTTCCCCAGACAGCAAAGGGGTCAGTGATAAACACAAAAAAGGGCTGAGAACCTCTGAATCAGTAACGGACTAGTTAGGGATCCAAAGACAAAAAAATTAAAAACAGTACTTGAAGGATTATATTCTATTACTGTAAATAATATAAACATTAAAAACTACACAGCAATTTGCTGAGAGCATTAACAAATGGAATAATCTGGAAATGTTTCATGTAGATTATGACATTTGAAATAAATCCTGAAACAAATTAAGGGCTTTCTGTAAATAAGTAGATAATATTGGAAGGAAAGGGAAGGGAAGACCACCAAGTGCCTGTGTAAAGACAAAAGGAAAGTGATGACGATGGAATGATGCAAGAAATAGCAAACAGTTCAATTTGGCTAGAACTTTAAGTGCTATAATGGTCTATAGAAAGATGGCAACACCACAGGAGGAAAGAAGGTAAGTAAGAAATGCGATGGTAGAGTTTACAGGACTTAAGCCACAGATTAGATTGGGGAGGTGTAGTGAAAGTGAGAGGTCAAGGTAGATACTTAGCTTGTAATCCTAGGAGAACTGGATTGTGGTGTCCTTAACACTAACAGAGAAAAATGGAAAAGGGAAGAGTTTGAGAGGAATTATAGTGAATTCAGTTTTGAACAGATATCCAGTAATGAGAGATAAACATAGAAAAATAGGTTGAAGTCCAATTTGGATTGTGAGGGACTTTGAATGCTACAATTCTATTCTATAAGCAGTAGGGAACCACTGAAGATTTTCTTTTTATGAGTAACATAGTAAAACTTATGCTTTAAAATTATTTTTACAATATTGATAAAAGATGAATCAGAAAGAGGAAAAAATGAAAGCAGGGAAATCAATCAGGGGACTATCATAAGAATTTAGGAAATGGTTTCTGAAATGAAGTGGTAGCTATGTATGAGTGGAGAGAAGGGAATAAAATATATCCTACAGATTTCAAATTGAAAAGATTTGCAATTGTTTAGATAGTGGAGAAGTGGGAAAGAAAGAAAAGCTAGAGTCAAGGACTAGTCCAAAATTGTGAATCTAAGTGACTAAAAGATGGTGATAACCTAATAGAAATACAAAATAGCTATATTGTAGCTAAATGGGGTTGGACTCAAGAAGATCCATCCATCCTCAGATACTTACTAGTTGTGTGACCTTGGGCAAGCCATTTAACTGTTTACCTTATTTCTTCATCTGTAAAATGAACTAGAGAAGGAGGTAGCAAACCAAACCACACTAATGTCTTTGTCAAGAAAATCCCAAATGGGATCACAAAGATTAATTAATACATGATAAACAACAACAATACAGTTGAAGATGTCTAACAAGCAACTGATAAATTAGGACTAGAATTCAGAAAAGCTCTTAGGACAGGTTATATAGAACTGAATCTCATCTACATATAGATAATTGAATTTGTAGTTAATAATGAGATTACTGAAGGAGAGAAGAGGAGAAAGAAGTGAAGAAGGCCCAGAGAAGAAATGAGCAACCGTGTAAAAACATAGTATAAGGATTAGAAAAGAGTCATTCAGTTTCCCAGTTTAAAAGGTATTGGAGAAAGCAACCAAACTCCTACTACCTAGTTTAGATCTTCATCATACCTTACTGGATTATTTCAAGAGTTACAAAAGAATTCTAACTGGCTTCTTACTGTCCAGCCTCTTTTCAATTTTTCAAACAGCTGCCGCAATAATTTTCATGAGGTTTTATATCATCGTTTATTTAAAAAACAAATTCTTCAGGACTGGCTCTAATATTAAGAATTACTTCATAATATTCCCTTCTCTCCTATAAAGCACTCTACCTTCTAACCCAACTGGACTATCATCCATTACAATAATTAAATATGCTTTCTTGCTTCTATTTATTCATGTAGGCTGCCTGCCAAGTCTGGAATGTAACTCTCTTGTCCTCTCTTCCTAGCAACACTGTTATCTTTTGTTTTGGAAGTCACTTCCTACTTGGAAGTTTTCTTTGATTACTACCCTCCCACTCCATCCAGAATACAAGTTTCCTTGATCAAATTTTTCTAGATTTCTTTTTTGCCTCTATTCTAATCTATTTTGCATTATATTTATTAATGCACATACATCATATACAATGCTTTGGATTTTTTTTCCCTGAGGCAATTGGGTTAAGTGATTTGCCCAGGGTCACATAGCCAGAAAGTGTTAAATATCTGAGGCCATATTTGAATTCAGGTCCCCCTTGATTTCAGGGCTGGTGCTCTATCCACTACACCACCTAACTGCCCCTTGTTTTGGATTTTTTTAAGACAATGTAATAGTTGATTTAGTTTCTGTTCAGTAAGTAATATTAGTAATGAATACAAACCCAAAATAAAAGGCATAGTTATTTATGATATGCATGTCTACTGTTACATCATATGGAGAGAAAGGAGGATTTTGAGAATGATATTGATAGCAGTCCAGAAACAACAACAACAAAACGAACAGTATTTTCTAATCTATCCTTCAATTTCTGTGTCAAGGCAGCAAACCCTAAAATTTATTTCTACATCTTTGATTAAAGTGTATAAATTTAGGTACTTAAATGATTTTCTGATTAATGAGATAAAATCATTCCAACTATTTCTAACTAATCATTTGATCTTGGGAAAGTATTAATCTCACTCAATTTCACCTTTTTCATCTATAAAATGATGGAATTTAAATAAATGACTTCTAAGATTCCTCCAATTTCTAAATCTAAGTCCCTCTAAGAATTTTAGACTCTACTGATGATAAAATGAATGGGAATTATTAATAAAAATGATATCTCAATACTAAAAGACTGCATTTGTTTTTAACTGCTAAACTACATTTGTAATACAGGAACTATTATAACTTCAAACATTCATTGTTAAACAAATATACAAATGTAAATAAAGTTAATTCTGATTCCTAAGAAAATTTTAGGGATGAATTCTTAAAGAGATGCTGAATAAAGATTTAGAAAAGGAATATGCAATCAAAAAGAACATGTCATTATTAAGATCTAACTCAGAGAATTATTCTGAGGGTCAAATAAAATTACACACACACACACACACTACAGAGAAAAGTGAGTCTTGATTGGCTTTAATACTTTTAGTGGCTCTTTTGATGATGGTTAATATGTTATAAGGAATCCCCAGGTATGTGTTCAAAAATAACAAACTTTTAAGTTTAATCAGCATTATTAAACTATTCTTCATCACTTTCTTAAGTCAAGATAATCAATGAAACAATCAATTAAGCTGTGGTTTGCCATTTTCCAAGGTTTAAATGCTCACACATAAAATATAAAAATCTGTTTGGAGTATCCCTTACATCTAGATTAGAGAATAAACTGCTTGTGGTCATTTAGAAAGGGGAGACAAATATGAATATGGTCTGTGTACTAAAAAACTGTACCTGAAAGATAATTTTAGCAAAGTGTATTTTAGGCCCACCAGCTATACTGGGCTTCTCTGAGCCTTCCAACCTAGTAATTTAAGCCTCTTCTAAATTCTACAAAAGGATTTCCTCAGAATTCAGTTTATTTTAAAAACACCCAAGAAGAATTGAATTTTTGGAGATTGAAATTGATTTTCCCTTCACTAAAAAGTAAATGAAGAATAATAAATGCTCTCCCAAGGCTGGGACTGATGCCTTTATAATAATAATGGTTAAATTGCCTCAAGAAAAAACTACTAAAAGAGGCCCCTCCCACCTTTAAGAAAATCATATTTGTGTGGGAATGAGGAAATAACTAGTTTTGAATTTTTTTTTGAAAATTAAAATGCAGCTGAACACATTGTCCTCAGTTCTATAACAATATATGAATGTAGCCAGCACAGTTAAGGGGCGGTATAAAGGATTCTAGAAATAACAAAAGCAAACCAAGGGATATTCCTGGAGTTTTTAAAGAAATATTTTAAGAAATAATGGTATATGTTTGTTAAAATTTTAGGCCTAGAAGGCCAACCAGAATTGTAATTCCTGGACTTTGCTGTGATTTATTGGTATAACCCAATGGGGAATGTATAAATAAAAGAATGATGTTTAATTTTTCCAAAGAGTCCAGGGACATTTCTGTAATTGGGGATTTGGACAAATGTATTAGGGGCAGCTTAGAAGGCACAGTGGATAGAATACCACATCTGAAATTAGTCTGTAAGTTCAAATCAGGCCTTAGGTACTTACTAGCTATGTGATACTGGGCACATTACTTAAACTTACCTCAATTCCATCATCTGTAAAATGAGCTTGGAGTAAAGGAAATGGCAAAAAGCACTCCAGTAGACTCAAAAAGAGTCAGACATGCCTAAAAAAATGACTTAATTTTAAAAAATGTATCATTTTGTACTCATATGCTGAGGTACTTCCATTACTTTTTAAAGAGTTTCCATTCTCACCTAACAACTATGAATGGTCCAATGAGGGAAACTACAGATATCAAACCTCTGACATATTCCTACCCTACTCCAAGAAAAATGGGTAAGACTAACACATTGAAAACAGAGCACATGTACTGGCCTAGAGGAATCTCTAGTCCTTTATAAGACACCCGCCCATCCCAACCTACTCGATCTTTTTACACATTATTCTCCAACAAATAATCTTTGATAGTGACAATGGCCTTCTGGCAATTTCATCATCAAGACACACACTCTCTCTCTCAACTCTAGGTATTTTTTCTACCTGTCTCTCATGCCTGGATGGTTCTCTCTCTTCTGTTTCACTTACTGCCCTCTCTATACTCCTTTAAGTTCCAATTTAAATTCCCAAGCTTTTTCTTTATTAAACTAGAAAATTTATTCCCTTTTAATTATCTTCTATTTATCCTATATATAGCTTGCTTTGTATATACTGATTTACATGCTACATCCTCCATTAGACTGTAAGCTCCTTGAGGTAGGGTCTGCCTTTTTTTGAATCTCCAGCACATAGCACAGTGCCTGAAACACAGTAGGTGCTTAATAAATGTTTATTGAATAAATGACTGTTTCTTTCTTTCCCTTGGCATATGTGAGTGCTTCTGAGCTGGACTCAGAGGCAGCTTGGTAGCCAAATAATAGCAAGAGGAATTTCCTGAATTGTAGATAATCCCTGACAGGAAAGAGAACCCAAGCCCTGAAAAGGGTGGTCACAATCCTGTACTCAGGTTTTCTGATTGCAAATTCAGTCTTTTTTTCCAAGTTATAACTTAAAGCAATGAAATAAGCTACTGCCTTTTCTATATGGTGAAGCGACCTCTTAATTCTGCTCCTATATTAAATGATATCAAGATGATATTGAAGTGAAACTCTAAAATTCTATTACCTGCTTGCTTCCCGAGATTTAAGTCCATTTTCTTCCAAATCACATTTAATGTAGGAATGTTTTCCATATTAGTTGAATATTTTTCCTTCATGTCCCTGAAATATATCTCTTCTTTCTCTCCCTTCCTTCTCTCCATTAGCACCTTCCTTCTCTGGCATCCATTAGGTAGCATCCTAGTTTTATCCTTTAGCAACATTATATTACTATACATAATGTATGGAGAGAGAAATGAAAGATAGATATTTCTTTTACTTATTTGCAAACATGCTGTATCCTCCCAATAGAATGTAACATCATTCTTATTTTGTAGAAAAGCAGAAACTCTCATTTTTGGTTTTGCGGATACATACATACATACATATATATATATACATACACACACATACATATTTGGGAGGGGATTAAATTGATGCCTTTTGATTTTATAATTGCATCTATTTTCAAGGACAATATATTCTTCCCCTTTTCCCTATCCAATGAACTTCTCTTGCAAAATTTTAAAAAGGAGAAATTCAGATAAACTAACTATACTGTCTACTTCTGACAATATATAAAACATTAAAATTCCCTACTTCTATAATTAAAGGACAGAGATGAAATTTCTCAAGTCTTCTATACAGTCAAGTTTTTTGTTCATTATAATTACAGAGTGTTCAGTTTCAGGGACTGAAACTGAAAAGAACAAAATCTGTTCTTTAGCATTATTTTAGTCATACTGTATATTATTGTATATTGTATAATTATATGTATATATGTATATATATAATTATATACATACTACATATATACAATTATATGTATGTACAGTATCCAATATTAGTATATTTTACTAATATTGTTTCCTTCACTATGAAATCAGTTCATAAGTCTCCCCATGTTTCTCTTCAATCTTCTCTTTTTTATCCCCCTATATCTAAATAGGGTCGTTATACTTTTGAGTTTAATCTCTAATTGTTTTTTTTTTCCTATTAGTCTTAACAGATAGAAATTGATTATAAATGCTTACACCCTTTTTCCTTTAGCAAAAGCTGAAGTAGAATTATAGACTCTTAATTCACTATTATCTATTAGGCCAGAGGTCCTCAAACTATGACCCTGGGCCAAATGTGGCAGCTGAGGACGATTATCCCCCTCACCCAGGGCTATGAAATTTATTTAAAGGTCCACAAAACAAAATTTTTGTTTTTACTATAGTCTGGCCCTCCAACAGTCTGAGGGACAGTGAACTGGCCCCCTATTTAAAAAGTTTGAGGACCCCTGTATTAGGCAACATGTTAGGCATTGAAGATTCAAAAAGAATCCTTTGCCATCAAGGAGCTCAAATTCTGTTGGTTGGAGGAATATAACATATTCACAGACAAACAGGATTTATAGAATACAAATGCACAGTGTTTTGAGTGGAAGAGCAATAACAACTAGGAGAAATAGGAAAGGCCTCTTGAAGAAAGTGATACTTGAGCTATGAGGTTATTAAGAGGAAATTGGGTTGTTTTTTTTTTTTTTTTTTTTTTTTTTTTAGGAATATTGATTTATTTGGTGTAGAACAAATTAAAAAAAGGAGAAACTAAATCCACATACACCAAATAAAAGATCCAACTGTAATCAATGTGGGAGGGTAAAGGAATTTTATGCTAGTGATAGTCAAACTTAGAGAGTATCAGAATAAATGGGGTATTTGGGGGAAGACTAGCACTTATTGTGTGAGGGTTTGTTGGACCCTTTTCAGAGCTATTCACTCACCTTTGCGATTGACCTGTCACCCAACTTTTACCTATCTCCAAGAAGCTGTAACATGAACTGCAGTCATGCCCCAATAAAACCATTTTGGAAGACAGGCTAAACAAGATTTAGAATAACTAAGGGGTCTCAAGCTAATTTTTGAGTTAGAAGTATCTATTGCAATGATGTGAAGACTTCCCCTGATGGAATGAGCAGATGAGAATAATTTGTTCCACAAGCCATGAAGGTGGCAGAAGCAGGTGCTGTGGAGTATGGTCAGACATTGAAGATGACAAGGTCATCCACAGCATTCTGGGTCATCACCAGTCCTCTTGATTCTTGTCTTGCCATTGGACTTAAATGACTTCAGGAAGACAGAGAGTGAGGTTGAGGACTCTGTACAACTCTGCCTCATTTAAATCCAATCATGACATCACTAAAACAGATTAGGGCACTTCTCCATGTGTACTCAATTTATTGCTGACCTGGAGAGAAAGCTGAATCAGGACACAGCAATAATGGAGCAGAAAAGGAGTAGGAGCTTAGAGAGACTTGGTATACAATATCATATTTGTTCTTCTGAGCCAGAATACTTGCAAACATCAGGACTGGTTCTCATGAAAAAGATCGGTAAATTCAGAAGCAAGGGTTTATTAACAGGAGAATTTGTCTCCAAGAAGATTCTTCTCTGAAGAAGGCAGCATTTAATCCTATCAAAAGTAAAGCATAACAAAGCTTATTATAGAGATGCAAGATTCCTGGCTCAGGAAGAAGGCAAATGAGATTTTAGTTTTACAGTGATAGCAATACCCCAAAACATTTCGCTGATGCCCTGAAGACTATCCTTCACCTAGAAGATGACTATCTACCCAAAAGCCTATGGCTAAGAAAAGGCTGAGGAAAAGTTGACAAAGTATTTGCTGTCTGACAACTCCAGTAGAAATACCAAGAGCTGAACAGGTTTGTATAAAACATTCATCAACCTAACCAAGACCTTTGATACTTTGATACTGTCAATAATGAGAGAGCTTATGGAAGATCATGGCAAAATTTGGTTGCCTAGAGAATTTCATTAGTATTACCGGCTAGTTTTATGATGGCATGCTTGTACAGGTTCAGGATAAAAGAAGATGTTCTCACACTTTCTTAGTCACAAATGGAGTGAAGCAGGACTTTGTGCTTACTTCCATGCTTTTTTAGCATAATGTTATCACTGTTGTCAAAAGCCTTCAATGAGGACAAAAATGGCATCAAGATCAGCTATTGCACTAATCTAACTATTTAATCTTTAAAGGCTACAAGCCAAAACTAAAGTGGAGGAAGAGTTGGTATGCAATTTTTTGTTTACAAATAACTTAAGTAGAGATAGAATAGATTGATTCTCTATTGCCAAACAATCAACACCAACAGAGGTTCTCCACTAACTAGTAATCCACACCAGCCACACATGGTTACAACAAACAAAAATTCTGAATGCTGTGGATAAGTTCACTTAATATGGCAGGACAGTTTCCAGGGATGTACACATAGATGATTGAGACATACACGTTGATGGAGCTAGCTCAGTGTTTGGGAGGGTCTTAAAGAAAGCCTACCAAATTAAAAGTCTACAGAGCCATTGTGCTGACTTCATTGTTGTATGTTTGTGAAACCTGGACAGTTTACTATTACCATACAAGAAAACTGAACTGCTTCCATTTGAATTATATTAGAAAAATTATGAAGATCATCTGGTAAAATAAGGTAGCAGACACTGAGAGCCTCTCTTGAGATAAACTGCCAAGCTCTATTTTAGAGAGCACAATATAGACTGGTAACTAAGCCCAAATGCCAAATATATGTTTATCTTAAAGATTATTTTATGGAGGACTCATATAAAGCAAGCACTCACAGAGATCAGAAGAAGCCATAAAAGTACCCTCTCAAGAGCTCTCTGAAGAACTTTAACATCAATTGTGAGACATGGGAGTAGTTGGCACAAAAAAAAATGCATGCACATTTCAAAGAAGGCATTGTGCTCTATGAGCAAAAGCAGAATCCAGTAACATATATACATATATATGTATATAGGTGTGTGTATACACACACACAGACACACACACACATAAAGTGGGAAAAAAATCAAAGGACTCACAATGGACAAATGATGGTGGAAGGGCACAGAAGATGAGAATGAAGGAGAGTTACCATAAGCTCCATTCCTCCCACTCCAGCTAGCTTTCCCAAAAACTGTGAGGAAGAAAAGGTCCAGTAGAGTATTTTCTCTTCCAACATCTTCTCCCTCTTCCCCGTATATGAAGAGTGTGTGATCATTCAAACAACCATTTGTTGGCCCAGGACTATGATTTGTCAGTAAAATCTCCATTCTCTTTACATTGAGGCTCAGCAGAAGATCCTGGTCAATTGTTCTCCTACCAAGAATTGTACCAAATTGCTTTGAAAGCTACTAAATGATTGATATGGATATGTTTCTTCCCTGCCACTTCATACTAGTATCCCTCCACCACTACTTAAGGAAAGACTGAGAATTTCTTTCCTCCCTCTTGCCCCAAATACAAAAAATTTCTAATTGCATTCATATTATGCCTGATTGACCATACAAGAAAAAAACAACGAAATGTCCTGTCATGGTAATTGGAAAAAAATTGTGAGGAAGGGTAGAGAGAAATTAAGAAACAGTAGGACCATACACAAAAGAGGAGCTTGCAGAAAAATGTATCATTATAAACAGAAAGAAAAAAAAAAGTTAAACTAATTTAACTATATGAAAGCTAAATTATTAAAAGCCCCATAAATATAATAGAAGAATAATGACATTTTTTCTAGATTAGTTTTAAGATTAAGGATGTTGAAATGTTGAAAGTTTTGACATAATGTGATTTTGTGGTCCCTTAGCTTCAGGAGGCTTCTGTTCTAATGGGTCAATGTCCTGGGTCTTCTGTCTTCAGAATCTGGCTCAGAAAACTCACACACCCAATCTATCTGATTCTAATTACTTCTTAGCCAGATAGTTTCTGGCTTCAAGAAACTCCCATAGATCAAATTGCTGAGACAATAGTGAATAAGACCACTCCAATTCATTGCTGACTGGTAATACTGTCAGTAATGATCTGATCAACCCAGAACTACTTCTTTTGGAGCCATAGAATTAGCATATCTATGCTTGAAAGCTGTATAAAAATACCTACTTTGCTTCTGTTTCTTTACTGCGGTTCCCTTAGAATTCAGTCTGCTTTGTAATCGTATACAATTATTTTCAATAAAACTCTGCGCCTTGACAAGGGGTTCAAGCCTGCAAATTTTTTTTGAGAAACTTTGTGAGACCAGTCTGGAACCTTTAGGGTCCCCCCTTCCTAACCTCAACAGTTTCAACTGATGACATTTTTAACAAAATATCTGACTTAAGTGCACTTGTAAACCAAATCTCTTCAATCAGTTTTATACCATTTTTGAAATGGTCAACAAACAAGTTTAATTCTTTTTTAAAATAAAGTGCCTTTCATGGAAATGAGTTATGCCCTGCTCTACTAAATGCACCTACATCCAATTACATAATTTTATACAATGATGAATATATTGACTTTAGGCTATTTTTCACTAAGGTTATTGCAATTTTTTAAAAAATCATTCTTCATACTTGTTTTTAATCAAAGAATTATCTGAGGGGAAGTGAGCAATTTATTGATATTCCAAGGATTATTTTGAGGGGGGGGTGGGAATCGAGGACAAGGATTAAGGGCAGCAGTACAAATTCAATGTCAAAAATTTATTTCACTACTAGATTTAGAAGATTTATTTACATACAGACAAGAATATACATGAGAAAGTCAAATAAAAAGTAGCAAATTGAACAATCTTAAAACAAATACTTTTCTATTAAAAGCCAAATTCTTGTGTTTGGCGTATCATTAGAACCCTACTGTAAAACAATTACTAAGGCTCTGTTTTGATATTTGATGTAGGAAAAAGAAAAGACCTCATGCAGTCTCAGAGCCTGTTGTGCACTGGTAATAATATTTCACTGCTGATTTCCTATGAATAAACATATGCTAAAAAAAAATTGTCCAAATATACTGCTGGTTTTATACACATTTAACATACTATTAGAGTTTTACTTCCTGAACTGACAATCTTGCTCATTGGTTTCTTCCCCCTAGCTAACAAAGAATAACAATCATTGAAAACAACCGTGGTTGATCTTCTCTTTCATTTTTATCTTAAAAGATACTTGCAAGTAACTAGCAGAAAGTAAAAATAATAATAATAATAATAATAAACTAAATAAAAATGGTACTAGCAATTTAGAAGACAAATTGTACTTTGTTACTATGAATCAGTAATAACTATACAATTTCCATCTCATCAAAATCCATCCCATATAAATGTTTCAGTTTATAACATTCTTTGGACTTTTAAAACTAGAATGTAATAATCAGATTATATTACTGCATTTAATTTCCAGAATTCTGATATCTATCTTTAGGACTACATAATTAGAATATAGAACAAATTTAAATCTTTTCCATAATTCGGTTCAAGTTTAAATGCTTTATCTATTATCATATTATTTTGTTCCAGTTCTTTCTTCCAGTCTTTCAGATAAAATATATAATTCAATTCAACCTAAGATTCAAGTCAAAAGGCTGTCTAAAAAAAAAATATGTGACTCATTAGTTTAACACAAACATATATGTGTATAAATATATTTTTGTATACATAAATATACACACATATATAATATTTAAAACACTGCTATTTACTGAAAACTAATGGCAAGTCAAAGAAGAAAAATGCTATTCAAAGAGTTTGAAATTAGAGAAAGGGATTGAAACATATATAAATTGTATAAGACAAAATACATAAGGGAGGTCAAATTAAAATAAGAGATTCAAATTTGTAATTGGGAGGATCAGGGAATTCTTCAGATGATAACAGCTAAAATAAGAAAAATGTCACCAAGCAGAGATGAGAGGGGCAATTGTGCCAAGTGTTAGAGTGATATTTGTAAATGGATAAGGGCAGAAGACAGGACAGTGAAAAAGAGTAAAATGGTCTGATTTGGCTTAAGCATGGGATTATGAAAAGGAGTAGCATGAAAACAGGTTGAAAATAGAGTTTAAGAAAAGCAATTAGGTAACAAAGAACACTCAGGGATTTTATGATTACTGTGTTTCATGGGTCAGATCAGAA
Source organism: Sarcophilus harrisii (assembly GCF_902635505.1). Classification (NCBI taxonomy): domain Eukaryota; kingdom Metazoa; phylum Chordata; class Mammalia; order Dasyuromorphia; family Dasyuridae; genus Sarcophilus; species Sarcophilus harrisii. Next base: position 106,418,577 of record NC_045427.1, on the reverse strand, counting down.
TGAGCCAAATATAGTTCAAGAGAAAGCTCAATATCTCAATAGATGTCATCATAGATGACAATAAATCCATCAAAAGGTGGATCAGAAATTAAGAAACCATGACCGATAAAAAGGTTATGGAAATGGCTGTGATAGGTAAGAAATATAATAAATCTTGAGTTGAATTGAGAGGTGTGAACAAAGCAGTGGCCAAAATTGGAGAGGATTTTAAGGTATGTGCTATCCTAAGGGAAAAGCCAAGATTGATTTAATTACAAACAGCATAAAAGAATTAAGGGTAGTCTGCTAATAATATAGAAGAGTTCCTACAATGGCATGGGTAAGCAAGCATAAAGGAGTGTGGACCAAAATGAGATTAAAAGAATTTATGCCTTGGATTGTAGTATTTTAGTATCACAGAATGAAGGAGAGACAGAGACAAAAAACAGGTATATAATCAAAATATTTAAATCCAGAAACAGAAACAAAGATATTGCTTTTCTTATATTGCAGAAATAGAAGAATATAATAATTAAAATAAAAGGACATAAAGCATAGAGCAGTTAAACATATCTGGGAAGTATTTCACCTCATCTACTTAATTCTACTTATAAGAATAAAAATTATTTGTTAACGTTTATTACTTTAGAAGAACAATAGATATTAACAAAGAAAGACAATCTTAAATTATTTTATATTTTTAAAAATGTAGTACAAACATACACAAGCACATGCAATACACACACACACACACACACACACACACACACACACACAGAGTTAAATCCAGAAAAGGTAGATTTGAATAATACTGGAAAAAAAAAGATAATGAATTATATGTTTCATTAAAGAAGTAAATATTAATTTATTTACATAGGAGAATATGAATTGAAAATTGTAATGAACTCAAAATGTTTTAAAGTCTCTTCTTAATAGCAATTATATTGTGATTAGCATTTCCCCAAGTGATTCCTTTGAGGTAAAAAAAAAAAAAGATTTCTAGGATGAGAAAACAGATTTCTACATTAAGCTTTCCTTTTTTTGAAGCTAGAAACTCTGATATTTGGGATCTGGGGTAGGAAATATTCTTACATTTCCTTTGGGGGAAAAAACAATCTCAAGAAGAAAACTTATTATAAACATTAGGAAAAATATTCTCTGATCACAAATTAAAAATAACCAATCAAATGAAGATATCATTACTTTTCATTGCAATAAGTTTTGTATAACATATATTTAATTTTATCAAATCTTAAAAATTGTACTCTACTTAAATTATTGTACATATATTAATGCTCAACAATAACCAAGCAATAAAACTTAATAAAGTAACCCATCCATTTCAGACTAGATGTGAACTACACTAAGAGTAAAGGCTTCCATGACTAATCTGCTAAAACAGGCTGATTTAAGAAAAGACTTAATTGAAAGGTTTTGTCACAAAACTGGCAATTCAAATATGTGGTACTTATTTCTTCTCATTATTGTCTCTTCTACAAAATAACAAGTAATTTACCTATTCGGAATATATTTTAATTAATAAGATTTCATACTAGTAATTGACATTACTGTTGAAAAATCATCTAGTATAAAAGAACATGTGTGCTAAGAAAACTAGACTAGAATAAAATTCTAGAGCATTCCACCCATCTCTCCCCTCACCCCTGTCCCAAACAATATTACAATGAAACACAATAACATTAAATTTCAGAGGTTTTTTTTTTAGTGGCCTACCACAAATAATAATAATAATATATATATATATGGAGAGAGGGGAAAATATACTATAAATAAGGTTCCATTCTAAGAAAACAACTTTAAAAAAGGTAAAACACAAATGCCTCAGCAATTCAAATTCAAATAAAGGCCAGGCCAGAAAGCTTGAATTAGCTTTAGACCATCTTCAGTAAATGTATATTGAAATCAGTTCTTCACTGCAATAACTCAAAACTATTAAGCATGCCTCATACACAATAGTTTTATACATAAGAATAAATTTCATGATTCACCACTGAGTGGAGCTGTTAACCTTGGAAAAGGTTGATAGAACTTTTCAAGGTTAGCCTTTCAAGCCTTTTGACAGGACCACAAAACTGTAATATTAAGTAACATGAAAGCTTTTGAACACATAGGACAATCATCCTCATTTTAGAGATAAGAAACTTAGGACTAATAAAGTAAAATGACTTTTCCAAGGTCACACAAGTTAGTATGACAGGCAGGACTACATACTGAGCTTCATTTGCTCACTCCACAATCAGATGGAGATCTTTTCTCATAATAATAAGAAAAAGCACTTATATAACACCTCTTAGGTGTCAATTAATGGGCCAAGCACCCTGAAAAATATCATTTGATCCTCATGAGAATTATGTGAAACAGTCACTATTATTTTCCAGTTGAGGAAATTAAGATGGGCAAAACAAGTGACTTAGAATCACTAAAGCTAAGAAATATCTGAGGTCACAAGTCTTTCTAACTCTAGGGTATGACTCTACATTGTCCTACTTGACTGCTCCCTATACATTATGTGTGTATACGTACACATACATATAAATTATATATCATTACATGGCCTGATATATTTTATACATGTAAAACATTTAATAATCTCTTTTAAAAACTGAACTGCCCTAAAGTTATTATATGTGCTTCAATTTTCTTTAAGAAAATTGCAGAACCAAGAAAACACTACATAGGGTAGCAGCAATATTGTTTAAAAAACAACGATGAGCAAATAAGTAATTTTGACTATTAAAAATACCCAAATTAGCTACAAAGAATATATGATGAAACACTATTAGCATCCAGAGAAAGAACTGATAAATGGAAGTATGAGTAGAATGATTTTACATATATCTACCATATAAAAGAAGTTTGTATCTAATAGTAGTTATCTCTAATCCAGGGTCCATAAGAAATTTACATAATAACTTTATTATATATTTAAAAGGAATAATAAGTTCTGCATAATAAACTTGCAGTTACATGTGCAATCTCTTATTATTATACAATGTTATGAAAATGCTTGTTTTATCCCATATTAAAAAGAAAAAAAAAGAAAGAAAATATAGGGACCTGGAAAATTCATAATAGATTTTTGCAGCTATAAGAATAGATAAAAAATATTTTAAAAAATGTCAGTTAAATGAGCAAAATTCATATACAGTTAAGTAGTTTAGTAGATAATTCAATAAGCCTAGAGTTAAGAAGACTTGAATTCAAATTTGGTCTCAGACACTTATTAGTTGTGTGATGCTGTAAAAGTCACTGTACTTCTATCCCAGTTTCCTCAATTGTGGATAGAGAGAATAATAGTACCTAATTTCCCAGCATTGTTATAAGGATAAAATAAGATAGCTGTAAAGTGCTTAACACTATGTCTGGCACATATTAGGTATTTAATTAATACTAATTCTTTCCCCATTCCCTTCTTCTCTATCACTCCGATGCCTGTACAGAATTAGTACTAGCAATTTGTACATCCTGGACAAAGGGCAAACAGTATAGATGGGGAAAATATTTTAAAAACAATAACTATAACTTGAAATGTGCTGGAGAAGTAAAGAAAGAGAGAAGAAAGACAAGACTGAGGAAGAACTTATGATGAGAGGAGATGCTATGATTATCATCTGGTAGCTCCTTTTTAAATTCAATTTTCCTATTAGGTAAATGTTAAGTTTGGTTGTTTCTATGATCCTGAAGGACTGCAAAGCTGTCCATGTCCTCTAAATTTCAGCACCTTAGGAGGAAGTCATGGGTGTCATGCCCTAGTTGTGGTTGTTGGCCATGAGGTGGCCACAGCTCTGAAACAACATGGTATATAGTATAGGGAAAAGCACTGAATGAGAAAAATGGATGCCAGTTCTGATAATGACTTACCAAATGACTCCACCTCTCTCTGTTCAGTAATTAACATATTTAAAAGAATAATAATCCCTGCTCTTCTTCAGTCTTCCTGTATCCTTATTTGTAAAATGGGAACCTGTCCCTCAGAGTTCAAAGATTTATCACAAAATTTCAGTTAGAAAGACTCTCAGAGACTACTTAGAATATACCTGGGAAGTAGCTTATTATAGTAGGAAGAACACAATTTGGAGTCAGAAAAGCTGTGTTTACATTGCAATCCTGTCCTTTTCAGGTTATCTAGACAGGCACCATGATGCCAGTTCAGACCCTTTTCACCTCTCATTTGGATACTGGGAGTAATAGCCACTCAACTGATCTCTCTGCCTCAAATTTCTCCCCTTTCTAGCCACTTTCCACACAAAGCTACCCAAGCAATTTTTCTAAGCACAGATCTGACCACTATTCTCACTTGCTCAATAAACTTTAGTAAGCTCCCTACTGCCTGAAGAATCAAATACAAATTCTTCTGCCTGGCATTCACAGCCCTTCAAAGTCTGGCCTCAATCTACCATGCCAGCTTTATTATAATGAATATTTGCCTTTCTTTGTAATCTTCGTACCTGTTATACAGAAAGGGAAGACTTTGTTCTTGTTGATTTTAGTCATGTCCAATACTTCAGGACCCCATTTGGCAAAGATATTGGAGTGGTTTGCCATTTCCTTCTCCAGGAGATAAACAAGTTTATGTGACTGGTTCAGGGTCATACAACATAAGTGTCTGAAGTCAACTTTGAATTCAGGAAGATTAATTTTCCTGACTCTAGGCCCAGCACTCTATCTACTTTGCTACTTAGCTGGCTGGAAAACACAGATATATAGTGACTTCTTGTATACTACAGCTAAATCAAATATGTTTTCTTTCCATTCTTCCCATATGAAATTCACATCCCTGTAACTTTATCCAGATTTTCTCCTGATCCTCTTTTCTCTTCCTAAACTATCTCATTTGATGATCTCCTTAGAGAGGATTCAATTACTACCTTTATGTAGATAATTCACTGGCCTATATATTAGGACCCTTTCTGGAGCTACAGTGCTGCATCAGTGACTACTAGTGGCGACATTTCAAACTGGATGTGGGCATCTCAAACTCAACATATCCAAACCACAACTCATTGTCTTTCTTAACTTTCATAAACTACTATCCTCCCTGACAAGCAGACTTACAAGTCAAGTATTCCTCAACTTCTTACTCTCACTCATCTCACATGGTTATTTTGCTACTAAATCATTTCATTTCAATCTCCACAATGTTTCTTGTACGCGTCCCCTTTTCTCCAATCTCACAATCGTTATCCTAATTCAGGCCTTTATCATCTCTCACCTGGATTACTGTAGTAATCTTCTAATTGGTCTCCTTGCCTCAAATATCTCCCCACTTCAGTTCATCCTCCTTAGCTGATGAAATGATTTTCCTAAAACATAAGCCTGACCATATCACCAACCTTTCCAAACTCCTTAATATTTCCAGGATCAAATATAAAGTCCTATGTTGAAATCAAAGTTTTTATAAGGACTTCTGTGGGGCAAAGTCAAAATGGTGGAGCAAAAAGTACTAAGTATTTCAACATACCTCTCCAAAAAGAAAAAAATTAAAATAATGCCTCAAATTAAATTCTGGAGTACTAGAGTAAACAAAAGTTAGGATGAAACATTTTTCCAGCCTAAGACAGCTTAGGAGGACAGAAAGATAGATCTGTAACATGGGGGTAAATGCTGGCTTATAGCCTATGCAGCAGCAACTGAAGGAACTCTAAAGCCAAAGATGGAAAAGGGACGTTAAAACTGATCACAAGTAAATTTACACGGGACATTTGTGTTAGCAATGGACACAGAACTAGAAGCTATCTGGCAACTTCACTGCCTATAATCATTTCTGGGTCATATTTTAAGGGCAGAGAGTAGTACTTTCAATCAAAAGGGATCTGGGACCTTGAGCAACATTACCACTTCTGGTCTCAAAGGATCAAGAACTGTAAAAAGCAGTATCACTTGAGATCCCAAGGAAACAAGGGCCCTGAGAAGCAATATCAAGTGCAATTCCAAGATAAACAAGGGCCCTTTTGGGGTAAGAAGAACCAGAGATAGAGTAGGAGAGCAGTGACTATATCTCTCCTCAGATCATACCACTTTGAAAGTATTGAAAAACCTTCAAACCTATAAAACCACTTCTGGAAAGATTAGTGCAGAAAAATTCTTAAGTTTGAAACAATGCTACCTTCCCCTCCATACACAAGGAACAGAACCCAACTTTAACATAAACAACTCTGAGATACCACTACATACCTGTCAGATTGGCTAGGATGACAGGAAAAGATAACGCGGAATGTTGGAGGGGATGTGAGAAAACAGGGACATTAATACATTGCTAGTGGAATTGTGAATACATCCAGTCATTCTGGAGAGTAATTTGGAACTATGCTCAAAAAGTTATCAAACTGTGCATACCCTTTGATCTAGCAGTGTTTCTACTGGACTTATATCCCAAAGAGATATTAAAGAAGGGAAAGGGACCTGTATATACAAGACTGTTTGTGGTAGATCTCTTTGTAGTGGCCATAAACTGTAAACTGAGTGGATGCCCATCAATTGGAGAAGGGCTGAATAAATTGTGGTATATGAATATTATGGAATATTATTGTTCGGTAAGAAATGACCAGCAGGATGATTTCAGAAAGGCCTGGAGAGACTTACATGAACTGATGCTGAGTGAAATGAGCAGGACCAGGAGATCCTTATATACTTCAACAACAATACTATATGATGATCAATTCTGATGGACCTGGCCATCTTCAACAATGAGATGAACCAAATCAGTTCCAATAGAGCAGTAATGAATTGAACCAGCTACATTCAGCAAAAGAACTCTGGGAGATGACTATGAACCACTACATAGAATTCCCAATTCCTCTATTTTTGTCCGCCTGCATTTTTGATTTCCTCCACAGGCTAATTGTACAATATTTCAGAGTCTGATTCTTTTTGTACAGCAAAATAACTGTATGGACATGTATACTTACATTGTATTTAATTTATACTTTAACATATTTAACATGTATTGGTCAACCTGCCATCTGGGGGAAGGGGTGGGGGGAAGGAGAGGAAAAGTTGGAACAAAAGGTTTTGCAATTGTCAATGCTGAAAAATTACCCATGCATATATCTTGTAAATAAAAAGCTATAATAAAAAAAAAATGAAACATGTATATATACACACAAATATATATACATGTATATACACACATTTACACACACACATATACATATATACACAGACAACACAGTTGGATATAGAAATCTATTTTATCCAACAGGGAAGTAGTATAGGAGGGAAAGGGGATAATAGAAGAGGGGGAGCAATAAAAAAAGAGAGGATAGATAAAGCAAGGCGATGGTAAGAAGCAAAACATACTTAAGAGGAGGGGGAATGGGGGGGGGGAAGCTAGAAAGAAAAATAAACAGAAGAAAACAGAATAGAGGGAAATGCACAATTAATAGTCATCACTATGAATGTAAATGAGATCCATGAAATGGATCCATATATCTGAATGGATTAGAAATCAGAATTCAATAATATGTTGTTTAAAAGAAACATAATTGAAACAGAAAAATATGAAATATTAAAATAAGGGACTAGAGCAGAATCTATTATACTTCAGTTGAAGGAATAAAAACAGGGGTGGTATAAAACCTGGGAAAACTTAAAAAAAAATATGTGAAATGAAATGAGCAGAACCAGGAAGACACTGTATACAGTATATTATAAGAATGATCAAATGTAAAAGACTGAGCTACTCTGATCAAGACAGTGACACACCACAATTTCAAAGGAGGCATTATAAAAAATGCTAACCACTTCCAGAGAAGAACTGATGAACTCTGAAGACAGAGGAAGTATACTTTTAAAACTTTTTTATTGTTCTTGTTTGTATGTGGTTTTTTTTTTTTTTGGCAACACTGCTAATATGAAAATGTTTTTCATGACTTCATATATAGACTCAATATCATACTGAGCACTTTCTTAGGGGATGAGGCAACATTTCTCAGTTCCATTCCTTTTCACTGGATGTTCCCCATTTTTAGAATGCTTCCTTTCCTCAACTCTACCCCTCAGCTTTTTTGTTTTCCTTCAACACTCCACCAAAATTCTTTCTTCAAGAGGCCCTTCTTGGTCCCTCTTGTTATTGTCATCCCCTGTGAGGATAAATATCTGTGAGGTCTCATTAATAATGACATAACAAATCCAACCACTATTCTTAAATGTCATCATATTATTTGGGGCAATGTTTCACGTTTGTTTTTGTATCCCAATCACTTAGCTAATGCTTGGTAAAGTCTTAACATGTGCTTTCATTCATCCAATAATTTCAATATCAACGTAATAATAATTCAATTTATGTACCAACCTGAAAAAATAACAATGTGCAAAGGCTATGAAGATCTATAACTTAAGAATAGATATATCTGCTCTTTATCTTCAAATCTTAAAATACACGAAAGACTGAAAAATTCACAGAGAGCTATTTGAAAACATAATTCAGTAGCACAAATATTCTTTTCTTCTACATATTTAATCTAAGTAATTTTTTTATTAAATAATTCTACTATTTTGCCATTAATCTATTAGGAAAATTATAAGAGTTACAAAGATCCTACCTAGTTCATTTCCATGAGTTTTTCACCAACACAGACCACGTCTGGGCCTTAAATATTGATCAAAGACAAATTTCAAAAAATAGCTTAATGCCAGAAATTATATTCAAATATGACACTGCTTAACATTAAATCATACTTTTAAGATATGAATATTTTTGACCAACATACATTTTCTATGACAAATGTCCATTCTTTGTCTTCAAATTCCTCAGCATGTGGATCCTGAAACAAGATTAAATATAGTTAAAAAACAAAAAATTTTTAAAGCTGCTTTAGTTTTTTTTTAAAGCTTATAAATAAAAATACTTCTTTAAAAACAACAACAACAACAACAATACATTTTGAGCTTGGTCCAGTAAGTAACAAAATGGGCAACCCAAAATGATCTTAATTTTTTAAAACTTTTACCCTAATAGTCTTTCTATAATTAAAATAATACATTACCTTTTCCATTAAAACTTTTCAGGTATCTGCCTGATAACAATATTTTTGTTTCTCTAGAAAGCTTAAAACCGTCCTTTTTAGAAATTAAGTTGGTCAACAAGTTTAGAAAAGAATGTAAAAAATAATCAAAGACATGTTCTGAAACCATCCCCTAAATTATAAGTTTTTATATACATATATACATAGGTATATATTTCAAGGTCTTACTTTGATATTTCAAGTTATCTGTAATTGCACCAATGGTAGCCTTGAGTGAACTAAGAAACAAGTTGGCATAGAGAAATAAGGATATTCCCTGAGCTCTCCTCCTTTTCCCTCAGAATCAATGCAAGATCAAACCTCTGAAAGGATTCTGGAGTGACAGAACCCACAAACATACAGAGTGAAACAATTTTCCAGCTTAAGATAGCTTGGAAGGACTTCAGGAAAGGTCTGTTTCAACTGGGAGGGGAATGTGGTGCACAGAATCTAGCAGGAAGCTCTTAACCAAAGTACAGAAGCACTGGCAACTCTGTCCTGGTTCAGAGGGCCAGTGGTTCAATAGGCCAGCTGTGAGACCTCAACCCAACTATAGAAGGCAAACTGTGAGCCCCCAAACTCTAGCATAACAGGCAGGATTAGAGCAGGCCAATCCCGCATGGTGGGAAAGCCAGCAGCACTGCCAGCCCCAGTGCAGAAAGTCAGTGAGAAGCCCTTGTCCTCCTGAAAAAAAAAAAAAACTTGGGATATCTCCCTAGGAGCAGAGCTCATTTTTTTTAAATGAGTAAAAATTACTGAAACAATTCCAGTGTTATAAAACAAAACAAAACAAAAAAAAGCCTTCAATCAACCTGAAAAACAAATATTTATTATGCAATTACTATAGGTCAGGCACTATGGTGGGCAATGTGAAATACTAATTAAAAAGCAAAAACATTTCCTTAACCTAATAGTGTAATAGCAAGAAGTGACAAAATGTGTGTCTCTATGTATATGTAAGCAAAAAATGCCTATCAAACAATGAATGCAGTTTGATATAAAGGAAAAGGCACTGAGAACTAGAAGTGAAAAGTGAATCATATAGAAGGGAAAATCTGGAAAGGAAAAAAAAACCCTAGGTAAGTGTGAGAGATGTATTGTGATTAGCCAGTGCAAAGGCAAGAAAGGCAAGAAAAGGTGATGGAGCATTATGATGTAAAAGATACTGCTTCTAAAATTTAATTAAAAGAACAATATGCAATAACTTTAATTATGTAAATCTGTTACATAAAGCAACAAATAATATTATTAAAATATAGAAAATGTTAAATCTGAAATACTACCTTATACTTGGTGATCAGAGTTAGCAGAATGAGGCTCAGGGCTGGTTTTATTGGCCAGCCAGGGAGAGTGTCAGCCTCTGCTCTGTGCCCCAGCCCTCTTCCCTCTTCCAGGGCCTGCCCCTGGGAACAAACACCACCCACTCAACAGGAAGAGAACACCAGGCTTGTCAGCTGGGAACCAGAGAGACAATCTGGTCAGAGAGAACTGAGGAGATTCCATACACAGGCAGATGCACCCAGTGAGCCCCAAATCACAGAGCCACAAAGCTCTCTTTGAGGCAAGAAGGGACCCAGAACCTCAGCCTTTGTTTAAGAGAGCAGCAAGATGAGACCCAGGGAGGCCAGGAAACCAACAAGGTCCTATTGCTCCTTGTACTGTTTAGAGCCTTCAATGGAACCTTGCTCAGCTGATCCAGTCAGAACTCTACCTCCTATTGCAAGCTGCCTCCAAATAGGCTTGGGAACTAATTTAGGGGTGTCTAAACCTACGGTTAGGGACCCTGAGTGGTATGTACATATGATGGGTAAATTTACTTCCTTGGGAGGTAATTAGTACGTAGAATGAGTAGAGGGCTGTAATGACTATGTTGAGACCTCATAGGACGAGTGAGAAATTAGATCGGGAGAATGTAGTTATAATTACTATTAGTTCTCCTAAAAGGTTAATAGAGGGGGGCTGGGCTAGGTTAGCAAGACTTGCTAATAACCATCAGGCTAATAACCATAATATATCAGGATTAGATTTAAATGCATCTGTGAAGTTGATTTAGAGAAAATAAATTCAACTTTATTGGAATAATTAGAATAAAATTCTAATAGATTCAGAATAAATTGAGATAATTAGATAATAGATAACAATGAAAAAATTTGATAAAATTAGAATAAATTAGAATGAAATTTCAAGAGATTGGAAGAGATAGATTAAAGTGCCAATATAAGTGTAATAAATGGAATAAAAGTCTAATAAATAGAGAATTATGGAAAATAATTACAATAAAATTCTAATATAGAATAAAATTCTAATATAGAATAATGGGGAATAATTAGAATAAAACATCAATTGAAATAAAATAAAAATCATTATTCTCCTCCACCTCCTTATCCTCCTCTTTCTTTTCCTACTCCTTTTCTTTGTATTCCTCCTCTTCCTCCCCTTTTCCTCTACTTCCTCCTCCTGCTTTGCCCTTTGTTCTCTAAGAGGACCACAAGATCACATGATGTCATGACATCTAAGTCCACTGGATTTACGAGGGTGGTCCAAAGTTACTGTTCACACTTTCTCCTCCTGAGTCATTTGGGTTCAGTGACAAGATATAGATATAGATCAACTGGAGATTGCTCTGGATGCATGACAGACATTGGCCTTTTTTACCTAAGGCCTCTATAAAGTCTCAGTTTGATTGAGGCAATTCCCACTCAGTGATTAAGGCCAGGCAAGAAATGAGGCAAGGAATGGCCTAGCCTTAGCCTGAAAATCTGATATTTGGAAAGATTCAGCAATGAAAATTTACATTAAAAAGGGAAACATATCCAAAATATATATGCATGGGTAATTTTTTCAATATTATCTCTTGGAAAATCTTCTGTTCAAACTTTTACCCTCCTTCCCTCTACTCCCTCCCCTAGATGGCAGGTAGTCCCATACATGTTAAATATGTTAAAGTAGATGTTAAATACAATATATGTATACATATATATATATATATATACATATTTATACATACACATATATATAGTTCCTCATATAGTACTGTTGTTGAAGTGTATAATGATCTCCTGATTCTGTTTACTTCACTCAGCATCAGTTTCTGTAAATCTTTCCAGGCCTTTCTGTGTATTCATCCTGCTGGTCAGTTCTTACAGAACAATAATATTCCATGACATTCATATACCACAATTTACTCAGCCATTCTCCAATTGATGGGCATCCATTCAATTTCCAGTTTCCAGCCACTATGAAAAGGGCTGCCATAATAAGCAGGACACCAGAGTTTATGAATACAAACATAAATGCACACATGTTCTTATATATGTTTGTATATATGAGTATAATTGATACACCTAAATAAGCACATGTATAAATATATAAATAAGTGTGTATGTGTGTTGATATACTCATACACACAACACATATGAGCAGGTGGCAGGGAAGAAGGCAAGCATAAAAACAATGTGTTATATTTCTCCCTTAAAAAACATGTCATGTGTCTAATAGCAGTTATATTCATTATAATATCTGGATTTCAATGGGAAGAACACACAATTACAATATTGAGAAAGAAGTATCATTATGCAATACTACATTTTGGAATGTATCAAGAATAAATCAAAAACAAACATGCCAGAAACTAAGCTAAGAATCTGATCATACAATGATAAAAATAATACAGTTGTGGTCCTCAAGAAACTTAAAATTTGAAAGAAATGATTACTTACTTTTCATATTAATAACTAATTATTTTTATCAGAACCAAGGTTTTTTCCTTTTCTACTTTCTCATCCAGAAATCAACCAGTGTAGGAAATCTCTTACCTCAGCCAAGATCTCATCAGACAATAAAAGAAATTTTAAATTTAGGCTAATGATTGCATTCTTATTCAGAAAGGTGTGGTAAAAGTATTGATTCTCCCTTTTATTACACAGGTGATATGAAAATTGTTAAGTCTCTTTTACCAAAACTTGGATGATCCAAGTCATGTATCCCAAGACCCTCATTGTAAACCAGCTCAGCTTTTTATTGTAATAAATAATCATTTTCTCATTCATTCAATCAAGATTGACTATCACCCTCAAGAACATCTATTCTTCCAAGGGCATTGAAACTGTGAGCCCACCGCCACATGAAGTCTTTGGTCTAAGGAAGATGGTTAAATGACCATCTTTTTACTAATAAATATGATGGCATTAACTAACAAAATGATTAAATTACCCATAAGTTATGTCTTTTAAACCTTTTTAAACTCCACATATTTCTATTAGGAAAATCAAAATGTACAAATGAAATTTACCTTAAATAGAGTCACAGTGATTTCAATGTTTTCTGGAACAGGCCACACGACCACTCCACGATAAGGATTTTTAATTCCAGGTTGCCAACTATGAGCCTGCAGAAAGAAAAAAATAATAGGTTTATCTGTGTTATAAAAATACATGTATATTAGTTTCACAAAAAAACCACATCAGAAATATTATTCCCACTCAGTTACTCTCACATAGATAGTTCTTACTACATTACTATAATCTACAAAATAATTAAATATGTATTTTCCCACTTAGCTATTCTTAAGAATCCATAGTCTACCATCAACTGAAATCATATAAGTAAAATGAATGGTAACTCAAATCTAAGTTAGTAAAATGCATCATTATGTAAAATTAAATATATGTATATAAAAGAGAACAAATCATCTAATATAATTTATTTATATAAATTTATAAATTTCTAGAAAAGCTGATAATAATAAATAATGTTCCTACAGCATTTAACTATATGCCAGAAATCATGTTACATACAAATAAAAAACTGTACTAAATACTTTGTAATTATTATCTCATTTTATTCTCACAATAATCCCTAGGGCAACATTATTTTTATTATCATCTCTAATACAGAGGAGAAAACTGAAGTTATTATCATTCTTATTTTAGAGGGGAAGAAACTTGAGGTAGAGGTTAAATGACATGCCCCAGGTCACACAGCTAATAAGTGTCTGAAACTGGATATGAACTTGATCTTCTAGAGCTGTGCCAGGTTCTCCTATTAAAATACACAGAGAATATCTTCTATGTTCTACATAAAACAATACTCAAGACAAAGAGAAACAAAATTTGTCTGAGGGTGAAAAGAAGTAGCAAAATTTCCCTGGGGTAGGAGAACAAGTACAAGCAGTAAGTGGGATATGGAATATTTGTATTCTACTGACTACGTGTTACTTCTTCATATGAAATGAATCATTCCAAGATCAGAAGCCCGAATGCAGAAGATTAGAAAACAGTGAGAAGAAAGGAAAATAAAGGTATGTAGATTGCTTTCTCAAGGAGTTTAACTTGAAAGTGGGAGATGTCCATACATAAAAACATTCTGTCAAATCTCTAACTTTACAATTCCTCAATTTACTAAGTTTTCATGAATCACCCTTCCATTTTACCTTAATTAAACAGAGATAATAAAACTCTTGTTTATGCTTTCATCCATAAGTGTTTTACTGTCATGTTCACAAACTCCAAAATTCCCTACTTGATCAAAACTTTTCATCATTCCATCTTTCCCTTTGCCTTATTATGACTCCAAATTCCTACCCTTTGTCTTCATTGTAACCTCCAATATCTCCAGCACCCCTTTATATTGTTTCTATGACAGCACTCTTAAAATGGCTAAATAGTTCTCCCTTCCCAATCTTGATTCCTTGGTGAATCATTTCAGTTTCCAATCTATTCATCACATTTGAAATGGATATTCAATGAATGACATAGAGGACTTTTCAAGCATTGATGATGAAAACACCAGACTTTCATGAATAGAAAATCTGATTGTCAAATAAAAGACCTAAGAGTAGCATAAAAAAATAATCAGGAAAGGGAAATCATAAGGGACTTAATATTAATCTGTTTACATTCATAAGAACTTTCTCAATTTTAGGGCAATTGGAAGAAGTATTAAAAGACAGAGGGCACAGGTGTGAGTGAGTTGAATATGAAAGGATAATATCTAAAAAATATAAAATTAAGGAGTGAGAGAGGAAGGGGAGAAAAGGAAAGGGAAAGATGGAATGGTGTAAACCATCTCCCATAAAAGAGGTAAAAAGTTTTTTTTTACAGTGGAGGGGAAGGCAGGGAAATGGAGGAAAGGGATGAGTGAACTTTACTATCATCAGAATTGGTTCAAAGAGGAATAACATACACATTCAGTCAGATATGAAAATCTAATTCATCCTGAAGGAAAGTAGAAGGGAAAGGGGATATGAAAAAGGTGATATTACTGAGAAAAGACTAAGGGAGGGATAGTCAGAAGGCAAACACTTTCAAGGAAGGACGAGATAAAAGAAAAGAGAGAGAAGAACAGAATAAACATGGGAGAAATACAATTAACAATAGTAATTGTGAAAAGAATCTTGAAGTAAGTTCCTCTGATAAAGGCTTCTTTTCTCAAATGTATAGGGAACTGAGTTGAATTTAATAAAAATAAGAGCCATTCCCCAATAGATAAAGGATCAAAAGTTATGAAGTTGTCAGATGAAGTAATCAAAGTTATTTACAGTCATGTAAAAAATAAATACGCTTAACTACTGACTGAAGAAATACAAATTAAAATAATTCTGAGGTACTACTTTGTACCTATTAGACTGACTAATAAGCCAGAAAAGGAAAATAACAAATGTTGGAGGGAATGTGAAAAAAAAAAAGAGACATTTAGGTATTGTTGGTGAAATTGATCAAACTATTCTATAGAGTGAAAGAGTTAGCAGGGATAGGAAATAAGACATATACACAAATGCTACAACAAGAATCAGAAGTAAATTATTAGAATTCATTGTAATTCATAGTAATCACTGAGTTCAGACAAAATCAAACTTAAAAATGTAATCAAGAGAGAAATCTACTTTATATGGCATCTATATTAACATTGGAACTATGCCCAAAGGGCTAAAAAAAACAAACAAAAAAACCCCAAAACATGCATGCTAAAAACAAAATAAAACAAAGAACTAACCATGCATGTCCTTTGACCTAACAATATCACTACTAGATCTATATTCCAAATGAAATTAAAAAAGAAAAGAAAAGAACAGAACAGAAAAGAAAAGAAAAGAAAAGAAAAGAAAAGGATCTATATGTACAAAGAAAGATAAGGGAGAGATCCATGGGTGGGGAGAGCTTAAGTACTGGCAAAGCAAGTGAAGGAGTGGAATTAAAATAAAAGAATTATCAAAGATAGGGAATAAGAGCAAGGCAATTATTCCATCTTTCCCTTTGCCTTATGACTCCAAATTCCTATCCTTTGTCTTCATTGTAACCTCCAATATCTCCAGCACCCCTTTATATCTTTTCTTATGACAGCACTCTTGAAATGGCAGAATTAAGAATTAAAGTAGAATTAAAAATGAAAGAGTTAGCAGGGATAGGAAATAAAACATATACACATATGCTACAACAAGAATCAGAAGTAACTGATTAGAATTCATTGTAATTCATAGTAATCACTGAGTTCAGACAAAATCAAACTTAAAAATGTAATCAAGAAAGAAATCTACTTTATATGGCATCTATATTAACATTGTTTTGGATACATATTTACATATATGTAAATGTAGCTATATATGTGTGTGTTTGTGTATATATGTTCATGTAGTTACATAAGTATATATATATTTGTAAAATATATGTTTTACCCATGTAAAAATATTGGTATGGTTTTGGGTGTGAATATATATATGTGCATATATATGCACATATATATATCCATGCTTAACTGTAGCCGGGTTGGGAAAGGTAGGGGAGGTGAAAGGGGGGAAAGGGAATAGAGTAAAAAGTAAAAAGCAGAGCAGAGAAAAAAAGAATAACTCACAAGGAAGCAATAAAAAGATGACCAGTCATGAATCTAATCCCACCTATTATTATATATGCTTTCTTGAAAGAGAAATATTGCATATTTTTAATCCTCTCTGCTATTCAGCTGGGCACATGACAATCTACTTTTTATTTTCCTTTTCTTTCCTTTTCTCTTATTTTGTATTTAGATAAATAAACATCTAAAAAATGAAAAATGAAAAAAATGTTTTACATGTAACTGGGGAAAAGCAAAATATTAAATAATGAAGATAAAAAAGGAAATCTAAACTTATTTGATTAATTGAAAGGGAATATATTATTTTCCTTGAATAGAGTAAATGAAAAAATATATATTTATATGTAACTATGATGGAAGGGATATGGAAATTAAATTTCAAATGAGTCTCATTCATATAAAATGATCAAAGTAGAATTTAAAAGCCACAGCCCACACACATACACTAGGTGTAGAACTACATCAAACTCATAAAAGTAAGAAATAAAAAGGGAGATAGGAAAGAAGGATAATATCAGGAAGGGCACAGTAAGAAACAAATGTTCTAATCTTAAAGGAGACAAAAGGGGGGAAATAAAAGAATCTAAGGAAATACTTTAAACTGCCTTTTAGATAATTGGCTATAAAAATTGTGATAAAGGACTATAAGAGAATATTATTATGTTATAAGAAATGATGGAGGAAATTATTTCAATGAATAGAATCAGTGAAGTAAGAAGAATCAAGACAACATGTAAGGCCAGCAACACTATAAAGAAAAGCAAAGAATTAAGAACTCTGATCATTGGGTAACCAATCATACCACCAGAAAAACTAAGATGAAACAGTGCTAGACATAGGGTACAGAACGCAAAAGAGTAAAAGAGAATATTTTTGAACATGATCATATTTGAGCTTCCTTTTTGCCTAACTATATTAGTGAGAGAGTCAAGAAGACAGTAGTGAGCAATAGAGGTGCTAAAAAAAAAATGGCGTGGAATGTGGTCATTGAAAATTTAAAAACAAAAATAAAGAAGAGAGGGAATAGCTGGTTGGCTTCGTAGATAGAGCACCAGCCTAAGAGTCAGGAGGACCTGAATTCAAATAAGGCCTCAGGTACCTGATAGGGTGACTTGGGCAAGTCATTTTACCCCAATTGCTTTACTAAAAGATACAGAAGAGAACAGAAATTTACAAGACAAGCAAGACAGCTTTTACAGTATTATATATGATTTTTAAAAGATGAAAGAGATTCATGGTATTAGGTAGAATACTCTGTGTATTGTTCTATGTCTATAAATGTTCTTTTCTTTGGTGTTTAACTTCAGAATTAAAATTTAAAAAAACATACCATTTTAAGATCCATAATTTACCTTCCAAATTCATTCTATGACTGAAATTGCCAAATATAATGACTTCTGTTCTAAATCTTCACTCTTCTTGACTTCTCTATAGACTTTGATACATCCTCTTCTATTAGATACTCTCTCCTCTAGATTGTCATGAAATTGTTCTTTCTCATTTATTCTCTTACTTATCTGACCACTCCTCAGTCTCCTTAAGCTAGATCTTCATCCACAACATGCCTGACTAGTAGGAAACAAAAAGATATCTCTAAACTGAGGTTATAACTGAGAAAGGAGAAAGTGAGGGTGATGGGGATTGGGAAAGGAGTGGAAGGCAAACAATAATTGGTCACTTATTATATGCTAGGGACAGTAGAAGAACAGTTTCTGGGGAAAAAAAAAAAAACATGAGGGCAGAAAAAAGAGATGTTATATACAGGAAATAGTTTACCTAGAAAAAAGTGCATATGAAGAAGAAAAGCAGAAATTAAGTCTAGAAGATAGACTAGAGTATGATTCTGAAGGGCTTAATATATTGGTCAGAGGAGTTTGTATTTGGTCCTAAAAGCAATAGGGAGCCAGCAAACTTTCTTATTCAGGAATATCAGACCTATCCTTTAGTAATCTCAATTTCAAAGTAGTATGAAAAATGGATTTTAGAGAAAAGCCACTAGCAACAGGAAAGATGATTAGAAGACTACTTCCAGAGAGCATGTGAGGAGGGCCTGAATTAGGATGATGACCATAACAGTGGAGAGAGAGGACAGGTATGAGAAATGTTGTAGAGACAGAATCAATGAAACTTATGAACTAACTGGATTTTAGAGGGAAGAGTTGGGGGGGGGGGGGGGAGGAAAGGGAGAGTGAAGGACTGCACCAAGTATGGAAACCTGAGTAACTGAAAAGATGGTAATGCTTTTGTCATATATAATAAATTTAGGAGGATGGATGGGTTTAAAAGGGTATAGCCTACTCAAAAGCCTCAAACCTGAACAGCATAAATAATATTTTACTCAGATCATAACTATAAAGGTTCATCTGAGGTTTTTCAGAGGCAGAGCCAAGACAGTCTGTAAAGAAAGTACAAGTTTTAGCACAAACCATCAAGTTCTTCCAACTTGCTCTCCAAACAACTTTATAATAACTCTTGAAGTCAAATTTTGCAGTGCCAGAGCCAACAAAAAATCAGGGTGAGACATTTTGCTAGCCCAAGACAACTCGGGAGTTCAGAAAGAAATCTATGTCATGGTGGTAGAGTCTGGCTCAGAGCCCATGTGGATGAAACACCAGTAGTGGGACTTAGGGAATGGTGACAGAAGAAGCAGCAACTTAGGAAGCTCTCAAGCCAGAGATGGAAAAGAGACCTGGAAACTAGTCACAAAGAGATTACAGGGTCCCCCTGTGACATCATAGCATAGGAAACCATCTGGCAACTCCATTCCTATCTATATCTACTTCTGAGTCACAGTTCAGTAGAAGAGAGAAGCATTTTCAGTCAAAAGGAGTTAGGGGTCCTGAAGAAAAGTATGTATTGCTTTTTAGTTACAAGGAATTGAAGACCTTAAGGAAAAGTATCATCTGCAATCCCAGGGAGCAGGGGCCCTGAAAATCAGTATTACTTCTACTTCTATTGCAGCAAGAGTCCTGAGGACCAATATTGATTGCAACTCCAAAATATCAGGAGCCCTTCCTGGGTAATGATTAGAGATCAGAACAGAAAAACACCAATTAGGCTGCTTCCCAAGTCATATTACTTCAGAAGCACTGAAAGCTACAAAAACACCCAGAACTAGCTTTCAAAAGAGTAGTGCGGAAGCATGAAACTTGCAAAAGGGCTTATCCTTTCTCATACAAGCAACAGAGTCTAACTGAAA
This sequence comes from Sarcophilus harrisii, assembly GCF_902635505.1. Classification (NCBI taxonomy): domain Eukaryota; kingdom Metazoa; phylum Chordata; class Mammalia; order Dasyuromorphia; family Dasyuridae; genus Sarcophilus; species Sarcophilus harrisii. The sequence goes on along the minus strand of NC_045427.1, from coordinate 106,398,525 downwards.
GATCAAGATCAAGAAATGGGGTGGGAAAATGAGCCCCTCTTCCCCCCAAAAAATCCTAAGATTAAAATGATACTAGTTTGACAGAGAACTCAGAAGAAAACCATGAAGTCAAAAGCTCTACAAGAAAAATCTCAAAAAAAAAAAAAAAAAAAAGTTAATTGGACAAAAGCTCAACAAGAATTCATGGAAGAGATTTAAAAATTATTTTCAAAATCCAATGAGATAGGTAGAGAAAAAATTAGGTATAATGAGATTAAGGGAAGCAAGCCAAGATGGCAGAGTAAGATAGGGGCTCAGCTGAGCTCTTCCGCAAACTCCCCAAATAACTTTAAAGCAAGCTTTGGGAATCAATAGGTCAACAGCAGTGCTGCAGGAGTGGCAGCGGTCATGAATGGCAGATTCCAAAGATTTCAGCCCACAAGTAGGGGGACTAAACAGCTGGTCAGAGGGTGACTGCAGAGGCCTTTTTGCTGACACTGAGGCAGGACTTTTGCTGTTAGCTCACAGTATAAGTCCCTAGAAAGATCTCTGAAAACAACTACACAAAACTTTAAAGCTTGGGACACTGCATTCTCCACCACAGAAACAGAGCCCTACATTAACAAAGACTAAAAGCCACATAATAGGCCAGGAAAATGAACAAACAACAGGAAAAATTTTGAACACAAAAAGTTATTATGGTGACAAGGAAGATTAAAATATATACTCAGAAGAAAATAAAGTCAAAGCTTCTACATTCAAAGCTTCCAAGAAAAATAAGAATTGGTTTTAGGTCACAGGAGAGCTCAAAGAGGATTTTGAAAATCCAGTAAGAGAGGTAGAGGAAAAATTAGGAAGAGAAATAAGAATGATGCAAAAGGGAAGTACAAAAAGCTAATGAGGAAAAGAATGCCTTAAAAAACAAAACTGGCCAAATGGAAATGGAGGCACAAAAGCTCACTGAGGAAAATGATTTCTTAAATATTAGAATTGAACAAATGGAAACTAATGACTATGAGAAATCAAGAAACAATAAAACAAAACCAAATGGAAAAAAAAAAAAAAAAGAAATATCTAATGGAAAAACAACTGATTTGGGAAACAGATCCAAACAGATTCAGGGCTTGCATGAATCAAGCCCTGATATACAATGATCAAAAAAGAGCTTAGGCATCATCTTTCAAGAAACTGTCAAGTAAAACTGTGCTGATATTCTAGAACCAAAAGCTAATATAAAATTAAAAGAATTTACCAACCATCTCCTGAAAGAGATCTCAAGATAAAAACTCCTAGCAATATTAAAGCCAAATTCTGGAACTCCTACATCAAAGAGAAAATATTGCAAGCATCCAAAAAGAAATAATTCAAGTATTGTAGAGCCACAGTCAGTTTAACAAAAAATTTAGCATCTTCTACCTTAAAGGATTGGAGATCTTGGAATATGATATTCCAGAGAGCAAAAGAGGCAAGATTACAACCAAGAATCACCCAGCAAAACTGAGTATAATCTTTCAGGGGAAAAAGTGAGCATTCAATTAAGAGGATTTTTAAGCATTTGTGATTAAAAAACAAGAGTTGAATAGAAAATCTGATTTTCAAATACAGGACTAAAGAGAAGCATAAAGAGATAATTAGAAAAAGGAAATCATAAGAGACTTAGTAAGATTTATTTATTTACATTTCTATATAGGAGGATGATACTTGTAACTCATAAGAACTTTCTCATCATTATGGCAGTTAGAAGACGACACAGGTATAGACAGATGACACAGGTGAGCTGATTATGAAGGGATAATATCTAACAAAATAAAATAAAATTAAGGGATGAAAGAGGACTGTACTGAGAGAAAAAGAAAGGAAGAAGTGGGATGTCTGTCCTAAAAGACACAAGAAAAAGCTTTTACAGTAGGGGGGAGAGGGAGAGAGGAGTGAAGCTAACTCTCATCAGAATTGGTTCAAAGAGGAAATAACACACACATTCAATTGGGTATAGAAATTTATCTTCTCCTGCAGAAAAGTAGGAGGAAAAGGTGATAGAAGAGAGGGCAATTTGGGAGAGGGGATAGTCAGAAACAAAACACTTTAGACGAGTATAAGGGTTAAAAAGCCTCTAGGACCAAGGAATGCTGTTCAAGGCATGTGGGAGGACCTGAGGGATGAGAGGTTAAGTGGAGATGGGGCAAATCCCCAAGAAGCAGTATCTGACCCCAGGTACCATATCTCCCTCCTTAGTGCTCTCAAAGCCTAGCATACCTCTCTCCCTCTTCTCAGGCCAATCCTGTTATGCTAGGTTCCTAGAGGACCTCCTCTTCCCCAGGATCCTCAAGGGGGTATAAATATGTGCTATCTAAAAATAAAGTTATTTTCTGCTTAACCCTACCTCCTGATGGTCTGTCTCTATGTTATCCAGTTGGTGCCCAAAGATTGGTAAGTTTAGCCTAGCTGCGCTACCGACGGGTGGGCAGTTAGAGTAGCCCAAAGGGGATGCAACAGAGGAAAGAAAGGTGAAAGGAGAGAGAGAGAGAGAATATAATGGGGCAGGGGAAATTTAGCAATAGTAATTATGAAAAGTTTCTCTGATGAAGGCTCACCTCTTAAACGTAGAAGGAACTGAGTCAAATTTATAAAAAACAAGAGACATTCCCTAATTGATAAATGAACAAAAGATATGAACTATAAAAACACAATTAATACCTTTAGGAAAAGAGGCACCAAAAAAAATACTGAAGAAAACAAGAGAATTGGCCAAATGCTAAAAAAAAAAAACAAAAAACACAGTTTAAATGTTCACTAAAGAAATCATTCCTTAAAAATTAAAAGGGAGCAAGTAGAAGTTAATAACTTCATGAGACATTAGGAAACAATAAAACAAAGTCAAAAGGATGAAAAAATAGAAGAAAATGTTAAATATATCATTGGAAAAAACTGAACTGGAAAAGAGATCTAGGAGAGAGAATTTTAAAATTATTGGACTGCTTAAAAGCCATGATCAAATAAAGAGTTTAGACATCGTATTTCAAGAAATTATCAAGGAAAACTGCTTTGATATCCTAGAAGAAGAGAGTAAAATAAACACTGAAAGAATCCATCAATAATCACCTGAAAGAAAACCCAAAATGAAAATTCCCAGGAATATATTACATCAAGATTCTAAGGTCCTCAGGTCAAAGAGAAAATATTGCAAACAGCCAGAAAGAAACTTCCGACACTGTAGAACCATAGTTAAGATCACACAAGATTTAGCAACAAACACATTAAAAGACTATAAAGGTTAGAATGATATTCTAGAAGGCAAAAAATCTAGGATTACAACTAAAAATAAACTATCCAGCAAAACTGAGTGCACTCACCTGTTGGAATCTTTACAAAGTGTTAAGACATTGGAGTTAATTTAATCTTAGAGTTATTTTGGGCCAGAACTTGAACTAGGTACTAAGTGGAACTGATTGAACAATGCTTGTGTTCATACCTTTAGAGAGCTCATAAGTATCTAAGTACTCAATGGAGTTCACACCTTTGGGAGAGTTCAGGGCTAGTATGAGATCTGAATTCACACCTCCCTTAGGACCAGAGAGCACTCTGGGAGATAATCCAGAATCCCTCTCCCTCCAGAGGGTGGAGTTAACCTTTGGGAGATCACATAAATAGAGGGAGCTCTTGAAGCTTGAAGTGACTTCTTCTGGTGGAACTGACTGGAGATTGAGAAGCCACTAGTCGGAGCTGGCTGGAGGCTGAAGAAAGCAGAGGCAGAAGCCAAGGACAAAGTTGCAAGATCTCTTGGAGCCAGGCAGAGAGATAGGCCTCAACTAACCGGGCTATTTTTTTTTTTAATAGCCTTTTATTTACAGGATATATACATGGGTAACTTTACAGTATTAACAATTGCCAAACCTCTTGTTCCAATTTTTCACCTCTTACCCCCCCACCCCCTCCCCTAGATGGCAGGATGACCAGTAGATGTTAAATATATTAAAATACAAATTAGATACACAATAAGTATACATGACCAAAACGTTATTTTGCTGTACAAAAAGAATCAGACTCTGAAATATTGTACAATTAGCTTGTGAAGGAAATCAAAAATGCAGGTGTGCATAAATATAGGGATTGGGAATTCAATGTAATGGTTTTTAGTCATCTCCCAGAGTTCTTTTCTGGGCATAGCTAGTTCAGTTCATTACTGCTCCATTAGAAATGATTTGGTTGATCTGCTGTGAGGATGGCCTGGTCCATCAGAACTGGTCATCATATAGTATTGTTGTTGAAGTATATAATGATCTCCTGGTCCTGCTCATTTCACTCAGCATCAGTTCGTGTAAGTCTCTCCAGGCCTTTCTGAAATCATCCTGTTGGTCATTTCTTACAGAACAGTAATATTCCATAATATTCATATACCACAATTTATTCAGCCATTCTCCAACTGATGGACATCCATTCAGTTTCCAGTTTTTAGCCACTACAAAAAGGGCTGCCACAAACATTCGTGCACATACAGGTCCCTTTCCCTTCTTTATAATCTCTTTGGGATATAATCCCAGTAGTAACACTGCTGGATCAAAGGTATGCACAGTTTGATAACTTTTTGAGCATAGTTCCAAACTACTCTCCAAAATTAACCGGGCTATTTTGGAAGGAGAAATAAACGTTTGTATTTTTACCAGCTGGCTGTGATTTTGGATTAATTATTTATTTCAACTGAGACTAAGGGTGCCTCCAGGAAAAGCCCAACACTCACGTGCGCAGACACACACACACAAGAATAAATAGAAAAAAAAAGAATAGAAGCATGAATGTTAAAGGCATAAACTAATCTATAAAATGAAATCAGAGAGCAAAATGAATGTGAAACCTGAATTCAACAATATTTATTGTAAAAGAGATGACACTTGAAATATAAAGTCACATGCAGAGTTAAATGCAGCAGGAGACCTTGGCTTTTTAAACTAAAGTTTTTAACAAGTCTCAGTTTGAGTGAGGCAAGGCCTATTGAGTGATTCTGGCTAGGTAGGAATTGAAGAAAGAATGGCCTCTTTTATATAGTTTAAAAAAAAAAAAAAGGTCAATCTTAGAGAGGAAAACCCTCAGGGTTTCTGATCAAAATAGAAATAATTACTATTTATATTCACTCTACCAGTACACTAACCAATGTATATATATATATATTTTTGATCTCTGAAACCTCCCAAGATATTAGGCTAGATAATTATCTATTGGGATTATAGGTGGTGCAGTAGATAGAGCATCAGCCCTGGAGTCAGGAGGACCTGAGGTCAAATTTGACCTCAGATACTTAACACTTCCTAGCTGTGTGATCCTGGGCAAGCCACTTAACCCCAATTACCTCAGGGGGGGGAAAAAAAATTTGAGAACTCTGATTCTCATAGATTGGCCAACAATAGGTTGTAGGCCAAATCCTATTTAGTCATTTGGGCCTTGACTGACTCAAAGTAAATGAAAAAGAAGACCTAACAGCTACTACATGGAAAGTTGTAGAGCACATAGAGCAAAAGAATTAGAATTACAATCAAGAGCAACTTAGCAAAGTTAAGTATAATTCTGAATGAAAAAAAAAGTTGATATTTAATGAATTCAAAGACTTTCAGATTTTTGTAACAAAATCTTCCGAACTTAAAGAAAAATTCAACATTTATAATATCAGAGGAAAATATAAGGTAAACATTAAAGACCAATTATATGGGATTCAATAAGGTCAAATTGTTTACTTTATATGTGTGAAAATAACGGTATTCTTGATTATCATCATTTGAGTGGTTTGAAAGAAAGATGTGTATGAAGGGGCAATTCTAAAAAATAAAACTATATAAAAAGAGAGAAAAAGGAATAATCTCATATAAATGAGGCTTAAGAAGAAATACTGATACAGAAGCTAGCAAGGGAAGAGGATGAGTAATGCTGGAACCTTATTCTCATCAGGAGATTGAACATAAAATATTTTATATACAAATAAACAAATTTTAAACAAATAATAAGGTACTTAGACCTAAATGAAGTAATTTCCTGTTCATGGGTAGGTAAAGCCAATGAATTTTTTTAATGACACTTTTACATAACTAATCTATTTAATGTCATCCCAATTATATCACTTTGAAAAGAGAACAAAAGAAAACCAACATGAAAGCCAAGAAAAGCTGAACAGCTTTGAAAACAATGTGTAATATTTAATATTTATCATATAGTTTTCCTTAAAATGGAAATTTTTTCTTATATTGAATCTGCCTTTGTGGTTTGCTGTGTACATGGCAATGTTTGTTTGTTTTTTTAAATTTTTTCTCATTTTGTATTGAAGTCGAGAAAAAAATTTTAAAAAGAAAAAAATTCCATATATTCCAGTTGTGGTATGTGTAACTACAGTATATATCGTACTACTGTATTATAAGAAACAATGAGGGAAGTGGCTTTCAGAAAAACCATGGCAAGACCTATATGATCTGATGCAAAAGGAAGCAAAAAGAACCGGGAACACAGTACCAATAAGGTTTTAGAACCAATAACATTTTAGAAAAGACATTAATAAGCTAGAAGTCATCCAAAAAAAGAGCAACAATATTGGTGAAAGCCCTGGAGATCACAGGTTAAGAGAATTATGCCATATGTTCAGCATAGAAAAGACAACAGTTCTTAGGGAGATCACGATATCTGCCTTCAAGTACATCACATGGAATAAGAATTCAGGGTTTTTCCTCCACTCCAGAAGTCAGATACAATAATGCTTATTAAGGTCCAAAGACATACATCATGTAATGCAAATATATATATTCAAAAGTGGTTATCTCAAGAATTAAACAGGCTTCAAATGAAAAACCTTTCCTCATAATAAAAATTGAGAAAAATTGAGAAAATTCCACGAGACCTCAAATTCCACGAGAAATAGAGGCTGAGATACTAATATCAGCAACAATATCCAGCATTATACTAAAGAAAACATTATACTTGGAATTAGAAGATTATGCTTGAATCCTGGTTCTATTTGAGTGTTAATAGATAACTCATTTTTCCTCTCTAGATTTCATTTGAAGTAAATGATCCCTAAGTTTCTCCAGTTCTGAATCCTTTAAGTATACAGAATTGAGGTAAGGAATATTTTGAAATATTACTGAAAACCAAGACACAGTCAGGGGTTCAATTAACTTGCTAATACTTCCAAGAATACAAGATTCAGAGCTAGAAAAGGTAAAAAAGTTCAAGAACTTATAATTAATGATAGCAATGAATATCTTTATCTTAAAAAGTTGGGTTTTTTTCCCCCCACAAATAACCAAAGAGCAGAAATAGATTCAGAGCAATTTGATTTCTTTTGTCCTCTTCTATAATATATATATATATATATATATATATATACCCATTCTATACATATATATATACATTCCATTCCTTTTGTCCTCTTCTATAAGTGTCAAGCAACGTCATCAATGATTTGTTGTTCCATTAAGTCCAACTCTTCATGATCCCATGAACCATAGTATGCCAGGTCCTTCTATCTTCCACTATCTCCCAAAGTCTTTCCAAACTCATATTTGCTGCTTCCAGACCACTATCTCATTCTCTGCCATCCCCTTCTCCTTTTGCCTTCAATTTTTTCCCTCATCAGAGCCTTTTCCAATAAAGCCTGTCTTCTCCTTATGTAACCAAAATATTTGAGTTTCAACTTCAATATTTAACCTTTCAATGAATAGTCTAAATTCATTTCTTTAAATATTGATTGATTCTTATTTGGTCTCCTTGCTGTCCAAGGGACTTTCAAAAGTCTTCTCCAACATAACCATTTAAAAGCATCAATTTTTGTAGCATTCAGCTTTTCTTATAGTCCAACATTCATATTCACAGTGGAAAAACCATAATTTTGACCATAAAGATCTTTGTCAAAAAGGTGACATCTCTGCTTTTTCAAAACAATAAAAAGATTTCAGATTTACCATAGCTTTCCCTCCAAAAAACAAGTGTTTTAATTTCATGGCTGTTGTAACTATCTATAGGGATCTTTGAGCCCAAAAATATAAAATCAGACACTGCTTCCAATTCTGTTCTCTCTATTTTCCAGAGATGATGAGATCACGTCATGATCTTAGTTACTTTAATATTAAAGTTCAAGCCAGCTTTTATGCTCTCCTCAAGAGACTTTTTAATTCTGTTTCACTTTCTGCCACCAGAGTGGTATTGTCTGCATATCTTAGATTGTTGATATTCTCCTGGAACCTTAATTCTGATTCTTGATTCATCCAGACTGGCACATCTAAGAGATCTTAAATAACTAATTATTTTTGTATAACCCCAAGTATAAAAGGACTGAGACATGAAATCCTATTGTAAGGTTTCATTACAGCATGGAATCAGACTGAGTTCTCAAAAGATATGTCAGTACAAACTCTAAAAAGTCATACAAAGCTATAAAGGCAGAGAGTATGATCCCCCATTTTTCTTTGAGCTTGATTATCACTGGTGTAGTGGATAGAGAAGAGACTCTAAGAATTAGGAAGACATGGATTAAAATCCAATATTCAACAAATACTTGATTGCTACCCCAGGCAAATCACCTAATATCTCAGTACTCTAGGTTAATATATTAAAATTAAAAGTCACAGAGAAGATACTGATTTGCTTTGGAATTGGAGTGGAGTGGGACAAGTGAGCATAAAGAGAAGTCCTTTACTGGATTTCTCCATCCCAATGAAATAAAAAATCTAGAACAAAAAGTAAAATAAAATTGTATATTTATGCTTTACTATGAACAACTGTTAATGTATGATGTTATCATTTAAATGTTATTACACATGACTTAAGTATATAAGAACTAAATGTTGAATTGAATTCAGACAGAATGTGTTTAGTGGTTTAAGAAGCCAGTAGCAAGAAATGGAAAGAGAAATCCCATTTAAAATAACTGTATGTAATATAAACTATTTGGAAGTCTACCTACCAAGACAAACCCAGGAAGTATATGAACCTAATTACATAATTATTTTCACACAAATAAAGTTAGATCTAAACAACTGGAAAAATATCAAATGCTCATGGGTAGGTTGAGCTAATATAACAATTCTACCTAAAGGAGTCACCAGCTAGTGGCTGCTATGGATCTAATTCTGACCATCATGCGAGATGATGATAATGATACAAGAAGACTGATATATTTTCTTGCACAGCATGACAAATTTGGAAATATGTTTAGAAGAATTTCACATGTTGAATCTATATAGGATTACTTATTGCCTTGGGAGGGAGAGAGAGAGAGAAGTGGAACAAAAAGTTTTGCAAAAATCAAAGTTGAAAACTATCTTTGCATAGAGAGCAGTTGCATTCTCTGACCTCTCCTCTTTCCTCTTGCCTCTGATTTAGTTCATTCCCAAGACATGAACAACATCTGCATCAGTAAATATATTAACAGTAAAGGCTGATCTGCAACTCTTCAACTCTGTTCTTAAGTATGTTATGATTCACAGCTGTGGGGGCTTTGGAGCACCAATCTGCCCCTTAATGGTATAGTCCACTCTAACACTTTACAGGCTTTCCGGGTTTCACACTTAAACATGGTCCTCAACATATATCAATCAAGCCACCAAGAAATTACTTTATTGAGCTAGAAAAAATAGTAACAAAATACATCTGGAAGAATAAAAGATCAAGAGTTTTAAGGAAATTAATTTTTAAAATTCAATGGAAGGTAGTCAAGCTGTACCACACCTAAAACAATATAATAAAGTTGCATTCATCAAAACCATTTGGTACTGGTTAAGAAATAGAGTAATGGAGCAGTGGAATAAGTTAGGTTCACAAGACAACAGTCAATGACTAGTAATGTAATCTTTGTATTTGTATTCTAGTATTTGATAAACCCAAAGACTACAGCTTCTAGAATAACTACTCGCTATTTGACAAAAATTGCTGGGAAAAGGTGTGTGGGAGGGAAGTATGACTGAAACAAGGCACTGACTAACATCTAGCATCCTATACCAAGATAAGGTCAAATTAGGTTCATGATTTAGACAAAAGGGTGATACTATAAGCAAGTTAGGAGAACAAGGGATAATCTATCTCTCAGATCTATGGAGAAGGGAAGAATTTATGGCCAAAGAAGAACTAGAGAATATTATGAAATGCAAAATGGATAACTTTGACTACATTAAACTAAAAAAAAGTTTGCACAAACAAAAGCAATGTAACCAAAATTAGAAGGGAAGCAATAAACTGTTGCTTTTTACATTCAAGGGTTCTGATAAAGGCCTTAATTCTAAAATATATAGAGAACTGACTTAAATTTATAAAAATTCAAGCCATTCTCCAACTGATAAGTGGTCAAAGAATATGAACAATTTTCAGATTAAGAAATTAAGCCATTTCTAGTAATTTGAAAAAATGTTCTAAATCACTATTGATTAGAGAAATGCAAATTAAGGCAACTCTGAGATACCATTGCTAAGATGACAAGCAAGGTTAATGATAAATGTTGGAGGAGGTGTGGGAAAATCAGGATACTAATAAATTGTTGGTGTAGTTTTAAGATGTCCCAAACATTCTGTAGGACAATTTTAAATTATGCCCAAACAACTATAAAATTGCACATATCCTTTGATCCAGCAGTGTCTCTACTGTGTCTGTATCACAAAGAGATCATAACAAAAAGGGAAAAGGATCCATTTGTGCAAAAATGCTTGTAGCAGCTCTTTTTGCAGTGGCAAGGAAATGGAAATTGAGTGGATGGCCATCAGTTGAGGAATGGCTGAACAAGTTATAGTAAATGAATGAAATGGGATATTATTGTCCTATAAGAAATGATGAGCAGGCTGATTTCAGAAAATCCTGAAAAGACTCACATAAACTGATGCTAAGCAAAGTAGTTAGAACCAAGACAGTATTGTATACAATAACAAGATTACATGATGATCAACTGTGTGGACTTGGATCTTTTCAACAATGAGGTGATTTAAGACAATTCCAGTGGACTTGTGATAAAAATTGATAATCACATCCAGAAAGAGAACTAGAGAGATTGAATATGATCAAAGTAACATCATCTTTTTTTTTTTTTTTTTTAATGGTGGCCTTTGTTTGTTTGGGTTTTTTTTTTTTTTTGGTTTTTTTTCCCACTTTTGATCTGATTTTTCTTGCACAGCATGACAAATATGGAAATATGTTTAGAAGAATTTCACATGACCAACAGGATGATTTCAGAAAGGCCTGGAGAGACTTACACGAACTGATGCTGAGTGAAATGAGCAGGACCAGGAGATCATTATATACTTCAACAACAATACTATATGATGACCAGTTCTGATGGACCTGGCCATCCTCAGCAACGAGATCAACCAAATCATCTCCAATGGAGCAGTAATGAACTGAACCAGCTACGCCCAGAGAAAGAACTCTGGGTAATGACTAAAACCATTACATTGAATTCCCAATCCCTATATTTATGCCCACCTGCATTTTTGATTTCCTTCACAAGCTAATTGTATAATATTTCAGAATCTGATTCTTTTTGTACAGCAAAATAACGGTTTGGTCATGTAGACTTATTGTGTATCTAATTTACATTTTAATATATTTAACATCTACTGGTCATTCTGCCATCTGGGGGAGAGGGTGGAGGGGTAAGAGGTGAAAAATTGGAACAAGAGGTTTGGCAATTGTTAATGCTGTAAAGTTACCCATGCATATAAACTGTAAATAAAAGGCTATTAAATTTAAAAAAAAAAAAAAAAAGAAGAAGAAGAATTTCACATGTTGAATCTATATAAAATTACTTGTTGCTTTGGGAGGGGGAGAGAGCAAAAGAAGTGGAACAAAAAGTTTTGTAAAAGTGAATGTTGATATGAAAGGGTGTTCCAAATCACTATTGATTAGAGATATTAAGACTACTCTGAGATACCACTACACACCTATCAGATTGGCTAAGATGACAGGAAAAGATAGTGATGAATGTTGTTAGGGATGAGGGAAAACTGGGACACTGATGCATTGTTGGAGTTGTGAACAGATCCAGCCATTCTGGAGAGCAATTTGGAATTATGCTCAAAAAGTTATCAAACTGTGCATATTCTTTGATCCAGCAGTGTTACTACTGGGCTTATATCCCAAAGAAATATTAAAAAAGAGAAAGGAACCTGTATGTGCCAAAATGTTTGTGGCAGTCCTTTTTGTAGTGGCTAGAAACTGAAAATTGAATGGATGCCCATCAATTGGAGAACGGTTGGGTAAATTGTGGTATATGAATGTTATGGAATATTATTGTTCTGTAAGAAATGACCAGCAGGACAAATACAGAGGGGATTGGGGAGACTTACATGAACTGATGCTAAATGAAATAAGCAGAACCAGGAGATCATTATACACTTCAACAACAATACTGTATGAGAATGTATTCTGATAGAAGTGGCTATCTTCGACAAAGAGAAGATCCAATTCAGTTCCAATTGACCAATGATGGACAGAATCAGCTACACCCAGAGAAGGAAAACTGGGAAATGAATGTGGACTACTTACATTTTTGTTTTTCTTCCCAGGTTATTTTTGCCTTCTGAATCCAATTTTTCTTGTGCAACAAGAGAACTATATGGATCAGCACACAAATAGTGTATCTAAGATATACTTTAACACGTTTAACATATATGAGACTGCCTGCCATCTAGGGAAGAGGGTGGAGGGAGGGAAGGGAAAAGTTGGAACAGATGTGAGTGCAAGGGATGATGTTGCAAAAATTATCCATGCATATGTTCTGCCAATAAAAAGTTATAATAAAAAATAAAATAAAAATAAAAAGTTAAAAAATATTTTTAAGTGAATGTTGAAAACTAGCTTTGCATTCATTTGGAAAAATAAAATAGTATTAAAAAAAAAAAAAAGAAACTAACCTTAGAAGATTTTCTTCGGCTTCTTCTTGTCCAAACAACTACCAGTTTATCTGGCTGCCTATTAGAAAAAGAACATAAACAAGAAATAGGTTTTAAAATAGTTTAAATTACACACCAACAAAGTATAAATAACTTTTAAACACAAACTATCTTAAAAAAAGAAAAATATATTTGGGAAAAATTTTTTAAATATATGACTCAAGGAAACAATAAAAAATAGATATAAAAAAGAAAACATAAGCAAATCAATAAGAGTCAATGAGAAGAAAATAAATGTAATGCCTAAAAAGTTTATCATTATTAGGGCAATTAGAAGGAATATACACAGTTTAGAGTACAGGGTTTGCTGACTAGGATGAAATGATTTTGATAAAATAAAAATGAAAAGGTGAGAAAGAGGAATGCACTGAGAGGAGGGCAAAGAGTGAAGAAGAAGAAAGAGGAAAGTGATCTCAGATGAAAGAGGTACAAAAGAAAGAGCTCGTACAAAGACAAGGAAGATGAGGGAGAGGGAGAAGCAGTGAGTAACACTTGAATTTTACTCTGATTAAAAATTAGCTCCAAGAGGGAATAATATATACACTCCACAGGATATCGAAATCTATCTTATTCTTCAGTAAAGCTGGAGGGGAAGGTGACAAAAGAAGGGAAGGATTAACAGATGTAGTAAAGATGAAAAAAGATTTTGGGGGAGAGAGGATAAAAAATAGGGGGGAAAGATAAACAAGTGTGTAAATAAAATGGAAGAAAATACATTACTGTGAATGTGAAAGGAATGATCTTTTCCATAAAATGGGAACTGATAACAGGATGATTTAAAAAACAAAATACAACACTATGCTATTTACAAAGAAACACACTTGAAACAGAGTCACATGCAGAAAAAATTAAGGGACTGGATCAGGAATAAAATCTATTATGTTTCTGATGAGGCAAAAAAAAAAAAAAAAGCAGAGGTAGAAATCTTGATCTCAGAAAAAAGCAAAAGCAAAAATAGACTGAATTAAAAGAAACAAGAAGGGAAACTACATTTTGCCAAAAGATACTATAGACAAGGAAATAATATCAGTATAAAACATATATGCTCCAAATGGCACAGCATTGAAATTCTTAAAGGCAATTTTAAATGAATGGAATGAGAAAATAGACAGTAAAATGATACTAGTGGGGGACTCAATTTTTCCCTCTCAGAACTAGATAAATCTAACCATGAAATAAACCCTCCAAAAAAGGTTAAGGAAATGAATAGAATTTTAGAAAAGTTAGAGATCACAGACCTCTAGGGAAAAAACAGAATGGGAATAGAAAAGAATACATGTTATTCTTAACTTTTAGTACATGGTACCTTCACAAAAACTGACCATGTATTAGGCCATAAAAATCTCACAACCAAAAGCAGAAAAGCAAAAATATTAAATACATCCTTTTCAGACCACAAATCAATAAAAAGCTGTGGAAACATAGATGAAAAATTTATTAGAAACTGAATAATCTAATCCTAAATAATGAGTAGATCAAAGAAAAAATAACAGAAACAACAATTTCATCAAAAATAATGACACCAGGGCAGAGTTGGAGGGAGGTTAGGGAGGGGGCGGGGAAGAGGAGCCAAGATGGTAGGAAGAAAACAGGTCTTTGAGCTCTTCTTGGCTTCTCTCAGATCAACATCAGATCAAATCACTGAATCAGTTATGGAGTGACAGAATCTACAAATAGTTGGAATGTAACACATTTATAGCAGAAGATATTTTGGAAGAACATCAGTAAAAGTCTGTCTCAATCCAGCAGTGGTGGGGGTTGTAGGCCAGCACAGTGCAATTCAGTGCAAGGAAACCATTTCCATGTGGTGGGGGAATCCAGTGGGAAGCTTGTAGCCAAAATACAGCAGTGTTTGCTACTCTCCTAGTTCAGAAACCAGTAAATTTAAAAATTAGCTATGAGACCTCCAACACAAATACAAAAGGCAAAAAGTGAGTTCTTGAACCCTAGCATAATGCTGGATTTGGCCATACCCACCCGGGAAGGAAGGAAGCCAGCAGCATCAGCCCCAGAGTAGCATGAAGCTACTGTCACTTGGAATGGAAGCTTGGGACAATTTTCCCTTTGCCCTAAGAGTAGACCTCAACCTTTAAAAATGAGCAAAATAGCAAAAAGAGTTCTGATCATAGATAAGTTTTATGGAGACAGAAAAACAGACCTCAAACTTTGAGTACACTAAAGGTAAAACATCTCCAGATGAAGCTTCAAAGAGTTTTATAAATTGTTCTTCATTTCACAAGGCTCTTTTGGAAGAATTTTTAAAAAAAAAGATCTTAAAAGAGTTTGTTTTTTTTTTAATGGGGAAAGGAAATGAGAGCTCAGGAAAAGGAAACAGAAATTGTCTAAAATCATTCCTTAAAGAACAGTTTGGCAAAATGGAAAAAGAAAACTTCTTGAAAAATAGAATTTCTGAAATGGAAAAAAAAATTAAATGAACAAAACAACTCATTAAATTGTCTTGCCATATGCAAAAGATTTAAAAAAGCTAATTGAAGAAAATAATTCACTAAAAATTGGAATTGAACAAATGGAAGCAAATGACATCAAGAATCAAGACAAACAAAACCAAAAAAAAAAAAAAAAAATAGAAGAAAATGTAAAATACCTCATCAGAAAAACAAATGACATGGAAAACATATCCAGGAGAGATAATCTAAGAATTAAGGGACTACCTGAAAACCAGAATAAAAAAAAGGGCCTAGACAATATCTTTCAAGAAATCATTAAGGAAAACTGCCCTGATGATTAGAAGATAAAATTGACATTGAAAAAATCCACTGATTACTTCCTGAAAGAGACCTGAAAATGAAAACTGCAAGAAATATTGTAGCTAAATGCCAGAATTATCAGATCCAGGAGAAAATATTCCAAGCAGCTAGAAAGAAATTCAAATATGGAGGAACCACAATCAAGATTACGCAGGACCCACTTTAAAGGATACAAGGGCTTGAAAAATGATATTCCAGAAAGCAAAGAAATATGAACTGCCAACAAGAATCAACTATCCAGAAAAATTAAGCATTATCTTTCAGGGGAAAAGATGGACATCAATAAAATAGGGGATTTTCATTTATTTTTTTACAAATAAAAAAACAGAGCTAAACAGAAAATTTGATCTTCAAAAACAGATCTCAAGAGAAGCATTAAAAGAAAAAAAACTTTTTTAAAGATTAAAATATTTACATCCTTATAAGGGAAGATGACATGTTTAACTCTTGAGAACTTTATATTTCTTAGGGGTATTCTTGATATAATTTGACTTTATTGTGATGATATAAAAAAAGAAGCTAAGGGTAGAAAAGGGATTGTACTGGAAGAAGAGGGAAGAGGAGGTAAATTATATCACATAAGAGGCATAAAAGACCTGTTACAGTTGAGGGAAAGAAGGGAGAGGGAATGAGAATTATGTAAATCATAATAATCTCATCAGATTTGGCTCAAAGAGAGAATATCAGACATATTTAGTTTAATATAAAAACTTGCCTTATCCTATAGGGACATAGAAGGAGAAGGGGGAAAGGAAAGGAGGAGATAATAGAAGAAGTGAAAAGGAAAATGGATAAGAAAAGGGGAGGAATTGCAAAAAAGAAGGCAGACTGAAAGAGGTGGTGGTCAGAAGTAATACATTGGTGAAAAGGGAAAGGGGGAAAGAAAAATATATAACTCAGAGAAAATAAGATGACAGGAAATACAGTTAGTAATTTTATCTGTGAATGTGAATGGGATGAACTCTTCCCATAAAACAAAAGTGAACAGCAGACAGGATTAAAAGCCCAAAATCTTACAATATGTTGTTTACAAAAATAATGACAACAATGAGATAATATACCAACATTTATGAGAAGCAGCCAAAGTAGTACATAAGGGAAAATATATTACACTTGAAAATATAATTGAAAAATTAATTAATTGAAAATGCTTACAATAAAGAGCAGATCAATGAAATGAACTAGAAAATTTAAGATTTTAAAAGCTCCAATTAAAACCAAATTGGAAATTCTGAAAATCAAGAGAGATTAATACAATTCAAAGTTGGAAAAAACTGAACTAACAAAACTAGAAACTGATTTAAGAAAAAAAAAAAAACCACAATAAAATAGATAAATCACCAGCTATTTTGACGTAAAAAAAGACCAAATTATCAGTATCAAAAAGGAAAAAGTAAACTCTACCAAACATTTAAAGAACAATTTCAATACTATATAAACTATTGGGGGAAACAGGCAAAAAATGAGTCCAACCAAATGCCTTTTACAGGATAAATACAGTGTTAATACCTAAACCAGGAAGGGCAAAAATGGAGAAAGAAAACTATAAACCAATTTTCTAATGAATATTGACATAAATTTTGTAAATAAAATACCAGTAAGGAGATCACAGTAATTTATCATAAAGAAATTGAATTAGCAAAAAAAAGAAGAAAGAAGAAAAAGAAGAAAGAAGAAAGAAGAAGAAGGAAGAAGAAGACAAAGAAGAAGAACTGAGCTCTCTTAAAAAATATCCCCAGAACCAGACAGATTCACAAGTAAATTCTATCAAACATTTAAAGAATAATTTCAATACTATATAAACTATTTGGGGAAACAGGCAAAAAAACTGAGTCCAACCAAATAACTTTTACAAGACAAATACAGTGTTAATACTAAACCAAGAAGGACAAAAATGAAGAAAGAAAACTATAAACCAATTTCCTAATGAATACTGATATAAAATTTTTAAGTAAAATACTAGCAAGTAGATTATACTAATTTATAACAAAGATCAATACACTACGACTAAGTAGGATTTATACCAGGAATACATAACTGCTGATTAAAAAAAAAAAAAAAAAACTATCAGCAAAATTGACTATACCAATAACAAAAGCAACAAAAATTACATTGATTATCTCAGTAGATGCAGAAAAAGCCTTGACAAGATGTAACATTCATTTCCTTTAAAAACAGCACAAAGTAGAATAATAAATGGATCTTGCCTTAAAATGTTAACTAGTATTGATCTAAAATCATCAGCATATATTATCTATAATGGATATAAGTGTAATATTTTTCTCTAAAATATAATGTTCTCTGGGAGCAGGTTTCTTGGGGGGCTTTTGGGAGCAGCCTTCATTTCAGTTCAGTGTAATCAACCCAAATGCAGCCAGGAGTTAAAGTCCAGATCTTTTATTGTCTCCTTCAAAATAGCCCGGTTAGCTTTCTTAGAGTCTCCTTGGTTCCAAGAGCTCTTCCCGCTAGTCCTTTGTCTCTGCTAGCTTCAGCGTCTTTTCCTCCAAATCTCCAGCCAACACAAAGGTGGAAGTTGGAATGAATCTGACTCCGCCTCCAAAAGTGGGCTTGTGGGTTTCTGGGTCTGGCTCTGAGAGCTCCTTGCTTATATGCTGTGCACTGAATATACTCCAATCATTACATCACTAGGAAACCATTATTTGTTGTAGTATTAAATCAATACTAAATTAGATTTAACCATTGTCTCCTCAATTCCACTTAGTACATTGTTTCAAGTTCTGGCCCATAATATCTCCTTACAGGATCACATCAATCATACTGAACCATGCTAAATTATATAATTATTGTCTCTATAAATTCCATTGTCTTAGCACCTTGTAAGAATTCTAACATATAAGCTAGAAGCCTTTCCAATAAAATCAGAACTGAGGCAAGCATGTTCATTGTCAGCACTATAATTCAATATTATTCTAGAAATGCTATAGCAATTAAAGAAGAAAAAGAAATTGAATAAAAATAAGTAATGAAGAAATAAAACTATCACTCTCAGATGACATGATGGTCTACTTAAGAATTCTAGAAAACCAACTAAAAAACTTATTAAAATAATTAGTAACCAGCAAAGTTGCAGGATATGAAATAAACCCACAAAAATCATCAATAGTCCTACATATTACCAACAAAGTTTAACAGCAAGAGATAAGAGAAATTCCATTTAAAATAGCTGTAGCCAATATAAACTTCTGAGGAGTCCATTTGTCAAGGCAAACCCAGGAACCATATGAATACAATTTCAAGATACTTTTCAAACAAATAAGGTCAGATCTAAACAATTGGATAAATATCATTTGCATATGGGTGGGCCAAACCAATATAAGAAAAGTGACAATTCATCTAAATTAATTTACTTATTCAGTGCCATTACAATCAAATTACACCCAGAAATTTATTTTGTGGAGCTAGAAAAAAGTAACAAAATTTGTCTCGAAGAACAAAATGTAAAAAATTGGAAAAGTGGTTAAAGAAAAAAGTGAAGTAAGGTAGCTTAGCAGTACTAGATCTCAAAAGTAATTACAAAGCAGTAATCATCGAAACAATCTGCTACTGGCTAAGAAATAGAGTGGAGCATCAAGTACATAATACATAAGGTAAATGACCATAATTATTTTGTGTTTGAGAAACCAAAAGACCCAAGATTTGGGGATAAGAAGTCACTACTGGACAAAAACTACCAGGAAAACTGTAAAGCCACTGGGCAGAAACTAGGTATAGACCAATATTTCACACCTTATAAAACAAAATGATAAGATAAGGCAAAAATGAATAAGACAGAGATAAGCAAAAATGATTTAGACATAAAGGATGATATAAGCAAATTAGGGGAGCAAGGAATAGTTTAACTGTCAGATTTATGAATATGGAAAAAATACATGCCTAAACAAGAGAAAGAGAACATTATAGGATACAAAAATAGATAATTTTGATTACATCATTTTTAAAAGGTTTTGTACAAATAAAACCAATGCAGCTGAGATTAAAAGAAAAGCAGGAAATGGGAGAAGGAGGGGAATTCGGTATAAAGTTTCTGATAGTTCTCAAATATGTAGAGGACCGAGTCCAATTTACAAGAATACAAATCATTTCACAATTGACCAATTAATGGTAAAAAAAAAAAAAAAAAAAAAAAAGCCTACGAATAGGCAGTTTTCAGAAGAACTCAAAGCTACCAATATTGACATGAAAAAAAATACTCTAAATCATTACTAAAATGTAAATCCAAGCAATTCTGCAAATATTCAGATATTTGCACCTCACATCCATCAGATTGGTTAATATGACAGAAAAATTAAATGACAAATATTGGGGGAGATAGGGGAAAACTGGGACATTAACACACTACTGGTGGAGTTGTGTGTGAACTGATCCAATCATTCTGGAGAGGAATTTGGCACAAAACTATGCATACCCTTTGATCCAGCAATAGCACTGCCTGTTCTATATCCCAAAGAGATAAAGAAAAAGGAAAAAGACATATATATACAGAAATATTTATAGCAGCTCTTTTTGTGGTGGCTTAATTAGAAATTGAGCAGATATCTATCAACTGGAGAATGGTTGAACAAGTTAAGATATATGAATGTAAGAAAGACTACTGTGTTATAGGGAAGCAGGATGCTTTCAGAAAAACTTACATGAACTGATACAAAGTAAAATGAACACAACTAGGAGGGCACTGTACACAGCAATAGCAATAATCTACAATGAGTAACAGTGAATGACTTATCTATTCCCAGCAATACTATTATCCAAGGCAATTCCAAAGAATTTATGATTAAAAAAAAAGGTATCCACCTCCTGAGAAAGAAAAGTGGAGTCTGAATGCAAATTTAAGTATACTTTTAAGATATTCTTATTATTTTTTGTCTATATTTTCTTTTGCAATATGGTTAATATGGAAATACTTTGCATGACTGAACGTGTATAATTTAAATCAAATTGCTTACTTTTAGCGGCAGTTAGATGGCTCGGTGGATAGAGTGCTGACTCTGAAGTCAGGAGGACCCGAGTTCAAATTTAACCTCAGATACTTAATACTTCCCAGCTGTGTGACCCTGAGCAATCACTTAATCACAATTGCCTCAGGAAAAAAAAAAAAATTACTTGCCTTCTTAAGAAAGAAGAGGAGGGAAAGAAAAGAATCTTGAAATGCAAAATTTTTTTTAAAAAAAAAGTTTAAAATTTTTATTTATGTATTTATTTATTTGATTTCTTATTATAATTTTATTTATTTATTTGACAAAAAATAAAAATTAAATTAAAAAAATGAAGATTATGATGGATACAGAAAAGCATGGAAAATTTAGGTGAACTGATGTGGTATGAAGGTAACAATATAAATGTTAAGTACAACTACAACCCAACAATAAATATTGCAAAATTGCAAAGAATAAGTATGGTTCAAAAAAGAGATAGGAAAATGATATTCCTATCCCAATCAGTCAATATAAATAAATATTTCTTAAGCACCTACTGTTGCTAAGCTGAGTAGTAGTGTTGTACGTTGCACTTATTTTCAGATTTTTTTTTCATCATATTGATCAGTTAAGCAGATTTTTTTGCTTCTTTTTTATTTAAAAAAACTGTTATAGGGGATGGCTCAGACATGATGAATTTGAAATCCTTTATCAAGCTTGAACTGCCTAAGGAAGTTAAGAATATAGAACTTTTGCTCAGAAGAGAGATTAGGGTAACCTACAAGTATCTGAGAGTCCTTTACATAGAGACAGTTGAACCCAAGAGATCACCATTTGAGAGAGAATATAGAAACAAAAGAAAGGGCTTCATGACAGAATCTTGGGGGAGATCCACAATTACTAGATGTAATGTGTATGAACATAACAACAAAGAAGACTGAAATAATAAAAGACAAAATGATCAGTTTATCAATTCCTTCAACTACCAAATTTCAAATTATTATACTTAAAAAATTTATCAGACATTAATCAACTGATCCACAAGTATTTACTAAGAACTTACTATGGACCAGGCAGTGTGGTAGGTTCTTAAAGGCATGTATAACTTTCCTAATTCTATTCCCCTGATAGGCAATGTGGAATCACTGAAGACTGTTTGCAAAGGAATGACATGACCACATCTACTCATAACAAAGTTTATTATGGCAGTGGTATGAAGAAGAAAATGGAGCACATAAGATAATGAAAGCCAAAAGAAGAATAACAAGGTTATTACACTAGTCAAAGTGTGTTAATGAAAGCCTACACTAAAATGGTATCAGAGAAAATTTAGAGGAGAAAATAAATTTATGTATTTATTCTAAGGAGAGAATAATTTTAGAAGATGTTTCAGACATAGAATGGCAGAGCATTTATAAGAATTAAATTGGAGAAATGAAACTTAAATTAGAAAACCAAAACCTCCAAAGAAATTAAGGAATAATCAAAGGTGGCAGCTATCTCCCTCAAAAGATTGTAAGCTTCTTGGGAACAGGGATTGACTTTTGCAAATGGGGAGAGGGGGCCTAAAATTTGAAAAAAAAAAAAAATTTGTTCTTTGTCCTAAGTCCTTGTGGGTTAGCTTCCCCTTTCTAGAATGGAAGCTCCTTGGAAGCAGGGATTAGCTATGTAATGGAGGAGATTCAATGATGTGTAATTTCTGTAACATCCATTAATGGGGAATAAGGGAAAGGACTTCTGGATAGGAAATAAAATGCTGCCTTTGGAGTTCCAAAGGTATGTCTCATCTAAGCACCCATTCTTGCAAGAATGTAAAATAAATCTTTCCTGCATACATCAGTGAATCTGTGAAATTCTTTGGTAAGGTATTTTGCTTCTTATAAACAGGGGCTCTGTCCAGGATCCAGACATTATGAGTCCAAGGTGGTCCCTATCCAGGCAAGAGGAGATGTATCCCACTGATTTCAAAGGCCTCGTGGCTCATCTCAGGCTTTCCCTTCTCATAGACTGTCCAAGATCCCAGGACCACATTGGTAAATTAGGTTACTGATGAATCCAGGAATCAGCATGAAGTAGTTTCTGCAGCAGCAAAGCAAACTTTGTGCACAGACCAAAGGTAAGAACATGGACTATCTAACCACACTGCCTTTGGTGGCTGCCTAGAAGAGAAGAGATGTCAAGAAATCTAGAATTGAGCAAATGGGATCACTGAAGTGTGGAGATATCCACACTGTAGTACAGGAAGGATCTGCAGAAGAGAAAATTTACAAGAAACTCTAGTAAAGAAAGAAGTGAATTAGGGTTCTTCTCCAAGTACTAGGGAAGGAACAACTCTGTATTAGTCAGAAAGAAAAGGGATTTAAAAGCAGTTTGTATTTATGTATGTTTTGTCTTCTATATTTCTCTTAGTCAGCTGAGTTACAAAGGAAAAAACGTGGCCATTTTAGGACTTAAAAGCACTTGTATTGTAGCATTGCTATTAGAAGTTTAAATCTGCACTTGATTTTATTTTAAGTTTTAAAAAATGGTTATTAAAGCAAAGTTCTCAGGTAATTTATCTAAAGAGATCACATGTTTATATCTGCTAATTAGATGAAAAAGAAATAGAATTAGAAAATTGCTTTCTAAATTGTATATTAAGCAATTTGTAAAATTATGAGCTATGCTTTAAAATTTTGTCATCTCTGGTGGACATATGTATAAGTTTTATTAAATTTGGCCCAAAATTATTTAGATATTGCCTATATTATACATCTTAAAGTTTAAAAAAGGTGGTTTTAAAAACAGGGGACAAGAAAGATTGATTTGCAAAAATAATTGATAATTTGAATGGAATACCCAGGTAGAATATCACAAGCTAAAGTATTGATTTTTGAATTGATATGCATATTAAAATTGGAAACTTGATGGTAAATTACATGAGATTCCTATCCATTTTTGTTACAGCCTGTGTTGTGTCTATTTGACTATCATTTAAGAAAATTGTGAATTTGCTAATTTAAGTTATTTGGAGTTATTGTCATAATGATGAAACCTAAAATTGTAAAAGATTATTGACGTGATAGCATGTTGGAGAGAGAGAGGAACAAGATATTGGGCAGAGAGAGGAGCAAGGAGCAGGATGTTTTGGCTGGCACCAAAAAATGTGGTTAAAGGACCCAAAAATGATAAGTGAGATAGACACCAGATGATGATAAGCACCAAAAGTTGGGTTTCATTCACGGGAAGAATTCACACTGGCCATTCTCTTTGGCAAAAAGTAGATTTATTTAGGGAAAAGATTACAGACAAAATGGAGGGATACAATAGACACCATTCTTGTTCCAATGTCCAATGAAATAAGAGTGGGAGAGCATAGAAAGGGGTTTTAATAATTAATAATGGAAAGGCAGATCTTTAGTGGAATTTGTCATTTGCTAGGAGAAAAGAAATACCCCATGAGCTTGGTGCATGCCCTTTGCTGGCAAGCTAAATTCTGAAAGGGATTTAGCACTTTAAAAGAGTTAGCTATAAGAAGGAGAAATGGGATTGGAAAGCATAGTAGAGTTAGAAGAAATACCATGTGGCATGGGAGAAAGGAAAAAGGGGAAAGAGACACCACAGAGCAGAATACCTTGGCAGACTGGCCCAAAGGAAAGTAGTGGCTATAGGGTGCCCTAACGGTAGATTTTATGGGAAGGATTTGACCTCAGCGACATGCTTGGGATTCCTGGCAGGAGATGGCAAAGTGAAACTGTTCAAGACCTCTATAAAGTGTGGGTCTCAGGAGTTTGACATAACTTGGATTTCAGACTGAACTACCTCCCCAAAGGATGGGACATTGGAGATGAACTGATTTCTTCTTGTCTGCCTCTGGGACTCTAAGGTGGGGTTGGATAGGCAGGGAAGGTAGACTTCAGCCCCTACACTGGGGTACATTTTCCTAGTTTGTGAACTTGCCAGGTTGTAGAAAAGGGTTGGTTCTGGGTATAGAATTCCAATCTCTTCATCTTTAAGTTTCTGAAGGTTTTTGATTAGATTTTTGGTACTAAATGTAAAATTTAGGATTAAAAACTATATATATTAGTTATTTATATGATCTGTTGGCTTGGAAAGGTAAAGGCTTAGTCAGCTCTTCCCTCACTGGGTGTGGCTGACCCTTTGAAGTGAGAAAACAAACCCACTCCCTGGAGCTCAAGTCAACCCCCCAACTTCTGCCACTTCCCTCCCCCGCAGTTAATGAAAATACTTTAACATTAATTGCTTCTGTTGTTTAAAGGAATATTTTTTATTTACCCGGTATTAATAACTGAATGTTTGTTTTTAGTTTTCAAGTCTGGTTGTTTTAAGGCAAAGTCATTTGTGATGCTATATCAAAGGTTCTACCACTTAGCAATGCTAGGAACTTCTAAAAGTAGTTTGTTAAATTTCTGGTTAATTGCAGATTTTCTGAAAAAGATTATTTCAAAACCCATTCAGCAAATTATCTAATTTATTAAGTGCACATGGTCTCATTGTTTAATAAATATGATAGCAAATGTACTTTCTTGAAGTACCTAGAGCAGGAATTCAACCTGAAACCTAGGAATTCAACCTAGATTCAAAGCATCTAGTTTTGGCTATGCTCTTCAGACACATGGGATAGATAGTTTAGATAGATAGTTTTAAAACTGATTAGTGAAACTTGAAATTGGGATAGTTTTTCCTCTTATAGTAAATTTCCATAATCAGAGTAAGTGGTCAATAGAAGCCATAAGCACAGTTTAAGTATGTAAATACCTTGCTGTTTTCGATCTAAAAATATGTAGTCATTATGTCTTATAATTACGGAAATGAGTAATTTGGCTTAGTCATCAATATGTTGCTAGATGTATATGTCTGTATGAAATAAGGTCTTTAATGGACCTTATGTAAATGTAAAACAAACAAACAAACAAAAAACAATTGAGACAACTATTTGTGGGACCTGTTATTTTATTGACTATTGAAACTAAAGCCGAACACCCAGCGAAAGAACACTGGGAAATGAGTGTGGACTGCTTGCATTTTTATTTTTCTTCCCAGGTTTCTAAATCCAATTTCTCTTGTGCAACAAGAGAACTGTATAAATATGTACACATATATTGTATTTAAGATATACTTTAACATGTTTAACATGTATGAGACTGCCTGCCATCTAAGAGAGGGGGGTGGAGGGAAAGAAGGGAAAAGTTGGAAGAGAAGTGATTGCAAGGGACAATGTTGAAAAATTACCCATGCATATGTTCTGTCAATAAAAATAATAATAATAAAAAAAAGAAACTAAAGCTGAGATATCTTTCTTATGGTTTAGAGAAAAGGATTTCAGTGTAATCAGATTTTCTTAGAGAGATGTAACTTGTGGAATATTTTGTTACATCAATAGGAAAATCACTTTGATTTAAGTTTGTTACAAATGTGAGAAAAACATTTCTTTGTACAGTGTGTATATAGTGTTTTCTTTTGAATAATTTAAATTGAAAAGCAGCTGAGCAATCTATATTGGCCTTTCCAAATTTATCCTATAACAGGCAAAAGGGGATGAATTTATTTTTAAAAATTTCATATATGCTTCCTGCAGAAGTCTGGGTCAATCTTTCCCTCAACATCCTGTTTTTGACAGGTAAGTGAGACCTGCTAATGAAAGATTTTGTGAATACTTCTGTTATTCTGATGGGATTCCCTTTTCTCAAAATTGCTTTTTGAGTTATAATGTAATTCCTATTAAAAGAGATGATGCTTAACTAGCTAATTGGAAAATCTTCAGGGAAAATATAAGCATACCTCCCAAGAATGAGGTTTCTGCTTCTTGTACTTGTTCTCTTTCTCTAGTTCTTTTAGGTTTGTTTTTCCTCTGGGCTTTGAGCAATTCACCTTCAAATGAACAGTACCAGACAGTTGTATTGACCAGATTCAGGGCTCTGACTCAACCCAATGAATCTTCAAGCCCATCCAAATGGGACTCTGTAGGATGACTCAGCTCAATGCCCAGCAAGAAGTAATTTCAGAAGATGAGTTCATCACCCCATTTTACTTTGGGGCCCCATAAGACTTTGGGCCTTTTTGGGAAGGAACTGGAACTGGTTGGTAAATGTATCTCAAACTATCCTGTGTCTGAATGGGTTCCCTATAAGAAGTCCATCAATCCTAGGCAGGTGGGGGGGGGGGAGGGGAGGAGTATCAAAGCTACTTTTCTGCTACAATAATGTTTGGAGCCTAGGGTGAGGACATCAGGTTAAGATTTGGATTAATATTATTGGCAAAGATACCCACAAACAATTCAGTTTGATGCTTTTCAAATTATAAAATTATAGAGGCTTGTCTAGCCATAGATAAGTAAGTACAATTGGGTACTAACAGAGAAAGGGGATTATATAGAACTACCTGTCCAATTTGGAATAATGTTTGGTTTGCTACAAGGGCTGGATATTTAGAAAATGCAGATCAAAGAATAATTTGGTAATAGGTATAGATCTCTAAGGAAGATTTGGACTTAGGGCAAGTGATAGACACCAATGCCTGGGGAGAACTGGTAAAGTACTCTGTAAAGAATCTGAATAAAAAGAAATTTCAGTGTCTGTGCTACAAATTGCCCCATGTCCAGATAGTACCATTCCCTTTGGATATGGAAAAACTCGAGAGTGAATTCCTGCTGTTCCCAAAATAACATTCTTGGGGAGAACTACAATGCTTTATACTAGCCCCTTAGCTCCAGAGATCAGCTTGCTTCTCATGGCGGGGTGAAATTCCAAAATCTAGGGACTGAGTGGCATGTACCTGAATCTGGAATTTAACTGAGGGTAGCTCTGGCAATTGCTAGGGTTTGCAAACTTTGGGTGGCATTGTGGAGACAGCACTTTGAAACCTGCTTTGCCTGAGAACTAAGTGGGCACCTGTGCACTGACTCAATTGGCTATTCCTTTTACCCTGGCATTCAATGAAGAAAGTAAGACTGAATCAGGAAGAATTTAGTCAAGGACAATAACTGATGAATTCAAGACTAGTTCTGGATTTGGGTTATTACTGCCCTGGTGAGTAAATATTATTAGATAAGTTATACCAGAGAG
The DNA here is from genome assembly GCF_902635505.1 of Sarcophilus harrisii. NCBI lineage: Eukaryota > Metazoa > Chordata > Mammalia > Dasyuromorphia > Dasyuridae > Sarcophilus > Sarcophilus harrisii. The sequence goes on along the minus strand of NC_045427.1, from coordinate 106,370,875 downwards.
TCAATGAAAGAAATAGCAAAATAGTTGATGCTACTAGCAGAATGAAAAAGAATGACTCCAGAAAGGTCACTGGCAGGAAGAGGAGAAATACGTGTTACAATTGGAAGTTTCATTCCTAGTACAGCTCTATCAGAAGAATTAGCAAAGAATTCAGGGATTAATTATCCATCCTATGTAAGGAGATCTGTGCAGGGGTTAATAGACTTTTATGAAGTGGGATGTAAAAATTAGCCAAATCTGAGGAGTCTGAAAAGGATGTGGAAACCAAATTATTAAAAAGAAAAAAAGGGGGAAATTGTGAGAAATGCATGTTTATTTGTTTTCTATAGTTTGGGGAATTAAATTGGAAAAATGAAACTTAATTACAAAATTGAAACCTCCAAGGACCATCAAGGAATAATCAAGGATAGAGTTTATCTTCCCCCAAAGAGGAGTGACTGACCTTTATAATGAAGGGTGGTGGATTGAGATTTGAAAAGAATCTTTTGTTCTTTGCCCTTGCTTCCTGTTAACCTACCCCCTTCTAGAATGAAAGCTCCTTGGGAGCAGGAACTGGCTATGTAATGAAGGATAGAGATTCATGATGTGTAACTTCTATCCAATTAATGGGAAATTAGGGGAGGGACTTCAGGATAAGAAACAAAATGCTCCTTTGGAGGTTCAAAGATGTGTCTACTCAAGGAGGCACCCATTCTTGCAAGAATGTAAAATAAATCCTTCCTGCATTCATCAGTGAGTCAGTGGAATTCTTAGTAAGATATTTTGTTTCTTACAATAAGAGGAGTTGTGGTGGTGGTATTAGTAACAATTGTTCTTAGCATCTATATAGTACTTTATAGTTTGCAAAGTACTAGTACTTTATATGAAAACTCATTTGATCCTTTATAACAATCCTATCAAGAAAGGGCTATTATATTTCCCATTTTACATGTGAGGCAACTGAGGTTGAAAAATTACATGACTTGCTCATAATCCCAATACTATTAAGAATCTGTAATATCTGGAAAAATTATTCCAAGCTTCAAGAATTTAAATAATTTTTAAAATTAAAGTTAATAACCAACCATTGCTGTCAAGTTTAATAACCATATCTACTCTACTTAACAACTTCCTTTTTTGGTATATCTTTTTTTTTTTAATACTTACTTTCTTATATAGCCAACAAACAATTAAGAAACTCTAAGAATCCCTAAATGCTTAAGTATTGCCTTTATTTTTAAGAAGATTTAGGGCAGAGTGGCTGTACTTGTATTGGCATATGCTAAAAATAAATATATGCCTTTCCCAGCTCTTATACTATCCCTTTTTTACAAGCCTGAGTAAACTGCAGAGTAACTAACTGCACATAGATCAGATCTCCACAGTGTAGGTTCATTTGTTCAAAGTATATTCCTAAAATCAGACATATCCAAATTTAAATGTAAGCTTTAAAAAGGCATTTTAAAACCAAATAAAATGTTTTAAAATTATCCACTATTTTTACTCCTCATGAACCTTTATTCCATTGCTTTAATCACAAGGTTAGAACTGATGGTCTCTTTAGAGAATTGATCAAATTAAACAGAATAATAGAACATTAGTTCTATTAAATGGGGTCTAAGATCCCTTCCCATCTATACCAGACTGGGTCTCCTTTCTATAACATCCCTAACTAAATAAGTGATATTCCAGGCTTAGCCTGAAGATCTCCAGTGATATGGAAATCAGAATCTGCTAGAGCAATCCCTTCCATTTTTAGACAGTTCTGTTGATAATAGTTCCCAAGAAAAATGTTTTTACTGAAGATACAATTGAAAATCACTTAAGAGTCAGAATTTTAGAGATGGAGGGAACCTTCGATAAATTACTTAATCAAACCTCAAAAATTCCACTAATATGGAAACTGATCCAGAAAGTTTAATGACTTGCTTGAAGTAACATATCAAATGATTGATACAGTAAGGGCTAAGAATGAGGTTCCAAAACATTTAGTTTAATGCCCTTTCTACTATTCAACATAGCCTCTCTAACATTTACTTCTAGAAGTATTCTGAATGTCCAATCTATTTTCATTCAATTTTCCCACAAAATCCTGGAAAGTTCCACAAGAAGAAAATCAATTTTTATACTCAATAACATCTAACCCCTAAAGTACTAAAGATTAAATAACATTTCATTGAGCAGTCTCATGGGCCCCATGAGCCACAGTGGCTCTTTCATAGCTACATACATATAACAGCACTCACTAAAAGAAACATAATGAAATGTTTTAGCAGAGCTAGGGCAGTACAATGGATAGAGTGCTGAGCTTGGAGACCCAAATCTTCCCGACTTTGAACCCAATTTCATACACTTACTATGTAATCTAGGCAAATTGCTTAATTTCTGTTTGTCTCAATTTTAACTGTAAAATGTGGACAATAACAAAACCTGCCTCGCAGAGTATAAAAATCAAATGGGATGTAAAAAAAAAAAAAAAAGCACTTAGTATAGTATTTACTAGGCATAATCTGTAGTGCCTTCAGATAGTATAAGTACTATTTAAAAACTAAGAGGAATGTGTTCCTTTCTCTGTTGAACTAAATTCCTTACCCTTTCGTGAAAGGGTACTTCTCAAACTGGTATGAACTGATGATTCAAATTTACGCAAGTCAAAAAGTCATTAAATGCTATAGCATATCAGACCTCATATAACTATAAGTGACTGACATAACACAATACACTTAGGTAATTTGTGCCTTACAATTATGTGTATCTGTATCTTATCCTACTAGTAGCCTACAACCTCCGAGAGCACAAGGAATATGTCCTACCTAAATTCTGTACTCTATCAGTGCCTATATAAAGCTCTAGATACATTAAGTTCTAGTAAATATTTGCGCAAGTACTAAGAAACTCCATGAAATGTATTTTAAATGTGGACTTTTGAAGAATTTAATTCTAACAAATACTAGGAGCATTCAATTATACATAATCTAAATATACTTTACAGATTCATAGTGCCAATATATGAAATGCTAAAAATTATACTGAGTATGTTCAGTAGAATTATTTATGTGACAGTATTTTATAAAATTATCACATAAAGTATGAATAATACACATTATTCATATGTAAAGTTTATGCTTTTGAAATTAAGCTCTAAACAGAAAAACCTAGGAAAGGAGCAAAAATTAAAAGAAAAAAATGAAGCATAACATACATTTATGTAGCACTTTACAGTTTCCTAAAAACAATTGCCTGGGCCTACAGTGACAATGCAGTTTTTCCAGAAGGGAATGAAACTAACATCTATCCCACAAAAAGGACCCCTACTTTTTTTTCTATAACCTATGCAGCAAAAGCCCCCCAAAAGCCACAGATAATCAATGTTTTCTCTATATTTTCTGTTAAGTGTCAAAGAGGTAAGAAGGAAGAAGAGTGCACTGAAGAGGAAACTGCCATGAATATAATTTTATAAGGACAATGTAGTACTTTATATTAATGTATACCTATAAAGATGTTCTACCTCTCTCAGGGGACTCAATCTCTTGCTCTTCCACACTTCTAGTTTCTATGCTGACAGTATATGTTTGATGAGTGATACTCTGACATAACTCAACATGATGTCAGAAGACAATGATCTTAACAGGAGTTTTTGTACAAAAAAAAAATTGCTTAGATGATTTGCTCAATGTCACATAAACAAATTTTTCTGACTGGTTTTGCTTTTGGATTTATATGCATGAAACTGGTGTTGGTGAGATTTTTTTTTAACACTCTTAATGATATTAAGTGGCTTGTGATATTCTAAAATTGTTTTTAAAAAATTAAACAGATTTTAAAAACCATTGCAAGTTGTACTTAAAAATATAACTCTTTTGAGCATGAGAACACAAATTATTTTTGATGCTTCCTTTTAAGTCTAAGTTCTTTCCACTGTACCCTTTCTATTTCAACCACTGTGCATTTTAATTAGCTGTTTCAGTCACTAATGAAAAAGGGGCCAACCTTCCACATCTTCCAATTTCTCCAACAGATTTCCTCCACAATTATCTCCTCTCTCCCTCGAACCGTCAGTATTTCCTCTATCCTTAAAATATCCAATTAAACTCCACCAATCCCTCAAGTTATTTAATCTTTCCTCCTTTTCTAAGCCAAACTTTCTTTAAAAAGCTAACAAAAAAAGGTATCAAGACCTTTCCTTTTCTTCACCTCTCTCCTCCAAAAAAAAAAAAAATAATAATAATAATCTCTATTCGTCTTCAAACTACTGTTATAGGCATCATTATCCTTCAAATCACTCAAGTCTACAACTTAAATTTCATACTTCTCTACCTCCTCACTCTCCCACATATAATTAATTGCCAAATCTTATAGATTCTGTCTCAATAGTATTCCGAGATTATCTCCAAATTATCCTGTTTACATCCTACTTGTATATAGTTGCTTACATGCTATCTCCTTACTAGAAGCAATTTGAAGGAAGGGATCGTCTTTTGCTATTTTTTGTATTCCCAGTGCATAGCACAGGGGCTGGCAAATAATAAAAACTTAATAAATGCCTATTGACTTGCTACTGCTTCTCATCAAGTTTCTCACCATTGCAATCTGTCCTCCACTAGGCTATAAAGTTCCTTTTGTAAAGTTGTACACTTGACTATGTCACTCATGTACTCAATAATTTCCAGTGGCACTATTAATTCTGCTACAAAACGTAAAATCTTTAGCATTTGAAGGTTGTTTTTTTTTTTACAATCTCATCCCAACCAACCTTTCCAATCTTATTACCCATTACTTTTCTTATCTTGCCTTTTCATTGTACTTCATACATGACATTCCCTCTCCCAACTCTGTGTCTTTGCATTGGAACATGTATTCCACTCTTCTACCTCTTCTTCAGAGAGTACACAGATTTTCTTTTTTAAGACTTTCAGGAGGGGCGGAGCCAAGATGGCGGAGAAGACACACGCGACTTTCTAAGCTCTTCTCTTACCCTCTTTATCAATATTATATCGAGCCTCAAAAATAGTCTTGACTGCTACAATTCGTAAAATAAGAAATAAAACAACTCACCGGCAAGAAAATCGATCTGAAAAAGGTTGGTTTTCCGGGGCCAGGGGAGATCGGCCGGGAACAGGGAGGGGTGGGTTCGGAGATCCCGAGGGGAGAAAGCACAGATCTCAACACAAGGCCGCCCAACCCGATAAGGGCTTTTCCTTGGGGCGATTGATCCTGCACCGCAGGGGGCGCCCAGGTTAGCCCCAATCTGCACAGTGGGGAGCTCGGCTTGGGGCCATGAAACTTTCAGGGCGTTTGCATTGGGCAGAGACACTGGGGCAAGGTTCCTGGCGGTCTGCAGTCTGTGCTCAGCTGCTATACAGTCCCAAGAGGCTCCGGCCTGGGGCATGACACTTTTCACCATTAGTCTCTGGCCTGGGCAATCGATTCCTAAACCCTACTAAAACGGTTTGATCTCGGCCAGTGCTGGAATCCACTTCCTGTTGGGGGAAGGGAAAACTCTCCTTTCGGAAGCCTCCCCCATAACTTGGAGCGGAAATGGGTTTACATCTCTCCCTGCTTCTGCAGAGGCTGGTAACCCCCTTGCCTAGGAGCATCCCTAAAACTTTAAAACTTGAATAAAAGATGAAAAAACTTCGACGGCTTCTATGGAAAAGAGCAGGTCGGAACCTGAAGGAACCTCAAACAACAAAAAATGCATCAGACTGTCCTCTTTTTTAATTCTCATAGAAAGAGACCATTAAAAAGTCTCAAAAGAGAGAAGGAAGATAAATGGGGAAAGGAAAGAAACCTTCAAGGAGGCAACAACCCAAATCCGGTGGAAAAGTTAAAAAATTCCCAGGAAGTCGGGGAAACAAAATTGGTGGGAAAAAAAAAAAATCTCAGGAAAGTAAAATTGTGAATTGGAAAAAATAAAAAATTCACTAGAAAGTAGGATTTGAAATTGGAAAAGACAAAAAGAACTTCTTAAAGTAGGATCTTTTGAATTGGAAAAAAAATAATTCATAAAAAAAAAAATTAGTGAAATGGAAAAAATTACAGACCAAAATAATACATTCAAAAACTCAATTGGACATAACAGAAAAAGAAAAAAGCTATTGAAGAAAATAATTCTTTAAAAATTAGAACTGAACAAATTGAAACTAATGAGCATTGAGACGGCAAAATCAGTCAAGCAAAACCAAAAAAAACAAACTGGAAAAAATGAATTATCTAACACTAAAAGGGACAGACTTGGAAAATAGATCTGGGAGAATAATCCGAGGTTATTGGAACTTAAAAACTATGATGAAAAAAAGAGCCTAGATACTATTTTTACAAGAAATCATCAAGAGAACTGCCCAGATGTAATAGAATCAGAAGGTAAAATAGGCATTGAAAAGAATTCCCGAACACCCTTCTGAAAGAAACCTAAAATAAAAACCCCAAGGAATATTGTGGCAAATTTAGAACTATCAGATTAAGGAAAAAATTTTTACAAGCAGCCAAAAAAAACCATTTTAAATCCGGGTGCCACAATAAGGGATCACCCAAGATCTGGCTGCCCTCTACATTAAAGGAAAGAAGGGCCTGGAATTGATATTCGAAAGGCCGGAACTTGGGATGCAAAAGAATAAACTACCCAGCCTAAGCTGAGCATTTTCTTCAAGGGAAGAAGATGGACATTTAATGAAACAAATAATTCCATTTTGTTTCTGAAAAAAACGGAACAAACAAAAATTTGATCTCCAAAAGAATAGAACTCAAAGAGATGCAGAAAAAAGGTAAAAAACCTCTTGAGGGTTATTATTTCTGTTGTGGATATACAAAAAAAAATACATTTAAAATTTGATAGTACTGATATAACATAAAAGGAAGTAGATATGGAAAGGGATGATGGCAGAATAAGGTGGGAAGGAGGGATAAAAGAATCCAATCCCACAAAGAGGCTAAAAACTTTTATCATATCTGAGGGAATTTAGAGAGGGGGAGGAACTTGTGTGAATCTTACTCTCATCAGAGTTAGCTCAAAGGAAAAATAATTGACATTTTTTGGAAAATTCTCTCTGCCTCATTAAAAGCAGGGGGAGAGGGAAAAGGAAAAAGAAAAAGAGTAATAAGGGGAAGGGGGAAAAGACTCAAAAGGGGGAGGGGGATTATAAAGAGGATAAAATATCGTGATACAAAAGAGGGTAATAAGTTTAAAGGGAAAAAGGGTTGGGGGAGGCAAGAATAAGTAAGCACAAATCTGGGGGTTTTGGGATGGCAGGAAATACAAATTTAAAGTAAAATTCCTAACCCGTAAATGAATGGGATGAACTCCCCCATAAAAGGAGACAGATAGCAGACTGGATCAAAGTCAGAACCCTAAATATGTTGTTTAAAAACACATTTAAAACAAGGGGATACATATAAGAGTAAAGGTAAAAGGCTGGAGCAAAATCTTTAAACTTGGGTGAAGTCAAAAAAAACAAGGGGTACCATCCTTATCTCCAGATCAAGCAAAAGTAAAATTATCTAATTAAAAGAGATAAGGAAGGAAACCCCCATCCTGTAAAGGGTAAATAAACAAGAAAACAATATCAATATTAAACAATATATGCAAAGTGGTATGGCACTCAACTTCCTAAAAGGAGAAGTTAAAGAGGGTTGCAAGAAAAAGACAACAAAACTTGTAATAGTAAAGATCTCAACCTTCACTCTCAAATTGGCAAATAAACCACAAAACAAATAAGAAAGAAAAAGAAGTAAACAGAATATTAGAAAAATTAGGTATGTTTGGATCTTTGGAGAAAATTGAATGGAATAAAAGGGAATATACTTTCCTTCTCAGCAGTTCATGGAACCTATTCAAAAAAATTGACCATATATTAGGACATAAAGACCTCAAAATTAAAATGCAAGAAAGCAGGAAATAGTAAATGCTTTCTTTTGGATCATGATGCAATAAAAACTACATTCAACAAAAATTGGGAAATAGACCAGAAAGTAATTGGAAACTAAACAATCTCATCTTAAAAAGGAAGTTGGGTGATTCAACAAATTATAGATACAATTAATAATTTCACTCAAGATAAGCCAATTTAAAGGACTTCATAAAAATTTGTGGGATGCAGCCAAAGCGGTAATAAGAGGAATTTTATCCTTAGAAACACTTGAATAAAACAGAAAAGAAAAGATTAATGAATTGGGCTTGCAACTAAAAAACAAAAAGACCAAATTAAAAAACCCCCAACAAATACCTAAATTGGAAATTCTAAAATTAAAAAGGAGAAATTAAAAAAATATTGAAAGTAAAAAATCTAATTTGAACTAATTAATAAAAAACTAAGAGTTGGTTCTAAGAAAAAAGCCTAAAATAGATAAGCCTTTGGTAAATCTGATTAGAAAAAGGAGGGAGGAAAATGAAATTAGTAGTCTTCAAAAATGAAAAGGAGAACTTTCCACCAAGGAAGGAAAATTAGAAAATAATAAAATTGGCCCGTAAAATTAATAAATTTGATAACCTAAGTGAAATGGATGAACTCAAAAAAATATAGACTTTCCCAGATTAACAGGGAGGAAGTAAATTGTTGAAAAGTCCCATTTCAAGAAAAAGAAATGAACAGGCAATTAAACAACTCCCTAAGAAAAAAAATCCCCAGGACCAGTAGGGTTTAATGAAAATTTAAAGAACAATTTAATGTATTAAATTATTTGGTAAAATGGAATTGGAAGGCCACCCAAAATTCCTTCTTATTTGAAAACATGGTACTGATACTAAACCGGGTAAGGCCGAAAACAGAAAGAAAATTATAGACCAATCTCCCTAATGAATATTGATGCTAAAATCTTAAAAAGATATTAGCAAAAGACTACTGAAAATCATCTCCAAGATAATACACTATGATCAAGTAAGGTTTATACCAGGTAAGGGCTGGTTCAAATAATTAGGAAAACTATCAATATAATTGGCCTTTAATAACCAAATTAACAAAAACCCTTGATCATCTCAATAGATGCAAAAAAGCATTTTGATAAAATCCAACATCCATTCCTAATTAAAAACCGGAGAGTATGGGAATAAATGGACTTTCCTTAAAAATAATCAGCAACATCTATTTAAAACCATCGGTAAGCATCATATGTAATGGAGACAAACTCAACCATTCCCAAAATAAGATCTTGGAATTGAAAAAAGGGTTGCCCCTATCAAGTTACTATTTAATTTTGTTTAAGCCGCCTTCCTATGGCAAAAGAGCTGAGAAAAGTTAAAGAAAGGAATAAGGAATAGGCAATGAGGAAGCCAAATTATCACTCTTTGCGATGACATGATAGTATACTTAAGAAACCCCAGAGATTTGCTAAAAGTTATTAGAAATAATCCACAACTTTAGCAAAGTTGCTGGTTTAAAATAAACCCATAATCATCAGCATTCTTATATATCACCTAACAAAAATCCAACAGTCAAGAGTTACAAAGAAATTCCATTTAAAGTAACTACTGATAATATAAAATATTTAGGAATCTATCTTTGCCAAAGGGAAAATCCAGGAAACTTTATGAGCAAAATTACAACCACTTTTAACACAAAAATTAATCTGATCTAACCAATTGGAAAAAATTAAATGCTCTTGGATAGGAAAGGAGCAAATATAATAAAGATGACAATATTACCTAAACTAATCTATTTATTTAGCTAAACCAATCAGACTCCCAAAAAACTATTTTAATGACCCTGAAAAATAACAACAAAGTTCAATGGAAAAAACAAAAGGTCCCGGAATTTCAAGGGAATTAATGAAAAAAATAAATGATGGTGGCTTAGCTGTACCAGATCTAAAACTATACTATAGAGCAGCAATTTCCAAAAACTATTTGGTTGGCTAAGGGAAAGTTAGTTGATCCAGTGGAATAGATTAGGTTCCAAGGGATAAAACAGTCAACAAATCCAGCAAAACTAGTCTTTGACAAACCCAAAGATCCCAGCTTTTGGGATAAGAACTTACTGTTTGATAAAAATTGCTGGGGAAAATTGGAAACTAATTATGGCAGAAACTAGGCATTGATCCATATTAACGCCGTACCCCGATAAAGGTCAAAATGGGTTCCATGACCACAAAAAGGGTTATTAAAAAATTAGAGGAACATAGGATGGTTTACCTCTCAGACCTGTTGGAAGGGAAGGTTTTTATGACCAAAAGCAGAACTGAGATTTACTGATCACAAAATAAAATTTCGATTATACCAAAACTAAAAGTTTTTGTAAAACAAAACCTAATCCGAACCAAGATTAGAGGAAGCAATAAACTGGGAAAATATTTTTTACAGTCAAAGGTTCTGATAAAGGCCTTATTTCCAAAATTATGAAAATTAACTCCCAATTTTAAAAAACAAGCCATTCTCAAGAAAATGGTCAAAAGGATAATAACAACCAATTCTCAGATGAAGAAATTGAAACTATTTCTAATATAGAAAAAGATGCTCCAAGTCATTTAATTAATCAAGAAATCCAAATTAAAGACAACTCTAAGATACCACTACACATTCAGATTGGCTAAATGACAGGAAAAAAAAATTGTTGGAGGGATGTGGGGCTTGGGACACTGATTCATTTTTGGTGGGTTTTGACGAATCAACCATTTTGGAGAAGTAGTTTGGAACTATGCTCAAAAAGTTTCAAACTGTGCATCCCTTTGATCCAGCAGTGTTACTACTGGGATTATATCCCAAAGAGATTATAAAGAAGGGGGACCTGTATGTGCCGAATGTTTTGTGGCAGCCCTTTTTGTAGTGGCTAGAAACTGGAAAACTGAATGGATGTCCATCAGTTGGGAAATGGCTGAATAAATTGTGGTATGAAAATTATGAATATTACTGTTCTGTGAAATGACCAACCAGGATGATTTCAGAAAGGCCTGGAGACTTACCAGAACGATGCTAAGTGAAATGAGCAGGACCAGGAGATCATTATATCTTCAACAACAATACTAAGATGACCAGTCCGATGGATCAGGCCATCCTCCAACAGGATCAACCAAATCATTTCTAATGGAACGGTAATGAACTGAACTAAGCTATACCCAAGAAAAAGAACTCTGGGAGATGACTAAAACCACACATTGAATTCCCAGTCCCTATATTTACACACCTGCATCTTTGATTTTCCTTCACAAAGCTAATTGTACAAAATTCAGAGTCTGATTCTTTTTGTACAAAAATAATGTTGTGGTCATTATATTAGGTATCTAAATTATTTTAATATATTTAACATCTACTGGTCATCCTGCCATTTAGGGGAGGGGTGGGGGGTGGGGTAAGAGGTGAAAATTGGAACAAGAGGTTTGGCAATTTTAATGTGTAAAGTTACCCATTATATATATATCCCTAATTTAAAGGCTTTAAATAAAAAAAAAAAAAAAAAAAAAAAAAAAAAAAAAAAAAAAAAACTTTCAAATTCTTTTAAATATAACTTTTCTACAAAAAGCTCTTCTTACCACTAATATCCTCCCCCATCCCAATCCCTATATATATATATATATTTTTTTTTTTTTACAGGTCCATTTATTTATTATATATGTTGTCTCCTCTAAGAGAATATAATTCACCGAAGGTACAAAGAGAATATAATTCACCTAAGGTACAAATTTTCATTTTTGTCTTTGTATCGCCAAATCTAACTCAATGTTTATCACATAAATGCCTATTTGAAAAAGGACTGTTTGGTCCTTAGCAAATCATTTAACCTTTCTAAATCTATTAAAAAAAAAAAGAATAAATTGAACTACATTCCATGAAGTTCTAAAATTATACAAAATCAAACATTCTACACTTAAAATTAGCATTTAAACATAAAGTGTAATAAAAGAGAAATTAGAATATTAATAACTCATGCACAAATTGGCAAAGAATGGCACAAAGATCTTTAGATATTCTAGTTATTAATTCTAGTGCTTCAAAAGGAATGAAGAAGATCTTCAGAAAACCAGTGGGTGATTAGCAGGTAAAAACCTCATTGTAATCTCAATGTAATTCAATTCAATTCAACAAATATTTCTTAAATGTCTATTTTATCTGGCAAAAAAGGTGATATAACCTGATACCTCACACTTTACACTAAAATGAACTCCATAAAAATATACATGACCTAACTACAATAGATCATATCATAAAAAAATTAAAGGAGTAAGGAAGAAATTACCTTTTGGATCTACTGAGAGAGTGTGTAGTATTATTAAACAAGTAATAGAAATTATCATACCAGACAAAATGGAGAAATTTAATTATGTAAATTTAAAGTGTTTACAACAATCCACTGTAGTAAAAATAGGAAGGGTAAGATGAAACGAGCAAAAAAAATATTGCAACAAGTTTCTCTAATAAAGATTTTATTTCCAAGACATAAAAGGAAGCAATTTAAATCTAAAAAAATAAAAGCCATAAAGATACATAATCAAAGAAAAGCAACTATCATGTGAAAAAAGTGTTCTAAAGCATAAATAACTAAAGAAAAACAAATTAAAACATCTTGGAGATCCTATTTCATACCTATATATGAGATTAGCAAAGATGACAAAAGAAGAAAATTATCTATATTGGAGAGAATGGGACAGAAAAGGTACACTGGTATATTCTTGATAGAGTCATGAATTGGTCCAGTCACATTCTGAAAAGCAATATGGAATTACACTCACAATGTACCAAATTGTAAATACCTTTTGATTCATTTATACCACTACTAAATCTACTATTGTCATTCTTGTCCAGTCTGTGACTTGGGGATTGGAGTTTGGCCTAGAACCCATGTGAATTAAACTTGAGAATAGTGACAAAAGTAGCAGTAACTTGAGGGCTCTCCAGTCAGATGGAAAAGAGACATGGCAATTGGTCACAAAAAGATTACAAGGGACTCTTCTGCTAGCAATAGATGTAGCACTGGAAGCTGCCTAGCAACTCCATGCCTACACCTACTTCTAGATCACAATTCAGGGGAAGAAAGGAGAACTTTTGATGATTTGAAAGCTTCAAGAGGAAGCAGGAGTCCTGAGATATGTGTCACTTTTAGTCACAAAGGATCAAAGATCTTAAGGAACTGTATTGTTTATTGTACAATGAGGATCAATCATTTAGTCCATTGATTTCCATTTAAAGATTTGTAACAATGGTCCAAAGAATTCACTAAAACTTCTTTAGGAGTGCCACATGAAATAAATAATTGCACTGTTATAATTATATTTCTCCTCTGTGACAGGAAGTATATGTATGTTTGAAGCATTATTTATTTGTTTCTGCCCCAACTCAAAACTATGATAATCATGCAGGTAAGATCTGGTGTTCATGCAATGACTACATCACACTAACCATTTCTGATTAAGCATAATGTGTTGTTACAATTTCTCAACCTGTTGTCAAATTAATTCCAAATCTCCACAAGGTATTGATGACACTCAAGTGTAAAGTGATTCTTAACAGATTGTTGGATGCATATGCATGCATTCCTCTGGTTTGTACACTATAACAAAATAGCTCTCCCTTTCCCTTTGTAATTATATCTCATCAGCTACATAATCACATTATAAAAGATGCTACAAATGTTTACATTGTTGCAGCACAAATGACAGGGTATCTGAAAATTTCACCACTAAACATGTACATCACATGCCATCTTGAAATCATCACAGATCACAAAATTCTTCAAAAGTGACTTTAAATTGCCTCTTATTGTAGTATTACCTGTTTTCTAATTTAAACATTCTCCCTTTATAACACTATTCTTCCCTTTGGGATTTTTCAAATAAAGTAGCTGACAACACTTGTCACTCAGTCATTCAGTAGTTTCCATAAGAGTACAACTGGAATGCCAGGGTAAAAGAGAAGAAATACATGTTTAATGAAATTTCTTCCTTACAAAAGTTAGTTCATCTATAAAGAGTGGTAAAAACAAAGCAATGAAATTGCTTGTCATTTAATATAGCACTTATCATTAGCCAGAAAAAGTATAGCATAACTAGCTATTTATTTTCAAAAATTGGTTAGGTGATTTTTTAAAAAATGAATTTACATTTCTCAAAGAACTTGCACTATATTTGTTAGAGAGCACTTTCATCTATTCTTTATTTAAATCAAAATACAAAAATAAAATTAATATGGAACCAGATTTAAGACTGAATTTGACTGGTATTGAACCAAACACTGTAAACCTTTATTCAAATGATAAAACCCAACATCAAAATTAAGCATATATGATTGCTATATTATGTTAAAAAAATCTTCAAAAATGGAACTTATTGCATCAAAATTGTTTGTATTCAATAAAATTTGTAAAATAAAAAATTTAATATGAAGTCTTGAAGATAATAATAAGCATGAGTTCTTACTAAATTACTTTTCACTACTTCTAAAGACTTTTCCACATAATATATTTGTAATATTTAAAAATTATAGTTTTATAATTTTATGTTTAGAGTTCACATAATTCTGGGTAAAATAAAAACAACATTTTATAACTATAGTTATGATACATAAATTTTAATTTGTAGCTTTTTGGGGGCAAAAAATAATAATGTTCTTCTAAGCATTTCAAAGATGAGTAACATATCAAATTCCCCTGAGATTTCAAAACACATTTTTTGATGATGATGTTGAGAAGCATTTGAAGAAAAAGAAAAACGTTGGGAAGCACTAATCTAGCCAAACTTCCTCATAGATGAAAAAACTAGAGACTAATAGAGATTCGGCTAACATCACACAAATCAGGAGCTAAGATGAATAGTAAAAGCTGAAACTATGTAACAGTAAATACACTTATATATATATTTACAACAGTATAAACATAATAAAAATGATACCACAAATATAGACATAGCCAAAGTTACTTGAGAATATAGATTATTTTTATTTAAAAAAAATTATCATTAGTTCCTAACATAGTGCCTGATATATAGTGGATCTAGAGGAATAGACTTAACATTTCCCCCTCATTTTAAAACTTCACTTCTCCCTTAACTTTTTTTTTCAGATTTTTATTGCTCTTTTGATTTTCATTGCTCTTAGTGACGATTTGGAGAATTCCTTCATATGTTTAATAGTTTAAATTCTCCTTTTGAAGATAATTTCTTCATATCCTTTGCCCATTCATCGTGTGAGGAATAGCTTTTGTTCTTACATATATTTCCATTAGTTGTTCTTATATTTTAAATATCAGCACCTTTTCAGAAATATTTAATAGATTTTTTTCCTAGTTGACTGTTTTACTTATTGTATTTGGAATAATTTTGTTCATGCAAGAGCTTTTCAATTTCATGTAATCAAAATTAACGAAAACAATCCTAATTGGGATTGAAATAATGAATTTAATTAGGTGATAACATTTGAATTTGCAGTATTCAAATTTATAATTATATGTGAAATATGATAATTGGCATAAGCCCAATAAAACATGCAAAGGAAACCATTTTAAATAAGGTTTTAAAATAATTTTAATATAACAGAAAAAAGGATATGAAAATTTTGTAAGTTATATAGTTATAAGAGGCAAAATATTTTAAAATTTTAAATGACTGAACATCATACTTAAAAGTCAAGCCAACACTGAAATCAAAACTCCAAAAAAGTCACTGTTGTTGAAAATATTTCTGAAGCACAGACTAAACTGTTTTCTTTCTTTTTTTAAAGTTTTGCACATGCTTATAAGTGCAGAGAAGCTATATCAACTTTTTGGTAAATTTGCATACATTCTCATACAATGAACCAAATTTAGTCCTTGAAATATTTTTCAACAGCTGAATACCTTGAAATCTAGCACTCAGAACAAGCTTTTATCACCTATGCTTCTTACTTGATCACCAAAGAATTGAAAAAGCAATTGCTGTATTAGCCTCTCAGAGCCTGAAAGTAGCAAGACTAATATTAACAAAACAAAAAACATTGGCTCTATTTTAAAATCCTCTTTTACATTATCTCTCAACAAGTGTCAAGTCCTAGTCAAAATCCTACATTTTTCAGGAAGTCTTTTCCAGTCCTTCTTCATTCTAGTGCCTTTTGTTGTTGGTTATTTCCTATTTATTTTGTATATAGTATATTCTTCTATATTTGTTTATATATTATCAACTGCATTAGATTGGAAACTTCTCAAAAGCAGGAGCAATCTTTTGCTTTTGTGCTTAGCAAAGTGTTTAGCACTTAATAAATGCTTACTGACTGAAGGGCTGGTTTTTTTTCTTTGTTAGAAATTTAAATACTAGAAGACATCTTTTCCAAAATAATCAAGTTTCATCCACATTAAAAATAAGTTTATCAACACATCCAATTTATTAATTTTCTTCAAAACAGGATTATATCCAGGTTGCTACATTCTTATCTGCACTGTTTAACATTATGAAAGTAATAATGATAATAAAAACAATAGTTAACATTCATATAGTGCTTATCATGTACCTGGTATGGTGCTAAGCACTTTCCATTAATTATCTCATTTGATCCTCACAATTACCCTGGGATGAAGAAACTGAGGTAAAAAAGTTAAATGACTTGGCCAGGGTCACACAGCCAGTAAATGTCTGAGGCTAAATTTGAACTCATGAAAATGCGACTTTCTGATGCCAGGTCCAGTATGCTATGTACTAGCCTAATTAGCTGTCTTTTGTTTCTTGTAGTTATTTGCAAATCACAAAAAATTGAGGCAAATTTGCTTTTTTTTTTGCGCGAGATTTCACCTGCATATGTAAAATCTTCTCTACTGCAGGCTTCAGCATTCTAACATCTTGTCCCATTTAAAAATTGCTATGAGTACATTCATGCTATTCAATTACATCAAATTTTTGTTCCAAATGATAATAATCCACCTAATTTCTATATTGTTTCCATCTAAAATATTCTTTTTTATCCATTAAAATTAAAAAAAACCCTAACAACTGTTGCTAATATGGCATTAGGGTAGATCACACACACATAACAATAAGCAACTGCAGATTGATAATATGTGATAAAATTTTTGACTAGTTTGTACTCCTCAAATTAATTGAATTTTGGGTTCTCATTAAATGAGACCTGGTATCATTTTCTAACTAGTATTTCACATTAATTTAACTCACACTAGTCATGATTTATATTTTTGTTTTTGTAATTGCTTCTGTCCTTTATTTAATTAAGAATTTACTCCATATAGATAGATGTGAAAAGTTTATCATCTGCTTTCTTTAATAGGATCTTTAATATTTGGGTCACATATTCATTTAAATTTACTGTAGAACATAGTATAAGATTTGGCCTATTATTTGGCCTAATTTCTGAGGGACTGCTTTCTGGTTTTCCCAAGTTTTCTTTCTTAGCAAGTTTAGGTTTTTAGATGTATAACTCAGTTACTGATTTCAATTCTTTCTTATTCTTCCTTGTCTAATCTGTTCAACTAAGCTATTTTTCTGTTTGTTGATCGAACAAAAAGCATTTATGATTATTGCTTTATGATAAAGCTTAAGGTCAGAAATGCTACTCCCCTGTTCATCCCTATTTTTTTCATTCATTCACTGTTTTCATTCTTTTAAAAAAAATTATTCTCTCTAATATTCTACATCTTTTGTTCCTCCAAATTAATTTTATTATTTTATCTAATTTTGTATATTCCTTTAATAGTCACAATTTGTGTAAAAGTAAAAAGATAACTGACATGACAGGAATGTAGAGAACAGTTTAGTAGGCTAGTTTGGCTGGAGTGTAGAAAACTTCAAGGGAAGAAAAATGAAATCTGGGAGTCAAATTTTGGGGAGAATGTCAGGGAAGTTTTTATTTTCTCCTAAAGGCAATGAAGAAGCAGTAAAGGTTTGCAGGGGTCCTCAAATTACGGCCCATGGGCCAGATGCGGCAGCTGAGGACATTTATCCCCCTCACCTAGGACTATGAAGTTTCTTTATTTAAAGGCCCACAAAAGTTTTTGTTTTTACTATTGTCCAGCCCTCCAACAGTCTGAGGGACAGTGAACTGGCCTCCTATTTCAAAAGTTTGAGGACCCCTGGTTTAAGGGGAATAGAATGACAGGGTCAGACCTTTAACTCAGAAAAACTTTTTGACAGCCATGAAAAGGATAGCTTAGAAAGGCAGAGACCAATGATAAAGCTATCACAATAGTCCAAACCAGAGGTGATTAAGGCCTGAACTAAAGTGGCAATTTTGTATTTATCTAATTGATATAGGAGAAGAATCTGCTTAGCAGCTATCTGGATTCAGGGGATAAGGAAAATAGAAGAGTCAAAGAAAATTCAGAAGTTATAAACCTGGATGTCTAGGATGACAATGGTAGTCTTCATACAAATAGTAATTTCTAATATTAAGGTAGGTTTAGAGGTAAACAAGACTTCCATTCTAGACAAGATGAGTTTTAGATGTCTTTGAAGACATCAAGAAAGAGGCATTTAGTAAGTTGACAATGCATGACTAGACTTGGAGAGAAATCCAGGCTGGATAAATAAATAAAATGGTCCTCTACTTTGAATCCATGGGAGCTAAGATCTCTAAAAAACAATGATACTCTCAGAGGTATATTCAGGTAAGAGGACAGGAGATAGATGACCATCTGAAAAAGAAACTGAGGAAATCAGGCAGTTAGGAGAACTACAAAAAGCAAAATAACAGGAGCTAAAGAAATAAAATTCAAATTCCTTAGAATTTCCCACCTTAGGGTGGCATTCCTTTCAAGCAACTCTATAATCTGCCCTCTTACTATTTCATCCTTATTTAATATTAATTCCCAACATGGTCTATGTGCTGTACTATGACTATATTAATCATCAGCCTTCCTCTATTTTCCTTGTTTTTACACGTGTTTGTCTCTCCTAATACTATTTCTTAAACTTAAGATGTTCTACTTCCCTTCTCCTATTCTTCCCCAAACTATCACAATTCAATGAAATATTATTCATCTTATAAGACTCATTTCAAATATCACCTCTTACATGAAGTTCTACTTGATTTCCCCGTGGAAAATGAGCATTCTTTCTCAAATTTGAATTGTATTTTCTATGTGTAACCCATGAATTCCTCTTGTTCTGTTTTATATAATATTTATATACAGTATCCCTCTACCTTTCAGATTATAAATTCCATAAGGGTAAGGACTATATTTATATTTATACCCCCTTTACCACCTAGTGGGGCTTAGGCTTATTGTTTTTTTCAAATTTAGCTGACAATGACAAAAATATTTCAAACATCAAATGACAATCCACTTTAAAATTTGAAACAACTAAATTCCAGTTCATCAAAAAAATTCAAACAACTTCTTTTAACTATCTATATTTAATAAAGTAATGAATATTTATATAAAATGGGAGAGCCAACAATGTAGAAGGGGGAGAGCCAGGAATAAAGGAAAAGCTCTATCCAATATGTTAGCTAATGTCACTTAAACAAAGGTTTATGTTATACATTTTTTCCAGGAAAAATTAATATAAAGATGCCTGATGATTTTGTGGTTTTATTTATGTCCTTTTTCTCCTTATTGAATTAATTTTATTTTAATTTTGTTTCTTTGTGCTTATTCTTGTTGAAGAAATATCTTGTTTTATAATATCAAATATTTATAGAATTATGTCAAACTATAGTGGTAATAGGGAATCTTCTTGCTTGGCCTCATCAGGCATTATTATTATTGCAATTAAGACCCAATTGGGAGAAACAGAAAAAGACATTTAACCCAAATAACTACAGAATGCATAAAATATCTGGGCATCACCTCCTAAGACACATAGACATTATGACAGGAAACAATTATAAAATACTATTTGTACCATTTGGTACTGGCTAGAAATAGAGTTGTTGATCAGTGGAGCTAACAAGTTAGGCTCACAGGACAAAATAGACAATGACTATAGTAATCTAGTATTTGACAAACATTTAAGACCCCAGATTTTAAGAACTCACTATTTGACAAAAACTGCTGAGAAAATTGGAAACTAGTATGGCAGAAATTAGGCATTGACCCACACTTAACATCATATACCAAGATAAGATCAAAATGGGTTCATGATCTAGACCTAAAGAGTGATATTATAAGCAAATCAGAACATAGGATAGTTTACCTCTCAGATCTGTGGAAGAGGAAAGAATTTGTGACCAAGGAAGAACTGGACATCATTATTGATCATAAAATAGATAATTTTTGATTGTATTAATTTTAAAAGTTTTGTACAAACAAAACTAATGCAGATAAGATTAGAAGGGAAGCAATAAATTGAGAAAACATTTTAATATTCAAGAATTCTGATAAAAGCCTCATTTCTAAAATATATAGAGAATTGACTCAAATTTATAAAAATTCAAGCCATTCTCCAATTGATAAATGGACAATTTTCAGATAAAGAAATTGAAACCATTTCTAATCATATGAAAAGGTGCTCTAAGTCACTATTGATCAGAGAAATGCAAATTAAGACAACTCTGGGTTACCACTACACACACCACCTGTACTACCTACACAATTGGCTAAGAAGGAAAAGATAATGACGAACATTGGAGGGGATATGGGAAAACTGGGACACTAATACTTTGTTGGTGGAATTGTGAACAGATTCAACCTTTTTGGAGAGCAATTTGGAGCTATGCCAAAAGAGTTATTAAACTGTGCATACCCTTTGATCCAGCAGTGTTTCTACTGAGCTTATATCCCAAAGAGATCTCAGAAGAGGAAAGGGACCCACATATGCAAAAATGTTTGTGGCAGCCCTTTTTCTAGTGGCAAGAAACTGGAAACTGAGTAAGTTATATATATGAGTATTATGAAATATTATTGTTCTATAAGAAACAATCAGCATGAACTGATGGTAAGTGAAGTGAGCAGAACCAGGGGATCATGGTACATGGCAACAACATGATTATACGATGATTAATTCTGATAGATGTGGCTCTTTTCAACAATGAGATGATTCAGACCAGTTGATCTTGTGATGAAGAGAGCCATCTACACACAGAGAGAGTATTATGGGAATTGAGTGTAGCTCACAACATAGCATTTCCATTCTTTTTGTTGTTGTTTGCTTGCATTTTATTTTCTTTCTCATTTTTTCCTGTTTGATTTGATTTTTCTTTTGCAGCAAGATAATTGTGTAAATATGTATGCATGTATTGTATTTAACATATATTTCTATCATGTTTAACATATATTGGATTACTTGCCATCTAGGGGAAAGGGTAGGAAAAGGGAGGGAAATTAGAACACAAGGTTTTGCAAGGGTTAATGTAAAAAAATTATCCATGCTTATGTTTTGAAAATAAAAAGCTTTAATAAAAAAAATTTGCAAAAGCAAAACAAGTAAATGGAGAAATAATAATTGCTCAGAATTAGGCTGTGCTAATATGACAAAAAAGAAAATACTACTCAAGTTATAAATTTGGTGACATACCAAGCTATTCAAACGCTACTTTATAAAATTAGGGGAAAAGCCCCAATAAATTTATCTGGACAAGCAAAGGGTCAAGAATTTCAAGGGAAAGAATGAAAAACAGTGGGAAAGAAGGAGTCTTTAGCATCAGATCTCAAACTATTACTATAAAGTCAAAATCATCAACTATTTGGAAGTAGTTAAAAAAAATAGGGAAGGGAATTATTGAATCAAGACCCAGAAGCAATCAAAGTACTACAGAACTCAATAAATTCAAGAACTACTGATATAAACACTCCCTATTCAACAAATTGCCTGAAAATCCTAAAGCAGGCTGACAGAAATTAGGCTCAAATTAACATGTTCCACCATATGCCACATTATGTAGTAAGTACATGTGCAACCTAACTATAAAAAGTCATCTCATAAACAAATATGGAAAATGGATTAAGTTATTGACCAAGCAATTCTCTAAGAGGCCTCCTTCTAGGGCTTGCTCTCTTGATAAGTGAACTCCTGGCCAGGAACACCTTTTCATGAAGTGCCCCAGTCTTGTTCATTTTACTCCCTGATGAATTCACTTTCCAAACTGGTCTATCTTCTCAGCAGCAGCTTGTCCACCTGGATATTCCTCTATGCTAGTGCTTCCTTTCTTAATTGGTGAGCCCCTCACTGGGATCACCATTTAAAAATGAGCCCCCATCATGCTCATGTTCAGTTCAATTCACTCTCTAAACAGCTGCACCAGCTTACCAGCAGCCTCAAACTATATGGGTACCCTGTGGGTACCTCTCATTTTCTAGCTCTTCTTTATGTTTTGTTCTCCTCTATTATAATGTACTTTCCAGCTTAGGGACCATCTTGTTTTTTCCTATCTGTGTCTCCAATTCTTAGCACAGAGCTTCACACAAAGCCCACACTTAGTAAATACAAGAAGTCAGCACTTAATAAAAGTTTTATCTATCAAAGAGTAAGAAGTTCACAGAAGATAAAGGGGGCCATCTTGATTACATAAAATAGAAAAGGTTGGAACAAACAAAAACAATGAAGTCAGAATTAAAAGGCAAAGAATTAATTAGGGAGAAAATCTTTGCATTAAATTTCTGACATTCAAGACAACTATCTAAAGCACTCTTCTCCAAAGATTAAATGATCAAAGGATAAGGATAAGCAATTTTCAACAGAAGAAAGGCAATCTATCAAGTCATACAAATAATGATCCATCATTAATGATAGATTTCTTCTTTCCAACCTTCCCCAGTCAGTCCCAGAACCCATACTTGATGACTTAACCACTCACATAGATTAGACAAGATGGGAGGCCAAATGTTTTTCTTAAAACTGCAGTTCCCAAACTGGGCATTGCACCATCAGTGAACTTACAGGGAAAAGAAAGAAAAGGAAGAAAGAAACAAACCATTTATTAAATGCCTAATATGTGTCAGGCACCTTGCTAAGCACTTTACAAATATTATCTCATTTAATCCTCACAATCACCCTGGGAAATAGATGCTATTATTATCTCCATTTTATAGTTGAAAAAACTGAGTCAAACAGAAGATTAGTAACTTGTCCAAAGCCAAGGATTTGAGGTCAGTTTGAACTTTTAACTTTCTTAACTTCAGGGGTCCTCTACCCAATGCATCACCTGACTGCTGCCCCAGACTAGGGATAGTTTCATTTTAGATCTAACAACTTAATAAATAGAATTTTTAAGAATTTTTAAGAATTCTTTTGACTTAAGGGTACCATGAAAAAAAAATGCTAAGACAGTAAGAATTACATAAAACAAGAGAGTTTTTGAACTTCTTTCCAGTGTAATGGAAGACCATTAGGATTTCTCATCTGCTTGGCCCACTCCTGGACTTAACATCTACCCTGCCTTTACTTTGCTATCTCCTAGTTAAGCTAACCATATGGGTATCTGGACATTGTAATATGTTTAGGATTTTCATCCTTTCTACCACTATTTTTTTTAATATGTTGAATTCTTCAAAGAATTAGTTCATGTAAACAGAGACTGCATAATTTTTCATATCTATATCCCCAGTATGCAGCACAGATCTTGGCATATAATAAGGACTTTAATAAGTGCATTTTCATTCATTCATCCTTACATATCTATTTGTGTTTAATTTTATCATAAAATGTGATTAAAAATATATTAGAAATGTGTTTAGAAGAATTGTATATGTTTAACCTATATTGTATTACTCATTATTGGGGGGGAGAAGAAGGAGAAAAATTTGGAACGCAAGGTTTTGCAAGGGTGGATGTTGAAAGCTATCTTTGCATTGCATGTATTTTGAAAAATAAAAAGCTATTATAAAGAAAAAATATATTAGAATAGTTTTTAGAGACATCAAAATATTCATAGCAACACTTTTTATAATAACAATATGACTTCATTATATGCAATAAGTCAGAGAATGCCCGCCTGCCTCCCCCCCCCCCCCCCCCCCTGTAAATCAGGCTAATTTTTCTTCAAAACTTTTTTGATTTCTGAGGTCCTCTACATACTCTCTATTTTGGAGGGTAAACCACTAAAGGCAAATCAGTAGCAGGGAAATTTCACTTATCTGAATCCTGTCACAATATTCTCAATATATATGCTGTGTTGACTCTCTTTCCTCTCCTATGACTCTGTAGACCTCTCATGTTTAATGTTTAATGAAATACAAGCAGTACATTCTGCTCTACTATTGAACATAAATCATGAAGAGACTGGCTCAAGTTAGGCCCAACCCTGAACAACCTATAATTAAAACAAACTAAGTTGAATCGGGAAAACAATATGTACAATGTATATTTAACCTATATCAGACTGCTTACTGTCTTGGAGAAGGGAAGGTAGAAGAGACAGGGAGAAAACATTTGAAATACAAAATCTTATAAAAATAAAGGTTGAAAACTATTTTACATGTATTTAGAAAAATAAAATACTATTGAGAAAAAACAATAGGCACAATGACTATATCAATGTAAAAGAAAGAACAATAACTGAAATTGAGCAGTCTATAATTATAATGACTGAGCTTGTGTCCAAGAAAATGAAAAAAAATATATACTCTTATCATGCAAAGATGGGGGGGGGGAGGGGAAGGAGATTGAATATTGAACCATGCTACTTTCCCAGGCTCCTTGAGGGCAAGGATAGTTTCCTTTTGTTTTGTCATCCCAGAATTTAATAGTGTCTAAATCATGGTGGGCATTTAATAAATGTTGTTGATTGACTTGTCAATCCCAGTTGAGGTACTAACTAGTTTTGCACAAGAAAGGGTTCTCTGAGTGGGAAGGAAGGATATTTAGAAATGAAGGTGATATAAAACAAAATATATCAATTAAAATTGTTTTTTTAAATTAATCAATCGATAATATAGTCAAACCTAGACTTTAGGAAAATTACTTTGGCAGCTTAGACTTCATTTTCTTTCCTTTTTGATCTGATTTTTCTTATGCAGCAAGATAATTGTATAAATATATTTACATATTTTGGATTTAACTTATATTTTAACATGTACAATACATATTGGATGGCTTGAAGGGGTGGGAGGAAGGAGGGGAAAATTTGGAATACAAGGCTAAGCAAGGGTGAATGTTGAAAAATTACCCATGCATATGTTTTGAAAATAAAAAGCTTTCCAAAAAAAAAAAAAAAAAAAAGAAGAGTAAACTATGTTAAAAAGAAAAAGAAAATTTCTGTTCCATTACTCTTACAAAACCCACACTCCTAAGTTTACTAAATGAGAGAATCCAGGAAATACAGAACTACTATTCAATTAATAAATACTCATGGCAACCTATGAAGAGGCATTCATTGTTTTTAAAAATAGACAAATGTTTTCAATTCACAAATTAGAATTTAAATACATATTAGCAAGACATACATTAAATGTTTACCTAAATGAAGAACTCTAAGTAATAACTGCATAGGACTTCTTTAAGTTCGGGCTTCTGCAGCTTCTCTGATCTTTTTTTTTTTTTAAGTTCCAAAAAAAAATTATTAATATTTAGTTATACACGTAGAATTCCCGCTCTAATTGCTAATGTCAAAAACTGTACTAAGTGAACATGTTCAATGACTTATTTGAGATGACAGCATTTAAAGCTTGAAAAAACATCAGACTAGTCCAAATCTCTCATTTTATAAATAAAAAAACTGAAGCTCAGAAAAGTAAAATGACTTGTCCAAAACACATAGAATAAAAGAGCAGACCTAATGCAGAGGAAGGGTTCTAACTTCAATGTCTCACCAGCATGTTATATTTAATAGGCCCCAAACCAAAATCATTATCTTTTTTTCCCCTTAAATTATTCTTCCTTCTGCCTTCCTTACCTGGTCTTTCGTACCACCACTCACCTAATCTCCCCTGTTATAAAGACTTTAATTATGTATAACTCTTTTCTCCTGTCACTTATAATAATGAATTATTAGGTCCTACTGATTCCACAAGCTGCACATTTCTTACATATGTGCCCTCTACTCTATTCTACTTACAGACAGTCCCTTGTAGTTTAAAAAAAAAAAAAAAAAAAAAAAAAAAGCTGTAATGTTATAATAATTAGCTATCAAACTAATTTTATACCATGATAATAATTTTAATTATTCTGGTCATACTTCTGTTCAAAAACTGTCAATGAGCCTCTGTTACCTAATAAATTCCCAAATACTCTTGCCACCTACACAAAACCACCATAGTTGCTTCTCAGTATCCTCTGCCAAATCTTCCTCCATCCAGGTCACATCTATTAAACAACAATGTGTCCCAAAGAGTCTATTCTGAAGTCATCTCCCAAGTTCATGCCTTTGCAGTGGTTGTCCCTCATGCATCAAATGCTCTCCCTTCTCAATTCCCATTCCTTGTTACCCTCAATTCCTTGAAAACAATTCAACTGTCATCTGCTAAAAGAAATCTTTCACAATCTCTAATCACTGCAAGCCCCTTCCCTCTGAGATTACCTTTCATTAATACTGTATATATTTTGCAAATACATAAACATTTTCACATTTTTTCCCCGTCAGAATGAACTCTTTAAGAGAAGGGACCATATGCTTGTCTTTCTGAAACATAACGCTTGCTAACTGACTTTAAAGCTTTATTTCATATAAATTATCCCTAACTCCCAACTCTATTCTCTAGCTAAATTAGGCAATTCCCTATACTTCCTGAATTGTTTCAATTTGTTAGTTCTAATATCCAAAGCATGTATTCGAGAGTAAAAAGATATATAAATACACACATCCCAGTAATATGGCTGGAACAATTTATGATTTTCACTTTATCTGGCAATAGTAATATACCCATTTTTCACTTTATCGTTTACTTTTAGACGCTAGAGACAAATTCATCCATTAAGCAAATATGATCTACATACATCTGCAAAAAAGTTCAGAAGGTAATAAAGAAGACAAAAATGTACAAAAGATGGAATTCAAAGGCAATGAGAGCTGGTTTGAAAGCTCCAAGAAGCTCAAAAGTCCTTAGAACCTGAAGTTATTTTAAAAGTTAAGAATCTTCAGCATACACAGAAGCCAACTGCTACAACCTAGATACTTGTAAATATTCCTCCAAAACCAATGAAAATGTCTCCAAAATGAGATGAAGACAGTAGCTAGTTTCAGAAGGTAAGCAATCTTTTTGTAGTGACAAAAAATTAGAAGGACACCCATCAATTGGGGAACAGCTGAATAAGCTATGGTATATGAATATAATGAAATATTATTGTTCTATAAGAAATTATGAGGCTGATTTCAGAAAAGCCTGCAAAGACTTACACTAATGCTTAGTGAAGTGAGCAAAACCAGAATATTGTACAGTAACAGTAAGATTATGTGATGATCAACTATAATAAATTTAGCTGTTCTCAGCAATACAGTGATCCAAGACAACTCCAATAGAATTAGGATAGAAAATGTCATCCTCATCCAGAAGGGAAACTGAATTTGAATTGAAATTTACTATTCTACCTTTTTTGTTTGCTTGCTTTTTCTTTCTTGTGTTTTTTTCTCTTTGGTTTTGATTTTTCTTTCATAATATTACTAATAGAGAAATATGTATAAAATGATTGTACTTATATACAACAACGGTTATACTTACTGTCTCAGGGAGGGGAAGTTAAAGGAGGAAGGGAGAAAAAATTTAGAAATCAAAAATCTGACAAAAATGAATATTGAAAACTATCTTTCCATGTAATTGGGAAAATAAAACACTATTGAGCAAGACGGGGGGGGGGGGGGGGGGGGGGGGGGGGGGGGGGGGGGGGGGGGAGGAGGAGGAGGAGGAGGAGGAGGAGGAGGAGGAACAACAACAAGAATAAGAACAGCAATTCACCTCCAGAGCCTTCTATGCTAACATTCACATCCTGGGCAGCAAACTAACCAACGATTCTCTTAACCACAATGCCTACATACCATAGAATTATAGATGGAGAAAAAGTTGTCTATATGGCCTCTAAGATCCCTTCACTCTCAATCTATTATCTTAATGTGTCTGGGAGGTTGAGATGATCTTTTTCAAACCTCTTCTCTCCCTAAACAGCTAGAAATACTCTCCACAAAACAGCTCCTTAATAAATGCTTGCTGTTTTTGTACCTGATGGTTAAACAATTCTATATGAAATATAGCTAAGCATAAGTGACTTGTCCAAGATCACAGAGCAAAATTAGAGTCAGAACTGGGTCTCCTGATTTCTTAGCTATAATCACAATATAGGCCACATCATCTCTAAGCACATCTCAAATTTGAATATGCACTTACAGAGGTTAGTGATAACAACAAACTATCAGTTGTTAGAATTCTTACAAGGTGCTAAGTCAGTGGAATTGATAGAGACAATGGTTGTTTAGCAGGGTGCTTAACAGTTTTCTAGATGTACTTAGTACTTACTACAGTTCCACAAGATTCACACCTTTAAGACAGCATATATAAGCTAGGAGCCTCAACCAGAATTGACTCCAGGAGATTGACAAGCCAGGATTCAGTCGAGGAGATTCACAAGCCAAAGACAGCAGTCGGGCAGAACGAAGGAAGACAGAGAAGTGGTAACAGGATGTCCCGTGGAGAACACTGAAACCAAGATCCGTATGGCCTCCAGAAAACTAGCCGAGCCCCAAGTGAAGGAGATAGATTTTGGAAGAGACAATAAAGGATTTGGACTTTAACTCCTGCCTGCATTTGAGGTGATTATTACTTTGAGCTGAAACTAAGGCTACTTCCAAAAAACCCCCAAGAAACCAGCTCTCAGAGAAGATTATATTTTAGAGAAGAATATTACATTTTGGCGCCCAACATGGGGCAGCATGACCTTGATTTCAGTGGAAAAGTCTCCTCTACCCAGAAATTAGGGTGGGTACAACAAAGAAACTTTGTTAAAGGGCTAAAATAATATTTTAGCTAAAATGGGACAGATGTTTAGAAAACAGCCTGCTTTTTCTCTTCAAGGAAAATGTCTAGAGAGCATTGTCAGGCTTATGAAAAGCCAAGGTTTGATTATAATTTGGGAGCAGATCACAGAACTTTTAGAAACTGTACAGTACATATCTCCTTGGTTCTCTAAGGAAAAAGAATTGGATCCAAATGAGTGGAAATTAGTAGGAGAGCAACTATGTCAATTCTACAATGATAATGGACCTGACAATTTCCAAAGACACACAATAGATATAATTTAATACAATGGCTTTAAGAAATTATATAAGTGTTAGAATAAGGAAAAAGAAGAAAGAGCAGGAGGAGGAGGTGCCAACTAAACTAGATGAAAAGGATGAAGAATCAGATAAGAATGGAGTTAAATACAATTTTGAGTGTGCTACTTCACAGTAGGAGAAATTAGATCATTTCCCATCCCTTGACCTACCTCCCTCAATTAACCCTTCATGGGTGGAGGGAGAAGGAGGAGGGGGAGAGGCAGTGACACAAACAGAACCACTTATTAAGCAGTCTATGACAAGATTACAAAAGGCATTGGTCAAGGCTAAGAGAGAAGGATAGGATATATCTGATTTAAAAATAAATATATACCCTGTGATTGAAGAGCTTAATTCTTCAAGTCAATAAAGGAGAATATACACTCCTTTTGATTTGGAAAAAATTAAGGATTTGAAAAAAGGTTGCACTCTTTATGGGGCTACATC
Organism: Sarcophilus harrisii; assembly: GCF_902635505.1. Lineage (NCBI taxonomy): Eukaryota > Metazoa > Chordata > Mammalia > Dasyuromorphia > Dasyuridae > Sarcophilus > Sarcophilus harrisii. Next base: position 106,341,435 of record NC_045427.1, on the reverse strand, counting down.
GTCTTATGTTAAGATGTTACTAAATAGTTTGGCTTATGAAATCCTAACCCCCAGTGATTAGAAATCCATAGCAAGGACATGTTTAGAACCTGGACAAAACTTGTTGTGGCTTTCGGAGTATCATGAATTATGTAAGATTCAAGCCAGAAGCAATAGGCAAACAGGAGTTAATGTACAAATCACTTTTGACCAACTAGCAGGTGAAGATCAGTATGAAGAGAATTCAAAGCAGATTAATTAGCCCACAACAGCTTATGAACAGATTGCTGCTCCTGCAACAAAAGCTTGGGATTCTCTCCCAGAGAAAGATGGAGATAAAGCCTTCACAAAAATAGAGCAAGGTCCCAATGAACCCTTTGCGGATTTTGTGGGACATTGGCAAACAGCTGTCACAAGAACCATTGGAGAAAATGCAGCTACAGAAATTAATGACCAGACATCTGGGCTAAGGAAAATGCTAATGAGATTTGCAAAAGAATTATATGAGGACTACACAAAGATGCTCCTTTAGAGCAGATCATAAAATGCTGTGCCACAGTAGGCATAAATGCTTATTATACCCAGACTATGATGAACATGGAAAGACAGGGTCCCTCTTGTCAAGGGACTTCTAAAGAAACTCGTCGATGCTTTCAATGCAGAAAAGTTGGACATCTAAGCGCTCAGTGTAAATACAGAGATAGAGTGAGAAGACAGGATGAGAGAAAACCCAAAACCTCATATCCAAAATGCAACCAAAGCTTCCACTGGGCCCCAGAATGTAGATTGACCCAGGGAAATTTTGTAAATTACAAATAATATGGTTTTACAGATTTTGGAAGAGACAATAAAGGATTTGGACTTTAACCCCTGGCTGCATTCGGGGTGATTACTTTGAACTGAAACTAAGGCTGCTCCCAGAAGCCCCGCAAGAAACCTGCTCTCAGAGAACTTTACATTTTAGAGAAGAATATTATATTTTGGCGCCCAACGTGGGGCCAAAATGTAATATTCTTCTCTAAAATATAATCTTCTCTGGGAAGCAGCCAGGAGTTAAAGTCCAAATCCTTTATTTTCTCCTTCTTTGGGCCCAGTTAGCTTTCTTAGAGGCCTATCTCTCTTCTTGGTTCCAAGAGCTCCTGCCGTTAATCCTTTGCCTCTGTCAGCTTCAGCCTCCAGCCAGCACAAAGGTAGAAGATGGAATGACTTCTGAATGTCCCGCCCTCAATCCTGGTTGAGGCTCCTACGTTATATATGCTCTCTTAAAGGTGTGAATCTTGTGGAACTCTAATAAAGTACTAAGTATATTAGGGAACTAGAGAACTATTAAGCACCCTGCTAAACAACCATTGTCTCTATCAATTCCAGTGGCTTAGCTCCTTGTAAGAATTCTAACATCTCCCCGTTTTCTTTTGATTTTAAACATAGGTGGTCAAAAGAAGGTGATCACGCCTTCCCTGACTGCTCAAAAAAAGAGTGAAAACACCATAAAAAGAGGTGATCATGCCCTCCTTGACATCTCAAGAAGGGAGATGAAAACACCAAAGGAAATGGGAAATTAAATCAGATTAGTGGGTTTCTGAAAGGGCTCATTTGAAACAGGTATACATAAATCCATCAATATGGGAGGTATTACACATAATTACATAAATTACATAAGCACATAGTAATATAACACAGGCTAGTAGTGATGTAACAATAACATGAATCAACATGAGGAATTATACATGTCTATTAGTCCTAGAAATAGTCCAAAAGGAATCTATCGTCCATTAGTTCATGTGCCAGGAATCCAATAATTCCTGCAAGTTTTGAAGTCCTGCAATAATCTCATCAACAATTTTTCATCTCAAGGAATCCAATGATTCCTGCTGGTTTTCAAGTCCTGCAACAGTCTCATCTTGTGTTAGGGAATCCAATGATTCTTGCAGATTTTGTTGTTAGGTCTTCTTTCTTTCCAGATTTTTCTCTTTTTCTGACTCTCTCTGATGGACAAGGCGAATATGGCTCGTTGGCACCCATCTGATTCCTTCTCCATCTATAGAAATACAAGCAAATCCTCTCTCCCAGGCAGTTAACCTATCTAGTCCCTTCTATTTACCACTTTCTAAATCTCTCCTCATCATCTGACAATTACACTGGAGCTGTTTGCACTGGACACTGCCTGGTTGGTTTAAAAAGCCTGTATTCTCCCAATTGTAATCCCTTTCTGCCATCTGATTGCTTTTTAGCTGACTGATCACATCAGAGTCCTGATCTTCTAAAGACTCTCTGGGTGTAAACTCATGTGCCATCATGCCCCACCTGTCTTTTGTATGATATCTTGGAGCTGGGCCCTGCTCTCAATCAGTGATCACAGTGATAATCTGGTTTTACAAAAGTAAAGAATATGGACCATTATTCCTAGGCATATATCAAGAGGGAAAAAATTTTTCAAAATGAACAAAAGAGAATTCTTCCATGATAGTGCTGCCAAAAAAAAATCACTTTTCTTCAAAAGAATCACAGAATATAATAATGATAAGGGATCATAGCCTAAATCCCTCGTTTCACAAAGGAGAAAGCTATAAAAGGAGGTTAGACTAAGCCCCTAGGATTTCTTCTACTTCCAAACCCATAAACTATATGAAAGACCATACAGCTAGTTAAAACTGAAATACGATTCAATTCTCCTCAGTCAGTCCAGTGCTTTCCCCTACATGATACTGTCTTTTTAAGATACTTACTTTAAGAAATTTTCTCACTAAGATAACAAAAGTATTCAAAGTTCCCAATTATTTGCATAAAATGTCTGAAATACAATTTTTTTAAAAAAAAACCATGGGCAATCTGAATGAAATATCACTTAAAAGGAGAAGAAGGGTATAAATGGTCTAAAGAATTAGCATTGAAATCACCAAAAAACAGATTAAAGTCCTTCCTGACACTTTAGCTATATAACCATCACAAGTCACTAATACCATAGTGCCAATCTACATCAATGGAGGGAGGAACTCCCCACACCAATAAAATCACAGGTCCAGATGAAAACCATTGTGAAATCATTTTTTTAAAAATATGTATTAACTTTGGCAAGTAAATATGCAATAATGTTAATACATTTAACATATTTAAAAGGAGCAGTTTGGTACAGAAAATACCCAAAAAAATCAGGAACCTGAACAAAAGTTCAAAATGTCAAAGAGAATTCACATCAAAGATTCCAAATTGGGATTAAAGGTTATTATTAAAGGTACTTGTGAACAATGTAAACAATCCCTAAAATACCAATGCAGCACTTAGTTGATAGAAATGTTCCCAACTGTATACAACTATTTGGTCCAAGTATTTGCAATTAAAGTTCCCTTAATAAAAATATCAGAAAATATCTAGTATTTAACAAATTAAACACTTTCCAACGTGTAGTAGAAAAAACCTCCCCCAAATCTGAAGTCAAGAGACTATCCTCAGTCCTAATCTTACTAGGGAGGGAGAGCCACTCCACACTTTTCCTACTATTTACAACTGTTATTACTCAATAACACCAACATTCATTCAGTCTCCCAAATTTAAAATGCTGGTACTTCAGTTATTTTCTAATTCTTCACCTTTCATATACAAATCAATTACTAAGTTCTCTCAAGTTAATACCACAGAATCTCTCTCAATTCTTCCTTTTCTCTATAAGCTTACTCCAAAAGTCATCTTTCAAGGAATTCTGTCATTTGCTTTCATTCCCTTCTAAATCAGCATTACAAAATGGCACATTACAAGAAAGTTGCAAAAATATCTAGATTTTAACATCTAATCTGGACAAAATCTCTCAATCAAAAAGCAAATATTAGGTACTACACTAGGCAGTGGGGCTCTCAAGGGCCTTATAGTCCTTGATATTGTTGTGAAAAAGATTAAAAAGGTGGACTAGATAACATTGCACTAAAAATGATGTCCAAACTGGTTGATGATCAAACACAAATGGGTAAATGTCCACTAGGATGAACTATCCCCCAGTGAAGTACCTCTGGGATTTGTGTTTGAACTTGTACCATTTAACATTTCATCAATAATTTGGATCAAAGCATAGACATTATGTTCTATCTAAGCTAGATGACAGTGTTAATATCCAAAAAAATACTAATACAGTCTAGATCACTGCCTTGAATCAAATAAAGTAAGATTTAAGGATGATAAAAATGAAATCTTAAACTTAGGTTTAAAAAAATCTATTTCACAAGTATTAAATGGGAGCTGTATAGTTAAATAACAGTTCACCTGAAAAAAGGACTGAGGGTTTTAGTGAACTGCAAGCTCAATATGAGCCAACAGTTTGATATGGCATCCCAAAAAGCTGGGGCAAACTTAAATGACACACAGACTCTGGAACTAGGGAGATCCAACACACTATATATCTAGAATGCTATGATTAGCACTGGGCACAACAGTTTAAGAAGTACATTAACCAAAAATTTGAGGATGAAGCAGGTAGATAACAGAGATGATAAAAGATCATTCCATATTAAGGTCAATTGAAGGAACTGGCAATGTTTGTAGTGGCCAGAAACTGGAAACTGAGTAGATGCCCATCAATTGGAGAATGGCTGAATAAATTAAGGTATATGAATATTATTGTTCGGTAAGAAATGACCAGTAGGATGATTTCAGAAAGGCCTGGAGAGATTTACACGAACTGATGCTGAGTGAAACGAGCAGGGCCAGGCGATCATTATATACTTCAACAACAATACTATATGATGACCAATTCTGATGGACCTGGCCATCCTCAGCAATGAGATGAACCAAATCAGTTCCAATGAAGCAGCAATGAACTGAACCAGCTACACCCAGCAAAAGAATTCTGGGAGATGACTAAGAACCATTATTACACTGAATTCCCAATCCCTATATTTTTGTCCGCCTGCATTTTGGATTTCCTTCACAGACTAATTGTACAATATTTCAGAGTCCTATTCTTTTTGTACAGCAAAATAACTGTTTGGTCATGTATACTTATTATGTATCTAATTTATACTTTAATATATTTAACATCTACTTGTCATCCTGCCATCTGGGGGAGAGGGGGTAGGGGGAAGGAGGGGAAAAATTGGAACAATAAGTTTGGCAATTGTCAATGCTGTAAAGTTACCCATACATGTAACCTGTAAATAAAAGGCTATTAAAATAAAAAAAGAAAAGAAAAGAAAAAGAAAAAACATAGTGACTAGAACATAGTAGGCATTTAATAAAAGTTTGGGAAGCATGATAGCTGTCTTTTAATTATTTGAAGAGCTGCCAGAGGAAGCATTAGATTTATTTTGTTTGGTTCCAGAACCCAAAACTGCGGCAGTGGGTAGAAGGTGCCAAGAGCAAATTTAGACTTGATATATAGAAAATTTTCCTAAAAATTAAAGCTATCTAAAAGTGGAATGGGCTGCTTTCAAAGATAGTGCTTACTGGACATTTTCAATTGGATGTTCCACATGTATCTCAAATTCAAAAAACCTTAAAATCTTCCCTTCTTCCAAACGTCCCTGTATGTCTAGCCAAACAGGTTAGCAATCTTGGCATCATTCTTAGCTCTTCATTTAGCCACAACTTCTACATCTAATCAATTAATAAATTGACACTCTCTTCAATGCCCCTCTTATCTTTTCCTTCTCTCCAGTCACATGCCTATATCACCCTAGTTTAGTCCATCATGACTTCTTGCCTATTATTGCAAGAATGTCTTAATTGGTCTGTTTTATACAGTTCTGTACCCCTCTCCACTCTATCTTCCATATAGTTTCTACATTAATATTCTAAAAGCCCATACCAGACTATGTCAGACTCCTGCTCAAGAAGCTTCAGTAGCTTCCTCTTGCCTCTAGAATAAAAAATGCAAACAGCTCTATTTGACATGTAAAACCTTTTACTAAGTTGCACATCTATCTCTAGCCTACCTCTCAATTTATTGCATGTTGCTTTCCTTCACACACTAAATAGTCTAAGGAAATTGGACTGCTTGCCATTAACACGCTAGAGACAACATTCCATTTCCCATATCTGTACTTTTCCCCAAAACTTCTTTCATGCCCAGCAAGTACTTTTCAAAGAATCATGAGGTCCTTTCAAGGATTTGTTCAAAAACTACCTACTACAAAAGTATAATGCTAATACATTTCTTGTCTTTGCCCTAATTGTCAATGTCCCCTACTCAGAAATTACTTTGTATTTATTATTTATACTATATACTATATATCCTTGGAAGAAGACTATTTTTTTTTTTTTGGTTTTGTACAGTCAGTACTTGGCACAGAGCCTGGCATATAGTAGGTACTTAATACATGTTTGTTGAAAATGAAGGAAGGAATGAATGAATATTTATAGATTCTCCCTCACTGGAAGACCTTGAGCAAAGGCTGAATGAACATTTGTTGGCTATATTATAAGGGAGATTCTCTTGGGAATATGAGTTGTACAGTTTATATCACAATCCTAGTTCTGCTCCTAATCCATCACATAACCCTGAGCTATCCACTTTCTTCTCAAAGTCTAAATTTCTTCATCTTCAAAATGGGTGTGTGAAACACCAAGATCTTTAAAATCCTTTCCAGCTCTCAACTTACATATTTTTTAATTTTAAAAAAAAAATCCTCAAAAATGCCTTTCTAAAGTGTAAAAATAGACACATTAGAAGAGTACACTCTTGAAAAATTGCCATTATTTCCTAAAAATCTAATGACCTTTTTCCCTAGCTCATTCTCTATGCTCTACATATGCCATTAGATCACCCACTTATTCTTGAAAATCTTCCCTTGTTTTCCTTGATATATTATTCTGGTTTCTCTTCTCTTAATCACTCCTTATCTCATCTTCTTCTGCCTTTCATCACATCATACCCCAAAATTCTGATTCTCTGGATCTTCTTCTCTCCTTACCTCTAGGAAACTGTACTTCCTGTCAATTTTTACCATCACCACTATGTAGACCACTCCAGTGGATTCACCATATGAGTAAGAGAGAATATAACCTAGTCAGTTCATTTTCCAAGTGAAAGACTTATCCAAGCTAACAAAGATTTCATGTAAATGGGTTAAAGCAGATCCTTTAACTTTAAATCCAGGGCTCTTTGCACTACACTAGATGCTTCCTAAAACTACCTTTAGCTCCGAATTCTTTCTCTCAAATTTCCAAGGGCCTTTTGGATATTTCCACTTAAATGGTTTTGCCATCTTCTTAAATTAAACATACCTTTAAAAAGCTCATTTTTCCCCACCAAAAAACAAAAACAACAATCAGCTCCTCTCTCTGGCTGTTCTACTTGTTAAGAATACTTGTTAAGAATACTATCATTCTCTGAGTCACCTCAGCTTGCAACAAAATCTTTAAGTCTACTTTCTCTATTTCCTTTTTTCCTCACTCACCTCATTTTTTCACCAATCTCTATCAATTTCTCCTTTGTGTTTCTCATGTTCACCTCTTCCTTTCCATTTCCACTGCTACCACCCTAAATCTGGTTCCCATTACTTCCTGAGTATATTTCTATAATAAATCCCTTTTAGCATTCTAACTATCCCACCCTCCAAAGCACTATCAGGGGTTCAAATCCTAGATGTGACACTTATTGTGACAAATCGTTTCACTTCTTCAGATCTGTAAAATGAGTGAGATGAACGATATGACTTCTGAGGTCCCTTTTTTAGATCTAAATTTATGATACTATGATTATGAAATCACTGCTAGGATTGTGTCATATCTCTAATGGCTCTCCACTGCTTATAGTTAAAGTCCCCAAAGAGTCAGTAACAATGGATCCATGCTTTCACATAGTAATTCTTGGTACTAGCTGTCATTTCAATGTAAAACTGATAATCTGATAGCTGCCAAAAAGCTCCCTTCTTGTAGTTTATAAGTAGTTACCCTCTCCCATGATTCCAAGGCTAGCTACTGTCTTCTTCTATCAGGGTTTGGGAGAAAGAAAAAAGTAATTCTTCCCCCATATTCCCAACCAGAACCAAAAAAGAGGAAAAATTGGATTCAAGACCTAACAAATTAAGGCCAAGAATCTTAGCCAAAAGAACTCCACAACTTAAATTTCCAGGTTCATTTCTTATTATTCTCCATATGAACTTTATCACCCTTAACTGTGAGACAGGAATTGTTTCACTTTTGTATTTTATCCTCAGTGCCTAGCACAGGGACTAGAGCACAGTAGGCACTTAAATGAATGATTGATCAATTTCCTACCTCTATGATCTCCTTCCTATCTCTAACACTGTTTGTATTCATCTGAAATGCCCAGTCATTTCTGAGCTTATCTAAGTTCCATTTCTTCAATAAAGCTTTCCCTGACCACTGCCATAAATTGCGCTGGTAAGAGTTCCTTTATTCAAAAGTTCCCTATGTCAATGAACTCACAGATATAGTCCCTCTCTTACACTCCAGTAAATTAAATATGTAAGGTTTGGGGACAATTCTTGCATTAGCTTGAATTATTACTTACTGGTGCATCTTCAGTTATTTAACTTTTTATGTGTTTTTCTCTCTCCAACTACTCCTAAGTTTTTAAAGGTCAGGAACTGTGACTTAAATGTTTTTGCATAACCCTAGACACAATTCCTTTCTAAAGTAAGAAATTGCCCTTTTTTGGTATGAAAAGGAAAGCTAAAGTATAAAGAATTTCTGAATAATAAAAGAACTTCAGGAGTAAAATAACTGTGTCTTTTTAGGAAAAGTCTACAGTATAGTTCTTTGAAATTTTCTTTCCTTTCTGACATCATTATAAGATAAGAAAGAAAAGTTTTGCTTTATCTTTATCAAAGCTTTTTAAAATTATGGGATTGTATAACAATGTGGGGGGGGGTGTGAAATTATATTTTATTGTAAAAAAAATATTTGATTTATATAGCTACTTTAAATACCTATATACTCATGGTCATGTAAAAACTTCCTAGGCAAAAAGGGTCTCAAGTCGAAAAAGTTTAAGAAGCCCTGATCTATATAAGGTAATATATATTTTCTTTTTAGAAATTAGCAAACAGGCACAGCAATAGTAACTTTTAAATCATTCAGATACTTAAAATAATCCTATGAAAACTGTTTTCTTTAACTTCTTCTAAAGTATATTTGCTGTATTTCATAGTATTAATATTCTAACCATATCTAACTAGTTATAGATTCTCTAAAACATTTGTACATTTATGGAAAAGTTAATTAGTAGAGAAGAAGGTTCTCACAAAGCAGAAACATACATCTACAAATGAAAATAATAATAAAAATAGAGAAGGAACAGATTTTACTGGAAAAATTTAAAAACCTATTACTCCCCACCATCTTTAAGAAATTAGCTTAATTCCTCAATGCCCAACAATTAAATAATAAAAAAGTTTTACCTCTTGACAGTAGTGAAAGCAAGGAGAGCAAAGCCTACAAATCTCCATATTCTCCAAACCTGATCTGGTTCTTTTGGTTATAGTTGTGAGTCATAGTCATTTGAAGAGTAACAAGAATAAGAGACAAGTAGTAACTAAAACAAACAAACAAACAAACAAACAAAAACTACTACAAAGGGATGGGCAATTAACCTTACTTTTATTCTTTTATAGTAAGTAGAAGTCTTGTACTCTTAGAAGACAAATATCCTGGGCCACCAAGTCTAAAATTGTCCAGGGCAAACACCTGTTACAAATCGTAACCTGATTTCAAAAGAAAAAAAGTCAAGAAGTTTATCTTTATCAAGAAGTAATCAGAGTTGAGGAATAAGTTTTAGAGAAAGCGGAAAAACAAATGCTGGAGTAGGTCTAAAAGTTGGTGATAAGAATACTGAGCACTGAAAAACCTACCTTAGAAGGATTGGTCATGGGAACTTGGCATGCCTAGCCAAGAGAAGAGATTTAGGTTGGAAACATGACAGCTGTCCTTTGGAAGACTAGACTTAGTCTGTTCTTCAGCAGGAGAAAACATATGAGTTGAGACTACATATTACAAAGTCAAAAAGGAAAGAGTTCTTCAGAGAATGTAGCAATTTCTAAAAGCATAAATCCACTCTCTGGACATTTCTTTGATGAAGCTAACTTGGCTCAAATTCTGTTGTCCTGAGAACAGCATGTAACACATGTCATTAACAATGACAGCATTTTGCTCATTGAAATGTCTCTTCCCCTTAGGAAAGAAACAGTGACTTCCTACCATCTTCTTGTGGGTTAAAGGTAAAACACTTAAACCTTGCCTGAATCCCATATTTTGTGGAGTTGTATTATTTGATTTCAGAATACAGACAGGAGGTCTGAACATCCTGAAGACTGGGGTTAAAACTGTGTGGCATTACCCCTACAAGCATATCACTTCCAAGAAAATATAGTGCACATTCCCAAAATGTTGCCTGATCTTTTTCTGTTTCTTCGACTGTAAAACAGGGATAATAGCCCCTCCCTACCAGGGTTGTTGTGAGGATTACATAAAATAATATTTGTAAAGCACTTATTTCAGTGACAACATATAATATGTATTTGATAAATGCTTATTTCCTTTCTTCTTTCCTTTCGTAGTAGGTTGCTTCTCTTCTTTCCTCAAACCTTTTCTTATTTTCTATCCCATTTCAATTATTCCTTCCTCTTAATAAAAATCATAGAATCTAAGAATCAAAAAGGACCTTATAGATCATTCAGTTGAAAACAGAGGTCTAACCAAGATTCCCTTCTACAAAATCTTCAACAAACAGCCATTAGGGCCTAAAGGGAACTTACTATATCTCTGAAATAATCCATTCTACTTAAGCCTATGTCTTCCTCTCTCAAACTTCCAAGCCTGTACCTAGTCCTGCCTCTGGGGCCAAACAGACTAAGTCTAATCTCCCATAGGACAAGCTGTCATGTTTTCCCTAAATCTCTTCTCCTAGCTAGACATGCCCAGTTCCCATGGCCAATCCTTCTAAGGCAACTTTTTCAGTGCTCTCAATATCCTCATCATCAACTTCTAGACCTGCTCCAGCATTTGTTTATCTGCTTTCCTAAATTCTGAGGTCCTTCTGAACCAAATATATTTGGGTCAAAGACAAACTAAAGATGAGCATAGAAGAACATTTACCTCTGGAACACAACGTATCACTAATGATGACATTAATTTTATGCCTGCCATGTCTGTTGATTTCTATTGAGCTGTTCATTCCCTAATTTCTTTTTCTGATACAGGAAAATGAGCACTAACTCTGAAATCAAAGGACTTGGATTCTGACAATACAGTTACCTGTAGGAAAATCATTTAATCTCACTTAGCCTTTTGTTTTCTCATCTGTAAAATGAGTACAAGGAGGTGATACAATAGACAGAATGCTAGGTCTGGAGTAAGAAAGACCTGAGGTCAAATCCAGTCTCAGATGTTTACTAGCTGATAACTTTGGACAAGTCATTTAACCTCTGGTTGCTTCAGTTTACTCATCTGTAAAATGGGGATGATAGTACCTACCTACTACAGTTGTGAAGTTCAAATGAAATAATTATAAACCACTTAACATAGCACCTGGCACACGGGAAACACCATATAAATGTTAGCTATTAGCTATTATTATTGTTACTAAAACAAAGGAGAAGAACTTCATGGTTTCTTAGATCTCTTTCAGCTCTAAATCCATAATCCTTTGATTTTTCTGTCTTTTCATTAAAGAAAAAATTTTATTGGAAAAACAAATATTTGAACAGGATTGCAGGTGACACATTAACCTCGAGAAACTGCAATTTAGATCCTTATATCTACTTTCATTTCCTCTAATTCCTATGTTTATTTCCCATAGCTACAACTTCTGAAATTCTCATCACAAAAGTCCTTAGCACCGCTAAATAATTCAACTTTAGAAATGTATATGGTTTTATCAGTAGAAGTAGATTAAAGATTTTGGCATCTGCTTCATTGCCATACCCTAAGAATCATCCTCCTATGTGTATCACCCATTAGAATACAAGCTTCTTGAAAGCAGGGGCTATCTTATTTTTCTGAATTTCCAGTGCTTTGCACAAAATAAGCATCAAATATTTTTTTTCTGATTCACCAACTAACATTATCATGATCACCCATTGTGTTATGTTAGTATTTATTTAAAGTATTCTTTACAAGTCATGGTCCTCTTTTTATTATTTCCTGTAAGCTCCTTTGAGAAGAAACCATGTGTTTGGATGCAGAACAGAAAAGAAACATACACTATAACATATGAGATAGAAAGTCACATGACAATTAGAATATTGACGGAATACCATTACAACAAAAAGTTCTATATAATGAAAAGACTACTACATCCCAGCTAATAACAACCCACTTACCCAATTTTACTACTGAACAATTCTAGCATAGGCAAATTTTTATATGGTCCCTAAGGGAGCTACATAAAGGATTTGATCAAACTAAATTTCGAATTTCTCACTTAGTACTCTTCTACTTAAAGCGAGCATGCTACATAAAATATATACGTATACAATCAAAACAATTTGAAGGCAAAGTGACTGGACAATTACTTGATCTTTCGGGACCTCAGTTCCCTCATATGTAATATAAGAGCGCTACATCAGATAACTTCTAAGATTCTTTTCAGCTATAAATCCCATGATCCTTTGAAAATGTGATCAAGATTCTACTATGCTAACTCTCCCAAAGATTATACTGGATACAACAAATAAAACTAGAAATGCCTTCAAAAGACTATACTGTTCCTCTTTTAATATCAATTCATTTCTTATAAAAATCTGTCACACATATTGAAGATGTAATATTAAGGATTTCATACATGCATAACTACTACCTTTCCCCTTATTCTACAACTAAGGTTTCACTTGAAAATATCAACTCATAAGAAAGCAAGTTTTTTGTTGTTGTTGTTGTTGTTTTAAATAAAGAAAAGTATTTGATTATTCTTATGCAGAGAAGAAGACAATACAAACACCTTTTATTTTTTAAAATGGATTAAAAATTGTCCTTCTATTTTTTCTAATTCAACACTAAACCAGATGCTTTTAAAACATATTTTGGTAAATGACATTTAGGATTCTCATGATCATATATATACCACAATTTTGATGCTTTAGTTCTATATGTGATAGACTGAACTCAAAAACTATGGGTCATGTGGCCTGATTCTCCCATAGAGCTCCAATTTACTAAATGAAAAAAGTAAAGATAGTTCCAAAAATTCGCAAACATGGTGGCTCTGTTCTTGGCAACTAACTTCATGAGTTTATATACCATTCAAGAAAACTGTCCCAAGGCTATTTGCAAATTGGCAACAACAACAAGAAAAAAAGATTCAGGGACTCAAGAAAAATCACTTTATATTTTTGCTGGAATTCCACTTACAAAATGTAAATATTTTAAAGATATCTGTTTTCAATATGTTTCCAAGTGCTGAACTGAATTATGACACATTTAGTAACTGAATATTTATTATACTAAAATGTTATAACATTAACCCACTATCTAAAAATGTTATCTTCCTATATCTTTGTGTAATACATTGTATAATATTGTCTTAAATATTAAATACAAAATTTTCAAAAGGACAAGTATGGTAATAGATTGAAGGCAGTTTAAGTAATTGTACTTATAATGCAAGAAATATTTTATAAAAGTGTCAAATATTAAGCATTATAAATACTAAATATCAAAAGCGCATGAGCTATTTTCTTTTGTTTCATAATGTACTATTTAAAAAAAGTAGTACACAGAAATCAGAGTCCTAGTGAACTATAAATTCTTTTAAAGTAAAGCTACTTAATCACAGTAACAAATGAATAAACCAAAAGGACCAGTGTTTTAAAGTGAACTTTTTTTCTCATGTATTTAGTATTCCTGTGTAATAAGATGTAAGTCCTGAAGTTTACTTTGCTGAAGTAGAAAAATGCAAATTGGGGACTAGAACAGCTAATTGCTTCCTCTAGTCTGGCCAAGAAATGTATCCCATTGGGCAATTAAAACATGACACAGTTGCCTAAGCAAATAACAAATTCATTTCTAAGGTTGTAAATTCTAGTATTCCCCTATTTACATACTGAAGAACACCTTATCTTTAAGGAAAATTATTTTACCCTTAACAAAAAAAAAAAAAATGTATTATCACCTCACAGAAATTCTACATTTCCTTGCACAATCATTAATTGTTCATTAGAAATCCTGTCTTCCTTTGAAGATATAAAAATGAACTTATTCTACTCTTGCTAAAAATCTTAAGGTCCAAATCTGCTAAGCCTACAAAATGATGTCAGTAAAAACCTTACAAGCATAATGGAACACAATAATTAAAACCCACAGGGACAGCAACAGTGCACCCTTCTGAAATTACTGGCACCCCACCCAACTGCTTAGACACAAAAAGGTAAAAAAGTGTTACATGAACTGTTCGGCTGTAGCATCCAGCCATCAAGCACTACATACCACTTCTTAGTGCACTCAACCATAAGTTCCTGGTAGGAGGCCACAAACTGGAACTTTGAGGCATGCTTTCCAACGCGCTGCAGTCTCTTCCAAACTGAAGCCATGATGACAGTCAGTGTACAATAACACCTCTAAGGGAGCAATGCAGCAGCTTTAACAGAGCACAGTATCCAAAGCTAGGAAGTTCTGTTTTCTAAGTCTAGATTTTGAAATGTGAATTATAACTTGAAACGATGTTTAGGGTCCATGCTTCTTCTCCCTGTTTCACAGGGTAAATCCCACCTTGGATGAATGCTGCACAGCCAGCAACATGATACACATGACAATATGAGTGAGAGGAGGTTCCCTCATCCAGACATCATCATTCCTCCTCATGGGCTCTACAATGTGTAATCTGTAGGACTGGAAAGCAAAACAAAGACAAAAAAAATAATGAAAATAGGGTAAGGTGGACGGGAGAAGAGGTATTCGATATTAGATGTTGCAACTGACATCGTCCTGGTCTTGTAAATATGCCCTAGCTGAAAGCCAGATACCGATGATAGAAGCCAGGAATACGGTCACATAAGGGAGGGGAACTGAGACACCTCTGAGCCAACCCCAACCCCGAGAGGGGCAACCCTCGGCCAAGCCCCAGAAGGGCAAGCCCCAGCCGGGAAGCCCCAGAGAGGCCGCTTCGAGTTCCGGACTCGGCAGACCTCCCCTCCCCCCCCCCAGTAAAAAGGGGTGGGGGTGTTTAAAATGAACTCTTTGTGTCTTTCTGCCAATAATTAATCGTGCCATAGACTCACTACCAGAATACAGGCTAAGACGCAATTAAGGGAGGGGCGAGGCAGGGAGGAGGCAGAGACGGGCAGGGTCCCAGGCCCGGCGCCCACCTCGGGCTTTCGCCCCCCGCTGCGGCGCGACGGCGTATCCGAGGGGAGCTGATTCTCCCTTCCCCTACAGCAGCAGAGAGGGCCGGGGGCGGCGGCAGAAAAGGGAGCGGGCCGGGCTGGGCAGCTCCGAGCCCTCGGGCCGCCTCGGGGCCCGGGCCCGCCCGCGGTCCCTGTCACCCCGAGGGGCACGTCCCGCCCCTCCTCACACCTCAGGTCCCGCCGCGCCTGCGCCGCCGGCTCCGGCTCCAGCTCCGGCTCGGGCCCCGCTCCCTGCTCAGCGCCGCTCCTCGCTCGCCGCCGCTGCTGCTGCTGCTGCTGCCGCCGCCGCTGCCGCTGCTGCCGCCGTTGCCGCCGCCGCCGCGTCCTCCATCCCCGCCGCCGGAGCCACATGGAACAGGCGAAGCCGAGCCAGCGCTAACGGGCGGCCCCCGATCTCGCAGCCCCACGCCGCCCCGGCCGGCTGGGAGGACGCCCTTCAGCCCCCAACTCTCTCCCTAGAGGGACTTGCCCAATGGTCGGGCTCCCGACCCCCACCCCAGGCCCCCCTCCGGAGTCGCTGCTGCGGTTGCGGCGGCGGCGGCAGCGGCTGCTGCTCAGTCACCAGCACCCCCTCCCCCCCCATCCTCCTCCGCCACCATCATCATTACCTCCCCCGGCCGCACCTCTCACACTAACCCTACCCACCGCAGCCCAACCTCCCGCCCGCCCCGCCGCCATTGGCCGAGATTGGTGCCAGCCCCGCCCGCTCCCGAGACAGGTCTGCGGAGCGTCTGGGCCAGCTCATTGGCAGCACACGCATGTCGATCACGGGCGCCCCGCCTACAGAAGCGGAGGTGCTTTACACTCGCGGGAGAAAGACCCCAAGGTTCTTTTCTCTATGTCTGTTTCTCTCTGTCTCTTTGTCTGTCTCTCTCTGTGTATATGTCTTTCTGTTCCTCTGTGTCAATTTCTCCACCACCCCCCCTTTTTTAAACAGACGCAGATGGAGGAGAACATCCCCGCCCATTCCTTTGATTGGCCGGGGGATGAGGGAGGACGCTAGACTGGAGAGAGTAAGGAGTGTTTATAGTGAGTCAGGAGGTGGCTGGTGAGAAGAGCTGCCTGTTAAATGCGTTCCAGTTTCAGGATTGGCTAGTGGGCGGGACTCCCAGGTGTAGTCTAAAAAGAGCATCACGGAGTCGGAACCGATTCTAAGGCTCGAGCACAGCGGCTTCCAGTTACCTCTGCCAGCCGCCACCGCCTTTTCTTGTCGGTTTCCATTTCCAGTACAACCCTCCTTCCCAAGCCCTAGGGGTGGGCATTCTTTCCCTGCCTTTAGTGCCCAGCCCTACTCCACCCGTGTCCTCTCTTCTGCCCCCCAGCCCCTTAAGGCCTTGTCCTGAAAAGCACTAGAGTTGCTGCGTTAGTTCAACTGGGCCTATAATGTAATATTTCTTATACCTACAATTTCCCGGAATTTGAATGAATAAATGAAGCATTTACTAAGCGCTTACTATGTGCAAGCATAACACTAAGCACCGGGAATATAACTGGAAATTAAAACTCCCTGCTCTCAGGAGCTCACATTATAATGAAGTTTCATTCATCCAAAGGAGTGGGAAAAGTCCCGTGGTCCCTAGATAATAACGGCAAACCAGATGTTAATATCTTTTCTTGGATAGAGCAGAATGTATCATAATACATAGCTGAAATTAAAAGAAAAAAAAGCAGGGGTAGAAATCATGACCTCAGGCAAAGCAAAAGCCAAGATAGATCTAATTTTAAAAGATTAGGTGGGAAGCCACATTTTGCTGAATAATGTCATAGACAATGAAGTAATATCCTTACTAAACTTGTATGCATGGAATAGTATAGCATTCAAATTTTTCTAGAAGTTTAACAAGTTAGAGGAGGAAATGGGAAGAAAAATAATACTAGTAGAGGACCTCAACTTTCCCTTCTCAAAACTAGATAATTCTTACCATAAAATGAACAAGAAAGAAGTTAAGGATATGAATAGAATCTTAGTTAAATTAGATTTAATAGACTTCTGGAGAATGTTGAATGGAAACAGAAAGGAATATACCTTATCTCAGCTGTATATGGCACCCATATGGAAACATCGATATTTACTGAAAACAATCTAATCCTAAAGAAGGAGTGGTCAAAAAACAAATCATAGAAACAATAAAGTTTCATTAAAGTGTCATTAAAAATTACAATAAGACAATATACCAAAATTAGTGGGATGTAACCACAACAGTACTTGAGGAAAACTAAATACTTCCATCAATAAAATAGAGAAAGAACAGATTAGTGAATTGGGCATGCAGTTTAAAAAAAAAAAAACCTAGACAAGCAACAAATTTAAATCCCCAATTAAGCACAAATTGGACTTTCTGAAAAATCAAAGGAGGCATTAATAGAATTAAAAGTAAGAAAACACACTAATAAAACTAGAAGCTGCTTTTATGGGGAAAAGACAATGAAATAAACCATTGGTTAATTTGATTTTTAAAAAGGAAAAACTGATTTATCAAAAGGAAAAAAGGATGAAATTAAGGTAATTATTAGGAGCAATTTTTCCAAATCATACGTCAATAAATATGACAATTTAACTGCAATGGATGAATATTCACAAAAATATAAGTTGCCCAGATTAATAGAAAGGAAAATAGAATGCTTAAGTAAGCCCATCTTAGAAAAGGAAATTGAACAAGCAATCAATGAGCTCCATAATAAATCACACATTCACAAGTGAATCCTCTGACATTTGTTGTTTGCCCTTCATTTTTGATGTCATAGGGTGTTGTTTCAATTTGCAATCCCACTACAGGGTCTGTATTTCAAAGAGTTCAAAGAAAAGGGGAAAGGACACAAAAGTACCAAAATATTAATAGCAGCTCTTTTTGTGGTGGCTAAGAATTGGAGGGATGCCCATCCACTGGGAATGGCTGAACAAGTTATGGGATAATTGTGACGGAATACTTTTGTGCTATAAGAAATAATGAAAAGGACAGTGTCAGAAAAATCTAGGAAGACATGAACTGATGCAAAGTCAAGTGAGCAGAACTAGGAAAATATTGTACACAGTAACAGCAATATTGTACAGTGATCAATTGTGAATGACACCTATTCTGAGCAATATAATAACCCAAGACAATTCTGAAATTTATGATGAAAAATGTGATCCACCCCCAGAGAAAGAACTGATGGAATCTGAATCCCGAATGATTGAACCATACTTTTTTCCTCCTATTTCATATTTCTTTGGAGGAGAAAGTGTCTTTTTTTTTTTTTTTCAGTGTGGCTAATATGGAAAATATGTTTTGTAAAATCTATATCAAATTGCTTTCTTGAGGGGTAGGAAGGGGCTAGAAAAAATTTGAAGCTCAAAATTTTTTAATAAATATTAAATATATTGCTTAACTATAATTGAGAAAAATAAAATCTTTTTGTTGTTGTTGTTTACATTGATGTTTGACACTGCCAAGGTCTTTGATTTAAAGAACTTTTCTAGGTGTTTAGAAGCTGTGTGGCCACAGGCTAACATTCTTCCTGCTCTTCCAGGTCTTCATTGGCTCAGCTAGCCCTGGTCAGCCTAAACTTAATCCTGTTTGCCACTTCAAGCGGTCTTTTTAATTATACCTCTTTTTAGGCATTCTTTCTTTACACTTCTACCTCATTGATCTTCAACAGTTTCTAGGGTCATAGATTTCAGAATTCAGATCTCTGAGGTCATCTAGCTCAACCTCCATACTATAAAAATAAGGAAATAGACTCAAAGAGGTTATGTAATAACTTGCTCAAGTAACATAGTCTCAGAACTGTTCTTTCCCTTTTCTGTTATTTTCCTTATCCACTCTGATTGTCCTCTCTTTCACTGACTTTATAATCAGTGAAATCCCTATTCATTGATATTATAAATCTAGATTTGGAAGGAATCTTAGATCATTTAGTCTAAAGACCTCATTTCACAGGGAAAGAAACTAAGGGGCACTGACTCCAAATCTTGTGTCCCTTCTGTCCTATACCATACAACTCAGAAAAACTCTGAACTTGTTACTTTCTACTTTCAGACTTGTTCATCTCAAAAGGTGATTATTTTAATCATCCTAATTGATCAAAACAAATCAACACCACCAAGGGAGGGCTCAGGATATAAGGAGGATAAAAACAATTTCTGCCTTTAAGGAGCTCACAAATCTAATAGGAGATAGGGAATGCGAAATTCTTTATATGTTAGGTACTGTGCTAAATCCACAGTAAAAAGAGTCTGAATAACTTGTCTAGGGTCACCCAGCTAGTGAATGTGTGAGATCAAATTTGAACTCAAATCTTCCTGACTCCAAGCCTAGAGCTCTGAGCAATGTTCTACCTTAGCCTTCTCTAAATGGGAGGAGACAACATGCAAACAACAATGTACAAATGAATCTAAATTGGAGATAATATCCAAGGGAAGGCACCACAATTCTCTCCTGGTCATCTATATAACTGCCAAAGTGTGTTTCTGAAAACTTATGTTTAATTATATCATTTCCCTACTCAGTAAGCTCTAGTGCTTCCTTTTTACTTCTAGGATCACAAACTATTTTGTTGAGTATTTAAAACCCTTAACAACCTGGCTTCAAACCTCGTCTATTAAATATTCATTACTATCCTTGAACTTTTCAATTCATCTGATAAAGAAGCCTTCTTGGTATTGCTTACCCACACATTCACATTGCTCTCTAGTCCCAGGGCCTTTGCAAAGTGCAGTCTCTCTTCTCATGGGAACTTTGGATCCCTTGTCTACTCAAAGCTTATTTCAGGTGTCATCTACATAAAGCCTTTCCTGTTCCCCTTCCTCCAGTTACTAGTGCCTTCTCCCTCTCCTCAGGTACTTTGTATCTACTAACATAAATATATACCATTACCATAAAATGCAAACTCCTCGAAGACAGAGACTTTAATTTTTTGTCTTTCTATCCACAATGCCTAGAATAGGGCCTAGAAATAGCACATATTTAATAAATGCTTATTGAATTGAATTGATTAATGTTTGTTTATTTGTTGAATCTTCCAACTGTCCCTACCTAACCAATGTTTTCTTACTTCTTCAGTAAAAAATACTCAAAATTTGAATTGCTTTTCTGTTGGGTCTTACTGGTAGCCTCTAATAGGAACAATGTCTGATACCCCAGTAACATAGATTAGGCAAGTTTTCCCCTTTTAAAAGGTGACAAAGCTATCCCTGTAAATTGATCTTTTCTTGGGTTGATGAAATTGCCCGGTAACCTCAGAAAGATCTAAAAAGACTTCAAGGACATAAAAAGGCCCATTACATAAGATTGGATTCATTAAGCTTAGAGAATGTCCTAAGACTGAAGTAGTTGCCACATCCTGACCAAATACTTTTCCATATGGAGAAGAGGCCAAGTTTAGGGCTGAAATTACCTTATTTTCCATTCAATGCTATGGTTAAGCAAATCTCCTTTTGTTAACTATTAGATGACCAAGAAATAGTTCATTTCTTTCCAACATTAAACCAGAATATGCTGTTGGCCAGAATCAGGCCTTCCCTTAACAGACTACAAATAAATATGTAAATAAATAAATAACAAATAAGTGAACAAATAAAGTAAATAAATAAATGTATTCTCAACTTGATAAAGTGTTGAGGGAAAAGGGGTACCTACCAACCCACCATAGGGATAGAAAAATAATATTGCTTTTTCACTGTGGTCTTCAGTTACTAATTTTTAACCTCCTAGCAAGTATTACTGATCAATAGTACTCCTCAACGTTAATCCCAAACCCAGATTGAGGCTCCCTTATTTCCTCCCTTATACCTTCTACCTAACAACAGAGGGCCTTTGGGGGAAATACCAAGTTCTCTATATGATTATCAGAAAACTAAGGAGAGACCAAGAGATGGTGTCTATATGAATGTGTTAGGGGAAGGTCTTTCACATGCTTCTTCATCCCAATTAATGTAATTACAAAAGACCCAGATTTTTTTTTATTGAAATAACCAATCAAAAGTCTAAACTTAATATGAACAAATCCCAGATTCCTCTATTGAAACAATCAGAACTGAAAATTAGTCTTTATTCAACAAGTCTTTATTCTGTTTGGGACAAGTAAAGTACTTGGATCTCTGGACAAAATCAGATGGAAATGAATTGAGATTGTTTGAAAGAATAGACAGACTTCTGGATCTATATAAAGAGTAAAGCAAACCATTCCAAAATAAAGAATTTCAATAGAAGCTTTCTACTGTCAATTAAGTGAATTGCCTTGGGAGGAGAGAAAAATTAAGTTCTTGCTCTTTCTCCCTGCCCCTAAAGACCAGAGGACAGATGAATTTCAAAAGCACAATTTGGTCTTCCCATCATCATTGGTAATAGTGTCCCTGCAGCAACAGTGGCTGATGACATTTGAATTAGGAGTTATTAGAAACACCAAGGACAAACTTGACTTATGAAGGAAAATCAGCTTCAGGATTCTACAATGAATTGTGTAGGAGAAAAAATTACATCAAAAGAAAACTTCATGAGAATCCCACAAAGGGAAAAAAAAAAAAAGTAAACAGGAGCAGTGAATTTATCCCTCTGCCAAATATTTTCTCCGCATGTCTGCCTTAATGTCATCATATTTTGTTTGTGCCCACATTTCCCACATTACCATTGTGGTTTTTTGATAGGGCATTTTTTTGTACCAGCTGTTTTTACTATGCCATTTCAGTAAATCTGTGGAAAACACCCTGAAAGGGGCCTCATGAAAAACAATGCTAGAAACTCCTTAGGATTACCTTTAGAATCTTTAACGGAGAAGCAGTTACCCAGCTTCTGGAAACCTAATCCACTAATGCAATGATGGTTGGAAAAGTTTCTTATGTTTCTATCCCCCATCTTTTCTGCTAAATTTCAATCACAGGGGCATGGTATAATGTAGTATAATATAAAAATATGATTTGACTATACTTTTTTTTTATTTGTAACCAGAGAAACAAAGAAATTAAAATGAAATATATTGGAACAATTACCATGTAGATTGTTTGCCTATAGCTTCATCCAAATCTAGGCAACAACTACTATGTAGATATGACCTATATCTATAGAGTAGAAGTACCTAATTTATAAATATGACCAAAACCTAGTTATAAAAGAAAAGATAATCATTTCAAGTCTTAGCCATTATCACAGTGATCTAGTTAATTCCCCCCATTTTGGCTTAATAAATTGCTCCTGATGTTGTAACACCATTTGCTTTTCCAATCACAGCCTTTTAAAAGGTCAATGTCCAAATATTCAGATCAGTGGAGGAACTCAGGAACAAGGGCCAACTCCCAACGTCCCAGTTTTTCTGCTTGCGGTACTTCTATATCAACTCACTCCAAGCATCACTGTACATAATATTTCCCTACCTTATTCTTGGTAAGTTTCTAGTAAGACAAACTTAGGAAATCTAAAAGTACAAGATGAAAGTAAACTGACAGTGAAAGCACATATCTGGAATGTTTTATAGATATTTTACAGTACTGACAATGTTATTGTTCCTTCAATCTAAAATAATTATATTCTCATATAAAAGTGTTTGCATTTGATTTATAAAAATAAATTTAGTTTCCATAGAAAAGAAAAATGGAAACTGACTAGTGTATTTTCCAAAGCACAATTCACAAAATATTGAAATGTATAAAGGCTGGAGGAGAGTGTTGGAGGAGAAAGGAAGCTTTTTCATTCATTGGCTCTTTATAAGCTTTATCTCTGTTCATTACTCATCTCTGGCAAAGTATTTGTTGAGATTATCATGCAGTGACTGCAAGTGACTTAAGAAGTAATAGCATTACCCAAAACTTATATGAATGAAATTTGTCATCTACAAATTACTACCTCTCCCTTTTTCATGTTTTGTTTTTGGTTTTGTTTTTTTTTTTTAGAATATATGACACATTATAGTTCCATTATGGACTGAGTCCTCAGTTTTAAGAAGACAAGTTCATTTCTTTGGGTCTAGTAAGTCATTGTGCCAAAGTACAATGAATAAAAATTTATTTAAAAAAAAAGAACTTAGCCATGTTGCAAATAATTATAGTAAATTTTGACAGATATCACTAAAGAAACATAAAATATGGTTTCCATCCTTCCTATTCTGTTCAAACTACTTTCCTGTAAGGAAAGGAATAAGCATTTATATAGGACCCATTAAATGCTAGATACTATATTAACCACTAAATATTACTTCATTTGGTACTCATTTTGGGAGATAATTGCTGTTATTATTCTCATTTCACAGTAGAGAAAATCAAGTAAAACTGAGTTTAAGTGACTTGCCAAGTTTACACAGTAACTAAAATGTCTGAGACTAAATTTGAATTCTGGTCTTGTTGACTCCAGGGCCAGGATCCAGGCCACTGGGCCACCCAACTTACCAATGATTTTTTTTTTTTGTGCCAAATCTATGATCTTTTCTCAACTACCAAGAAATACAAAGTGCTTTCAACAAGATATGCTATATATTCCATAGACATATGTATAATATCAATTTATTTTTGAAAAGATATCAATTTAACTTGTGTTTAGTGTTACATATTCTGCCAAAGTATTAGGCAATCTCTAAAATTTTAATTCCATCAAGCAAAAAGAGGTCACTCCTAATTGATTATTGAACTGGCATATATACTGAGCTATTTTCTCTGGTGATCAGGATGGGTGTGTGCTAACCCATTACTACAATGTCACTATCTGTTCCAATGAGCATTTGCAAGACAACTATCAAGGGTAGTACAGAGGTATACAGTCTATGGTCAAGAAATAGATTAAAATTTATTAGCCATTTTAGAGATTAACACCAGTGTGCTCCCATCAACCATTCTAAATAATGATATACAGAACTTAAAAGTGACACTCCTTCTTCTAGATATCTAGGGGATCATTAGTCAAAAGCAATAATTCCAGTAATACCTGTTAATGTAAGTTTTGGCAAACTTGATTCTAGTACTAAATAATAAATACTGAGAAAATAGAATATAGAATACAACCTTCCAAGTGAAAGGAATCTTTAGAAATCAGCTACTGCCTAATCTTCAGGTTAGGGAATTTAGGGAATAAAGCTCTGTTGGTCCTATGATTTCCTGTAGATAGAAACTTCAGGTGGGAAATGCTAACAATGTAGCAACAGGCAAGGTCTCTGCAATTTAAAATCTTACAGAGTTGCCTTGATCACTTTAATATTAAATGAGAATAGAGAGTGCAGGCAGAAAGGATTAGAAAGCATCACACTGTCATTCTGTATCAGAAATCCTATTTTCTTCTCTTTCAGACTGTTTCTCATTCACATTTTACATATGAAGCTAAGATCTCAAGTCTCAATATGTTATATTATTATTCATATATTTATAAAACTTTTCAAAAGAATACCATGACATCTACTGTCCCTTTAAAAAAAAAAAAAAGAGAGATTGACCTAATACCAATGGGGAAAAAAACCCAACAATCCACAATATATATTTTATTAGGGAATTTTTTCTATTTTTTAAAAAGAATTTTTAAAGGCTATTTTAAAAAAATGCTAGCGTAAGCATATTGATGTTTTTCTTTGTGTACATTAATTTAGATCTGATAACTTTCCTGTGTGGCTAATTCCATTACCATAGCACATTAACAATATGGTCTCACTATATATCCTGCAGCATTAAGAGATTTTAACTGTGTGTATTTTAAAGGCTAAATTTATGAAGAAAACCACAAGTTATTTTAATCCAAATTATCATTCAGAGACAATCTAGATGAAAATAAAAAATAAGCCTACATTGATCCTCATAACCTCCCCCACCCCAGTAGAGTCAGCTTTTTTCTTTAATAGAAAAGCTTTTATTAGAAATCAAATCAATCTTAGTGATAGAAGGAGCTCCAAATAATGAAGTGTTCTTCTGATAGCTGTAGAAAATTTTAAGTGTCTAAATGTCCTAAAAGGACATTTCCTCTCTTACAACCATTTCCTCTCTTGCTCCTTCTATCTCTTCCAAATTCTGAAAGTTGTTTCCATCTGGATGATAATGGCTCTATGACCACCATTTCCAATACTGGCTGTACTTTCTCTCCTGTGCCCTAACTCACTGGTTAAAGTGGGGGAATCTGAATATTCCTTCCTCCCCAATTCCACTTCTAGTTTCTCCCCTCTATTATTATCACTCCAAAACTTCTCTTTTGAATTCATGCATTGAAATTTATCAATCAATGGAGATTTTGATAGCCTTTATCTTCCAAATCCCTAGACATCCTTCTTCTTTTTCTTAGAATTCAATGCTTAGCCCAGAGAATATCCTTCTACCCCAGCTCCTACTTTTATACCAGGTTTCCCTCAAATGCCCTAACTTTCCAGTTCCTCAATCTATTCATTTCCCATAATCTAGTCCTGTTTTTCCTCATTCATACATAGGGGTGCTCATATTCTTGATCTTATCAAAATCATGTTCCACTACCATGGTCTGATCCTAATCTTTTATCTTCCCATTTCCACTTTTGCCTTCTCCTTACTCCTCCAGAATCTACTCTTTGTCTTCATCATGACTTGATGAAGACCATCTTTCAGTACTTTCCAATTTCATCCCCTTTACTTCTGCATATACTTTCTTCCCCTCCTACTCCCAACCCCACCCCAATTCCCAATCAATTCAACTTTACAGTGTTTTCCATACTCAACTCTCTTGTTCCCTTGCTTTGTCACCAATTATACCTTGCCAATTCCTACCCCTAGATTACTCCTACCACTTTTCACTTTTTCTCCTATTGAAGATGATGAGGTCTAGATTTGGGGTAACCAAATGAAAATGAGGTTTAGTGGCAGGTTTGGGGTACAGGGAGTCAAATAGAGCTCCCTTGCAACTCCTTTGGATTCGGCGCAAGGGTTGAGAGTTAAATGAGGTCTAGTGGTGGCTTAAGAGTCCCCTGTAAAGGAATTTACAGACCCAAAAACCTAGATTGATAAAAGAGATTTATTATGGGCATTGGAAATAAGGTTAAAGTCTAGTTAAGGAAATCGGTGTGGATAAAGAGAGGAGGGCATCTGAAACAGGGTTCCAGTGGACAGAGGCTCCTTGGCATGCCTGGCATAAGGCTGGCATGTTTGGAACCTCTTCAAAGAGAGGACTCCAGCTTGGCTCTTTTATAATGAGAGATTTAGCTAAAGGGGCCCATGGATGGAGTCCCAAGTTGGCTACTCACTGGGTTTTAGTGAGGGCTAGAGTTTGTTTGGTGGGCAACCTGAGCAGAGCATTAGAATGGGGGCTGGGACAGCCCAAGTTGGCTCAGATCTGATGGGGACCGGGAGAGCCCAGATCTCCTATTGGAATTCAAAGGGATGTTTTTGACCAGGATTTGTGAATCAAAGGTCCTAGCTTCCTGAACTGATAATGCATCATCTAGGAGGGGTTGGGAATCAGAAAGGAATAGATCAATTTGAAAGGACTAGTTTGTTAAAGGGACCACAACCCGCATCAAATGGATCTGGAAAAGGTTGCAAAAACATGTTGAGTCCTAATTCAGACTCTAATCTCAACTAGACCCTCATGAAAGCAAGACAATCCCTCTTTTCCTCCCAATTAATTCCTTATTCTACTCATGATAGCAGCTCTTTCAAATTTCTCTCCTCATGTCTTCTATGCCACTTTATTGACCCTCTTCCCCAACCCCAGCCTCACCTGAAAACCTTGTATACTTCACACATACCCCAAAATAGCTGAAGCCATTCTCTGAATAGTCTGTACTCCTCTCCTCAAATCATACCCTTCTGATATCATTTCCACTCTGTTCTCTGATGAAAAGGTGGTCCTTGTAGCAAATGTCAACCCCTCTAAGTATATCTTTGATCCCTCTTCCCTTATCTGCAAAAGATTGCTACCTCTATCATCCCCCTTTCTTTAATCTTCAATATCTCCTTTTCTACTTAATTCTTTTCTTCTGGCCTCAAATACTCCCAAGTCTCCCATTCTTAAAACAAACAAACAAAACTGGATCCTAATATCCCTGCAAACTGTCATCTTATAGCTTACACCTCTTCAGCTTAACTCCTTGAAAAAAACATCTATATTCAATGATCATGCTTCTTCTTTTACTTTTTTCTGAAGCCTCTGCAGGCTGAAATTGCACCCTTCAAAGTTACTAGTGATAGAAGTATAATATCTAATAGCCTTTTCTTAATCCTCATCCTACATTTCCTCTCTGTAGGACACTATTAACTATCTCCTTTTGAATAGTCTTACTTTCTGTGTTTTTGTGGTTTTACTGTCCCTTGATTCTTATTCCACCTGTCTAATAGCTTTTTCTCAGTTTCTTTGCTCTTTACAATGCATACTAACTGTGAATTATCTCCCCAGATTCTCTTCTTTTCTCTTCTCTTTTGTCTCTATACTCCCTTACTGGTGGTATCATTAAGCCCCCAAGTATTTAATTATTATCTACATGATATCTATCTCACCTTTCCCCCACTCCCACACTCTTTCTCCTGAGCTCTAGTCCTCCATCACTAATTGGATATCCTGTTGGCATCTCATACTCAATATGTCCAAAACAGAACTCATTACCTTTTCCCCAGAACCTATACTTCTTACAAATTTTTTTCCCACTTTCCCACTCATAACCTCTCATGGAGTATACAAAAACCTCTTAATTAGACTTTTCCTTGAGTTTCTCCTTACTCTGTTCTCCACTCAACTGACCAAAGCTTAATCTTATAGGTGTGATCTTGTGGGCAGGGTCATCTCCTTCTAAATAAACTTTAGTGGTTCTCTATTACTTTTAACATCAGTTATAAAGTGCCTGGATTGTCATTTAAAGATCTTTGACATCTGGTTTTTTCCTGTCTTTCTAGTCTTCTAATACATTATTCCTCCATACTCATTCTCCAGCTCTACTTGTGTGAAATATATGTCATATATGACATTTCATCTTCTACTTCCATGTCTTTGAATTAGTTGTCACCTATACTCAGGATGTTCTTCCTCTCTCCCCCTCCAATTACTTCTGCCTTTTGAAACATCTAGATTCCTTTAAGATTTAAACACCAATACCAATACCAAGAGGTTTTTTCCCTAGTATTCCCAGCTGTTAGAGTCTTCTCCTCTAAGGTTCATCTTATATATGTCTTTTATATATTGTGCCTCCTGAATGTACTTGTTATCTAATGAGAGATCATTGTAGCACAAACTCCCTTGAAGTTAGGGACTGGTTTCTCTTTTTCTTCCTATCTTTAATGTTTAGAACAGTGAATGATGATTTAGGTATAAACAGTGATATTATAAGCAAATTAAGAAAGCAAGGAGGGTTTACCTATCAGATCTTTGGAGAAGGCAGGAATTTATAGCCTTTATTTATAGGATTTATTTATAGGAATTTATAGCTAGAGAACATTATGAAATGCAAAATGAATAATTTTGATTACATTAAATTAAAAAGGGTTTGCACAAACAAAACCAGTGCAGCCAAGATTAGAAGGAAAGCAGAAAAAAGCTGGGAACAAATTTTTCTAGCCAATATTTCTGTTAAGGCCTCATTTCTAAAATATATAAAGAACTAGAGTTCTTTATTTGACTCTATATAAAAAGAGTCAAATTTATAAGAATACAAGTCATTCCTCGTTTGATAAATGGTCAAAGGATATGAACAGACAATTTTCAGATGAAGATATTAATGCCATCTACAGTTATATGAAAAAATGCTCTAAATCACTGTTGAATAGAGAAATGCAAATTAAAACAACTCTGAAAACTCACATCTATAAGATTGGATAAGATGACAGGAAAAGATAATGATAAATGTTGGAGGGAATATGGGAAAACTTGGGGCAATAATGCATTGTTAATAGAGTTGTGAAATGATCTAACTATTCTGGAGAGCAATTTGGAACCATGCCCAAAGGGCTATCAAATCGAGCATATCTTTTGATTCAGCACTACCACTACCAGGTCTATATCTCAAAGAAATCATAAAAGAAGGAAAAGGACCCAGATAGGCAAAAATGTTTTTAGCAACTCTTTTTGTGGTGAAAAATTAGAATATGAGTAGATGTCCATCAATTGGGGAATGGCTGAACAAGTTGTGGTATATGAAAGTAATGGAATATTATTGTTCTATAAAAAATGAACAGGCTGATTTTGGAAAGGCCTGAAAAGATTTACATGAACCGATGCTGAGTGAAACAAGCATAACTAGGAAAACATTGTACACAGCAACAATCAGATTATGCAATGATCAACTACGATAGATTTGATTCTTTTTAGTGGTTCAGTGAAACAAAGCAATCCGAAAAAAATTATGGATAGAAAACATCATCTGCATCCAGAGAGAGAACTATGGAGACTAAATGTAAATGAACCCATGTAATATTCACTTTTTTTTCCTTTCTGTTTTTTTTCATGATTTTTTCCTTTGGTTCTGATTTTTCTCTCCCAACAAGATTCATATGGAAATATATTTTTTAAAAATGTGCATGTTTAATAAAAATGTTGTTTTATACATGCATTGGAGAAAATTTTAAAAATGAAAAAAAGAAGAGTGAATGATCTTTCTACTATAAGATTCTGTCTCTCAAATAACCATTGTGGTGTTTACATTTTTATATGTTCCCTTTTGTACTAATAGATCAGCATTTTAAATGGTTTGTGACTTTGCAATTAATCATTAGTGATGTCAATTAGTCAGTTAACATTTATTCAATACCTATTATGTGTCATGTATTGTGCCAAGTACTAAGAATTTAAAAAGAGGCCAAAGACAATCCCTATCCTCCCAGAGCTGACAATTTAATGGAAGTTTTTGAAAATTCAATTCAGCCATTGAATCATTAACCACTAAAGTTTATAGTTAAATTCTGAAGCTTTTCATTTTGTTTCTGTCAAGACAAAT
Organism: Sarcophilus harrisii; assembly: GCF_902635505.1. Classification (NCBI taxonomy): domain Eukaryota; kingdom Metazoa; phylum Chordata; class Mammalia; order Dasyuromorphia; family Dasyuridae; genus Sarcophilus; species Sarcophilus harrisii. The sequence goes on along the minus strand of NC_045427.1, from coordinate 106,311,341 downwards.
TGCTTTTCATGGGAAATTTTTGCTCATTTCCCCCTTAATATTTTAAATATTTTGAGAGATAACAGAACATAATCCCATAGTATTTAAACAATTGTACTCTGGTTCACTCACACATGCATTTGGAAGAGATTCCTAGGTCAGTGATCTTCCTTACACTATACTTTATTTATTTATTTGTTATATTAAAGGGAATACTTTATACTAACCACTGCTTAGGTTACTGCCTTTTCACCCTGCCTTGAATCAGTACAAGCTGGGGGGGAAGGGGGGAACTTCCTGGAAAAAAAAAAAACCGCTTGTGGAGGAAACCATCTGGAGCTACAACAAAATAAGCAGTATTCCTTTGTTTTCTTTTATATTAAGTTTTATGAAAATTCTCTTGGAGAGAGAATAATAATGTTAGTAACAATAAAAAAAAATTAGTCACCACTTATCTTTGTATAGTGATGTTTTCATCTTTAATAGTCCATTGGAATATGATTATACTAAAGCATAGGCATCTAATGAAATGATGAGTTGAAAAAGGAGTGACAAAATATTTCCCTCACAAACCAGGATTATACAAACATACATAGACATACACACACAGAAACAGAGACAGAGAGAGAGAGATAGGAAAAGGAACAAAAGGAGAGAGAGAAAGAGAGAGGAGAGAGAGAGAGAGAGAGAGAGAGAGAGAGAGAGAGAGAGAGAGAGAAGGAATGCTACTTCAATCTGTAATCAGATACAATCAGTTTCTTCTCTGGATATGGATACTCATCCTCTTTAAAGTAAAGAACTTATACAAAACATTTTCATAAAAGAGGGAAAAGGAGAGAGATGGACATACAGAGGAAGCATACACAGGGAACACACAGAAATAAGCAAAATGTTTTGCCAGGGGGCATGTATGGATGAACACCTCACACCTCCAATCCTGTGGGGCCAGTAATGTTCTCTAGTGTTATCGATCATAGCTTATTTCCCATTGGTCTTGAACCTCTGTTTATACTCCCTTTCAGTCTTCCCTAGGTTCTGCTTTGCTAAATCAGTGCCGGATGCCCTGTGGCTATCAGTTTCTGGATATCTTCCTGGAGTATCATCAAGCTTTATTGGTTTAAAATCCTTCTCCAGATCTTTTAGAAAAGGAAAAAAAAAAAAAAAAAACCTTTTCCTGTTTTGTTCCCTCACAGCCTATGCAATTAAGCCCTCTCTTCTCATAAGCAGGAGAATTTTTAGCCTTATGGGCAAGCTCTTTAGAACAAAAAGCAGAATGCTCCCAGCTACCTAAATACCCTCAGGCTAATCTTTTCTTTTAACTCCTTTTCTTAGACCAAGAAACTTTACCCTACCTTGGGAAAATATATACTTTGTAATGTTCAAACTCTGAAGGCTAGACTATATATATCAGCTGATAGTTATTTGCCAAATTTCAACTATAAAGTAGCTCTGATGTTTGGGGTCTTCTAACTTTCAAACTTCAGGTTTCTTCTAGTTTCTCACATAGTTAGGTGAGTAGTAGACAAAAACTATAGAAGAAAGGTATTCCTAAGATTCAAGATCATTGTTGTTGGTTCAATTTTCTCATCCTTCAAATGGGGATAATAATAGCATGTCACTCACAGGATTGTTGTAAAAAATCAAATAAAATCCCCTTGACAAGCAAAAGTGCTTTGTAAACATTAAAATACTATATCCATGCTAGCCATTGTTATTGTTGTTATTACCATTATTACTGGCCATCTTGTTGGCCTTTGCATATGCAAATAAAACCAGTCCAAAGCTCAGAGACACTTTGAAGTACTCATTTACTAAAGTAGCTTTCTTTAGACTGAATCAGTAAAATAAATGAAACACTTTTATGAGCATGTGCACTTGTGTATATTACTTATACAGACCCACATGAACTTTGGAGCATGTACAGACATTGCTTAACTGGTTTCAATCTATGAAACATGTGATGAAGAGTTGAATTTTTCATTGGATACTGAGTTGGAACTAGGGTACATTCAAAAGATACTGACTGATCAGTGCTACTTCCTTGTTAGTGGAAGTTAGTGCAAGTGAGGAGACTTGCAGTAAGCCCTTGGTGGGGAGAGAGACCTCTCTTCCATTTCCCCAGCAGGGCCACTGCCATGTGGGCCACGAATACCACTGTTACTTCTGTCTCTATTGAATCAATTCTTCCTGCTCTTAGGTGAAGGTGATGGAGGTGTGAAGTTGTGTTCTCTTTAATCTGTAAAATTAACACTGAAATTGTGTCCCCTTTTGATCTGAGAGATCAGGGTCTCCCAGACCCCAAGGAGTCTAGAGAGGGCCCATCCTCCCAGGATGAGACAAGCAACATTATTCAAGGGCAAATCAACTCCCTTTTGGAGTTTGGAGTTTGGAAAGTCACATCCTTAATAAGGAAATTCTAAATTCTCATTCAATTGAGAATTCCTGGTCTGATTAGCTCAGGCTGCCCCAGTTCTGCACCAAGAGCTACTCATAAAATAGGTTTCCTTTTACTCATTTCTTTGCAGAACGTTCAAAGCAGGACTATGCCTTGTCCCTTGGTAGAGCTGCTAGGACAGCTTACCTGTCCACTAAGAAGACATTCTCTCCTCAGTGCCAGCCTCCATTTCCCTAATAGGATTTTGCCACTAAAGAAGTCAGTCTCTTAGCAAAACTGGCTTCCTATCCAACATAAACTTCCATTTTTGCCACTTAATATTTCGGATTTGTGAATTCTTTCACAAAGGACCTGTGTAGACCCAAAGGGGTTTTCCACAACTCTCTGACTGCCACTAACCTCATCAAAAGCTTATTGGAGATGTTGATGGGTTATGAGCTTTGAAAGGTTGGAATAGTGAGTGCCAAAAATCTGGGAGTTGGAATCTATGCTAAGAGGTAGAGATGCTTGCATTGACTATTATATCCAGGGGTTCATCCCTGATGAGGTCCTGGGTAACTAGGGTTTGGGCCCCATTTGTTTTCAGGGAAACCAAACTTTAGGGTGAATGGACCTCAACAAAATACTCCTCAGTATTTGAGTGGGCGTTAGTAAGGAGGGTCTATGTTATTCTTTGCTATTGCATCCTGTAACCAAGTCTGTACCCTATGATATCACCAGCCTTTGGTCTTTGAAGACTTTCTCTACACAGGCCAGTGTGTTTCGCCCTCAGCTTCTGGACACTACTTAACAAGGGTCTGTGAATTTTGCCTTTAAAATTTCAGCATAGGTCTCCTAGACCTCCTCCTGTTTAGGGACCCCAACCCACTTTTCAAAAGTTGTTTTTTTTTTTTTTTTTTTTTAACAAATTAGCAGAGATAATTAATCATTGGGCTCCTGGTGGGGCTGAGGGAGGGATGGAGGGAAAGGAAGACTTTCCAAAAAGCTTAGGCACTGTATTTCAGTAAATTATAAATGAAAACTACCTATTAGAACCAGAGGGCAATGTCAAGATAGAAAGAATCCATTGATCTCCTCCTGAAAGAACCTCCAAAAGGAAAAATGCTAGGAATGTCATAAACCAAATCCAGGCCTCCCACATTAAAGAAAAAAATACTACCGGCATTCCAAAAGGAATCCAAGTACCAAGAACAACAGTCAGGATCACACAAGACCTGACAACTTTTACTTCAACTACAAACAAAAGGAGATCTTGGAATGCAATATGCCAAAAGTCTTATAATAAAGAAGTTTAAATTTATGTTGCAAAGATAAGTATAATCCCTACAGGGGGAAAATAAACCTTTAATTGAATCAAAAATAATTAAGCACTTTTAGTAAAAAGACTAAAGCTGAGTAGGAACTTTGAAATACAAAAACAGTATCCAGAAAAACCTATAAATTTATTTGAATATTTTAAGGGAGTCATATAATAATAAAATGCTAAAATTCTAATGAGAGAGAAGAAATAGGTGCCTTTGTTTTCTTTCTCATTTTTTCCCTTTTTGATCAGATTTTTCTTATGTAGCATAATAAATGGGAAGATATGTGTAGAAGAATTGTACATGTTTAAAATATATTGTATTATTTGCTGTCTAGGAGTTGGGAGTAGGGGGAAGGGAGGGAGAAAAATTTGGAACACAAGACTTTGCAAAGGTGAATGTTGAAAATTATGTTTGCATATATTTTGAAAATAAGAAGCTATAATTTTAAAAAAAAGAAACCCCTATTCTAGAGGAATATTGATAGTTCCCAAACTAAGAATCAAGCATATTACCTGTGGTTAGAGAAGCAGCATAGGACTGAGCATTACACAGTGAACCACAGATCTAGACTTCGTCTTCTGCTACAATTGGGATTTATTCAGAAAATACAAGCACAGCTGCAAATGGACATGTTTCTCTGGTAATCCTAAATCCATTTCCCTTCTGAGGAAAGGGAATGAGAATTACATCAACTACTTGAGAGATACTGTGAGATCTTTGTGTTGTTTTGCATTTTCTTTGGGGTGAAATAAAGGTTGTGCTGTACTTAATATGCCTTGTTATCTTGAGTGATTGGTGAGGAAATGGAGACCTTTTAACTCCCATCTGTGAAGCCCTACAAATGAGCTATATTTTAAGCTTCTCAAGGAAACTTTGGGTGGGGACAAAGCAAAGCAAAGAGGGATTTTTAAAAAGACCCTAGGATGGAACCCAATCTATGCAGACCTGGAGTTTGGGATTCTAAAACATGGGTTATGCTTGTAACCTTTCACCATCTTTGGATTAGAAGTAATTTAGCATAGTTCTAGAATTGGAGTCAAGTAGACTTGAATTTGAATCTTGCTCCTGACACATTAGCTCTGATCTTGGGCCAATCATTTAACCTTTTTTGACCTCAGGTTTTTTTTAATCTGTAAAATGGAATTAATACTACCCCCTACCTTAAAGGATTGTTGTGAGGGCTAAATGAGATGATGGATGTAAAGTGCTCAGCAAATCTTTAAGCATTATATAAATGTTAACTATTATTATTACACAGAATTTTTCAAATGAATTTATATTCCAAATTGATGTTACTCTAGTTGACATGCAAACCATGATCACTTGCTTCTAAGCAAGGAGTCCAAGTAATTTCGAATTCTGAGCCTCACAGGTCTCTTTACAGTGGCCAGAAACTGGAAACTGAGTGGATGCCCATCAATTGGAGAATGGCTGAATAAATTGTGGCATATGAATATTATGGAATATTATTGTTCAGCAAGAAATGATCAGCGAACTGATGCTGAGTAGGACCAGGAGTAGGACCAGGAGATCATTATATACTTCAACAACAATACTATGCAGTGATCAATTGTGATTGACGTGGGTCTCTTCAACAATGAGATGAACCAAATAAGTTCCAATAGAGCAGTAATGAATTGAACCAGCCACACCCAGCGAAAGAACTATGGGAGATGACTATGAACCATTACATAGAATTCCCAATCCCTCTATTTTTGTCCTAGAATTGCTAATCCCTCTGTTTTTGTCCACCTGCATTTTTGATTTCCTTCACAGGCTAATTGTACACTATTTCAAAGTCTGACTCTTTTTGTACAGCAAAATAACTGTATGGACATGTATACTTGTATTTAATTTATACTTTAACATATTTAACATGTATTGGTCAACCTGTCATGGGGGAGGGGAGGGAATGGGGAGAAGGAAGGGAAAAATTGTAACAAAAGGTTTGGCAATTGTCAAGGCTGTAAAATTACCCATGCATATAACTTGTAAATAAAAAGCTATTAAAAAAAATTCTGAGCCTCAGAGCACCCAATGGTATAATATTGGGGTGACTTTTAAATCCTATTCAGAGATTCAGATCTGAGGGCTTGGACCACGGATTTATTTGTCTCCAGATATGCTGATCTCTAAGATAATTTAGGGAAAGCTTTCTGAATGAGTGTACAGTATGAGTATAGCACAACCACCTAGTTAACCTTATTCTTTTGCTTCTAAAACAGATCTCAAAACTGTGCGCAAGAATTCTCAGACATAAATAGTGATCTTACTAGAAAGAGAACTCTAAGCTATTTCAGGGTTCTGCCTCTAGGCAATAAGGAAAGTAGGACATCTCTTTTGAAGGATATTGAGAACAATTTCAGATCTCAAGCTTCAACATACCTAAGATACTATGGAGACAGAGTATCTAAATACAAGTTTGCCTTGGAGCAAAGAATAGCTTTTGGGTTCTCAAATCAGAAACTGAGTGTCTATAACATATGTAATATATCTTTTATGTATGACTCATTCTCTACTATATTGGGATAAGGCAACTGAGATAGAGTTCAGTGGAGCGCATAAGTATCTATCTAATCATCAAATTATTTTTTCCTCAACTACTGAAGTCTCACAACTGTAATACTCTCTATCAAATGCAATGAGGTTCTTCAATGATTCCATTAACATAGGGGACAATCTCCCCTGAATATCCATACCATCAATGAAGAAAATGAACATGAAAAGGGATTATGCATAAATGCCTCATATATTAGTAATGTATGTGGAGAGACTCGTCATTCTTCCAACACTGTACTTGTTATCTCTTAGTGTTATCATCATGCTGCTTTCACTAAACCTATTCCTGTTGTTATTGTTTATCCTTTGTTCTCAAAGAGGACCATGATATCAGTGAGGTGATGCTATAACATTAAAGTGAATTGGATTTAAATGATGGAGGGCTGTGCAAAGTCATACTTTCTCCTTTGGATCCATCAGATCTAGTGGCAAGATATAGATAAGGGTAACTGGAGATGGCCCAAATTTAGCTGGAGATCTTGACCTTCTTAAGTCTTTCTCTGGTCTCAGTTTGATTAAGGCAACATCTTTTCAGTAATTAAAGCTAGGTAAGAAATGAAGCAAAAAAAAAAAAAAAAAATCAATCTGGGAGGGAAAGACTCTCAGGGTTTCAGACCAAAACAGAAACAATTGCTATTTACAGCAATTGGTGGCCCCAGCCACCAGCCCCAAACAATGATCAAGTGGAGCTCTTGGACTAGGACTATTTTGGGCCAATCAGTGAAAGCCAAAGTGATTTGGATTTAAGGCACCTTTCTGATGAAGATACCATAACTCATAAAGGAGTTAGATTTAAGTGAGGAAGGGCTATGCAACTCCAATCAATCAATAAGTATTTACCACACTCACAAAAAGCTTATATTTTAGTGAAAGAAACAGATACATATAAAATATATACAGAATAAATATGAAGTGAAAAAATATTTTAAAATATTAAGTTGTTAAATACAAGATAGTTTGGGTGGAATGAAGGCCTCTAGCAGTTGAAAGAATCAGGAAAGGCTTCATGCAAAAGATGGTACTTGAGTAGTATCTTGAAAAAAAAAAGAAAAATTTATGAAACAAGGTAAGGAGGAAATGCATTCTAGGAATGTGAGATGGTGAGTGCAAAAGGAGAGGGTAAGCCAGTTTGGCTGGTTTGCAGAGTGGGAGGTGGAAAAAAAAGTATGCTGGAGGCAGTTCAACCCAGCTTTGCTAATTATTAAATTTTCATTGTGGAGAATTATACTTCATAAATCTGAAATCACTTATATATCAGAGTTTTTACTTATTGTTTTGTAAAACTTTGTGTTCTATTTTTTCTCCCTCTCTCCTTTATCTACCACCTCCTCAAGACATCAAGCAATCATATGGTTAAATATATACAATTCTTTAAAACATATTTCCCCATTTGTTATATTGTACTTATCATTTTGTTGATTGTCAAACTTAAAAAGGTGATATAGAAAATTATTAACAAATTAAACTTAAAAGTGCATACTTTTTTCTGTTACTGAAAAACTAGTGCATACTTTTTTTTTTAATTGAAGAGCTGACTGTTAAACATATACCAGCACATCCCTGGAAGAAAATAGTTTCCAATGAGGCTGGAAAACATTTTGGGGCTGGATTGTATAGGACCTTAAAAGTTGGATGTCGTAGAGGCAAGTGAAAGCTATTGGAGTTGACTAAGTAGGAATACGGTGTGATCAGATTTGTACTAAAGGTTGCACTTCAGCAACGTGTAGGATAGATTGCAGTAAGCAAGTCTGGAGACTGATATACCAATTAGGAGGTTGTTGCATTAATTTAGGTGAGAAGTGGTTAAGGCTTGAACTAAATTGGTCCCTGTGTGAGTAAAGAGAAAAAGTCATATGAGAGAGATGTTTTGAAAATACAAATGGCAAGATTTGGCAAATTACTGTATATGTGGAATGAGAGAATATGAAGTCAAGTAAAATGATCAGCCAGTCAATAAATATTAAGTGTGTACTATGTGCCACATACTATGCAAAACACTGACAAACAGTGCTTATTCTCAAGGAGCTCCTAGCCTAATGAGGGAGGCAATATGCAAATGACTATATACAAATACAAAAAAGGAAAAATTGGAGATAATGACTAGAGGGTAGATATGAGAATTTAGGGGGATCAGAAAAGACTTGTAGAGAAGAAACTTTTCTCAAAAGAAACCAAAGGATGCAGGAGGTAGAGATGAGGGAGAGAATATTGCAAATAAACCAATGGAAATATCCAGAGTCTAGAGATGGAATTTCTTGCACAAGAAAAAGCCAGAAGATCAGTGTCACTAAATCACAGAATATGTGAAGAGCAGTAATATATAAGAAGATTGGAAAGGTAGGAGGGACATAGGTTATGAAGGATTTTATATTTGACCCCAGAGATGACTAGGAGTCATTGAAGTATAGGAGTAGTGAGATGGTCATATATGTGCTTTTGGAAGATTAATTTGTCAGCTGAATTGGGGATTGACTGGAGTGGGAAAAGACTTAAGGCAAACACTGAGCAGTTGACTATTGCAATAGGCCAGGCTTGAAGTGATGAAGATCTGCACTAGGTTAAAGTAATGTTTCCAAAATTGAAAGAGATGATATTAGAGATAAGAGGGTGATCAACAATTTTTAAACTGAAAAGACCAAAGATAAAGATTGGAATGATTAGATTTGACAACCAAGAGATCTTTGGTAACTTTGTAGAGAGCAATTTTGGTGGAGGGATGGATGGGGTTGGAAGCCAGATCTTAGAGAGATAAGAAGAAAAGGAGTGAAAACATTGATTATTGATACACTTTTCAAGGAATTATATCATACAACATGGGCTACACCGGCACAGGACTGCCCAGCATAGATTATCAGAGAAGGTGCTGTACTCTATAAGCAAAGCAGAATTGAATTAGCTCAGAAGAAACACAAGATCCACAAAGTTAGAGAGTCTACCCCAAATATTCATAGAAATTATTTGTGCCCGATCTGTGACAGCATTTTGAGCTCATGTTGGTCTGATCAGCCACAATTGGACACACTATAACTCGACTCTTAACATAGTGATGTCATTTGATCCTCTTGGAGAATGAAGAACAAATAATCTAACCTGAGTCCAATGGGGCTATGCTGATCTACTCTCTCTACAAAGCAGTTCAGTCTCTCAGCTTTTGTCTTTCAAGGTTTAGTGACCACAGCTTGTTAACAAATCCATGAAAAGCATCCTCAGGCTAAGATTAGGTTTGTTTTATTTTGTTTTGTTTTTGATTTTTGATCTGCTCAGAAACTATCTAGCTTAAAGTTTCTGACAATTTAACATATTTATTTGACATAAACTGCAAATGAATTTGAGCCAGGACAAAAGATAAGTTAAGGAAGGAAACAAGGTCAATGTTTTCTACCCACTCTGGATTTCCACATACACATATCTATATAGATAGATATGTGTATATATTATGTATGACTGTCAGCAGTAAAATATGAGTGCTTTGTTGTTATGTTTTGGCCACTGAAAACTTCAGTCTCATTATTTAAAAAAAAAAAAAAAAAAAAAAGGAAGACATTTCAGCCTTCAAAAATGTTTGACCCAAAAGAAAATGTAGCAAATATCAAAGAGTAGTAAAAGTATATCTTACATTTTTTATGTTTTATTATTGACAAAGTACTTTCTCTACATTAACTCTGTGAAGTAGGCAAAGTAAACATTTTTATTCCCATTTTATAGAATCAAACAGATTAAATGTCTTGATCAAGGTCATATACATCTAATAAAATGTGAGTTAGGAATTCAGATTCAAATCTTTTAATTGCAAATTCAATAGACATATCATTATGGCTATATAGATAAGAAAAGACCTTGTGATTTTATTCATATAAATCAATTAAACTGTGGGTCACGACCCCATATAGTGTCATAACTAAATGTGGGGGTTGCAAAAAAAGTTGGCAATAGTAAAAGATATGCAATGACCAAAAAATAATTCAAGATCAACACACATAGTGAATCCAAGATGTTTCTGGCAGCACATGCCCATGTTGCATCATGTAGCTTTATTGCAGCCTTAGTTCTGAGGACACAACATGTATACATTGCACTGTACATGCATGAATGCTGCCAGAAACACTTCAGTTCAGATTTGAGATGGGATTGTATAAAAATTTCTCATATGAAAAGAGGTTGCAAGTGAAAAAAGTTTAAGAAGCCTTGATATATAGAACTCCTGGATGAAGAAGATCCCTCTCCCAATGAAGGTTAGTATCTTCTCTACAACTTATAGTTTTAGGAGAGGGTTTTGAACTCTGAGAGGTTAAGTAATTTGCTCAGGGTCACAAAGCCTGTATGTGTCAAAGTTAGGATTTGAACTCAAATCTTCCTGGTGCCAGCTTTAAATGCACTATATCATTCTGAAATAAATAGATAAGTAGTTAGATATAGATGTATTAATATGTATATATTCATAAATGTACACATGCGCACAATACATATGTGTGTATGCATTATGCCATGCTGATATATATACACACAGATCAATATATATGTGTGTGTGAATGTATAAATACATAGCATATTCCACATATCCAGTCTTAGTCTCTCTTAGTGATCTTCATTCCCATGTCACTAATTGCCCATTAGCTCTTCCAAAATGGATATACCATAAATACCATAAACTCCAAAACAATTCATATCTTTTCTCCAAAACCTACCACTCCTCTGAATTTCCCTGTGACTATCAAGGATGCTATCTAGTTAGCTCAATTAGCAAAATAAATGTAAAGCTCAAGTCCTCATTCTCTCTCCCCATATATAATCCAACCAGTTGTCAAACTGTTCTCTCTACCATATCTCATGTGCACTTGACCCTTTATTTCTGCTTCCATGGCTGTCACCTTATAAAAGCCTTGTGTTGCCTCTCCCCTTGGTCTATTGCAGTGACATCCTAATTGGTCTCCCTGCCAAAAGGCACTTTCCCATTTCAATCTCATGGCCAACATGATTTTCCCAAAGCTCGGGTCTAGCCATGTCCTTCCACTACCCAATAAACTCCAAGGGGCTTCCCTTTAATCTCTAAGGTCAGATACAAAGTCCTCTATTTGACATTAAAGTCCTTTCACAATCTGGCTTCAACCTACTTTTTCAGTTTTTTACATTCTCATATGCATGTTCCACAGTCTACCCAAAACAGATTTCTTGTTGTTCTTCACACAAAACACTTCATTTCCCATTTCTTTGCACAAGCTGTATCCATGCTTGAATTTAGTCACCTCACCTTTGTCTCTTAGAATCCCTAATTTCCATCAAATCTCAACTGAGGCAACTTCTTTGAGTCCATTACTAATGTTCTCAAATGCTAGAGCCATCTTTCCTCAAATAACCTTGTAATAGCATATTTATTGCATATATGTCTTATATATACATATACCTACATATATAGATATTTACATATATGTGTATGTTCATATTTACTACATCATCATAATTTCAGTATATCTGAATAAATAAATTCAAAAGAAATTTGGTTCTACAATTCTAGCATCTATATGCTATTGGCCTTGTATTATTCTTTGAGGAAACACTGAAACATCATAACTAGTAGTACAAGGATAATGTCTCATTGTGATCATTCCACAGAGTGATTCTTGTTCTATTTTCCAGAGAACACATTGTTTCATAGATAGACTCCATCATCCTGCTAAGAATCTTATTCATTTAAACAACATGGGAGAACAGATTGGATAAAGATAAATGCTTTGTTCTTGTCTGTGTTGTACTTTTTCCCCTGGCAAATGCAATTTTTCAAATTTCATATTGAAAATCAAAGACACAGCATTGTGTATTCAAACTCTCTGGTCCTGGAACCTGAAAAAACAGAATTGCCTGCTCATCCCATATTACTTATATTATGAAAGATAAATATGGATAAATAAGTCAAAAAGATATTTACTAAAGTAATGTATCAGACACACTTTTTTCAAACCATGAACTAATTTTATGAGTCCTTAAGAGATAGGAGATTTTTCTTTTCCTCTTCCCTCAGTTTGCCATTTCCACTCTTTTTCCATAATCACTCTGAAGAATTTGACCTAATTATTCACATTCACAGGAAAAACCAAGTAGATGAAGTCTGCCCAATGGTTAGACTCTGATATGTAGTAGAATAGACAGCCTATAATGGTCATCTATCAGAATAAATGAGCTGGTCCTAGAGTTGACAAAAGGAGGAGAACAAGATGATTGCCTTTGGAAAATTGCAGATTTTCTTTAATCTCAAGCTTCTCCCCAAAATGTCCCTCTTTTAAAATTATATTCTAATGTTATTAAAGTTATTAAAATGTGATTAAAAATCATGGAATTCTAGAGTGTCTGAAGAATTGAGAATGAGAGTCACACAAAAGACTATGGAGAAGTACATAGTGAAGATGAGCAAGGTGTCAGAAGGAAATTATAAGGAAATAGGGAATAAGCATAGTAAGTAAGTATTACTATGTGCCAATCTCTATTCCAATATTACCTCATTCCTCACAATATTCTTGTGAAGTAGATATTGTTATTATCATTTTATAGTTGAGGAAACTGAGGCAGACAGAAGTGATTTTCCTCTCTTCACACAACATGTGTCTGAGGTCAGCTTTGCTCTTAGATCTTCCTTTCTCCAGGTCCCTCACACCATCAACTGCCATTTACCTGTCTCCTATAAATGAGGAATTATAAAGGAGAAGAGATGTGGAAAACAATTATCAAAGAAATGTATGAACAAAAAAGGAGATATCCTAGTGTTGTGATAAAAAGGATTACTGATGTACATATTGTATACTCCATCTGGTCTCCAGGGCACTGGTGAAACCCTCTAGGCAAACTCATGGAAGGATCTGGACAGGAGCACAGGATAAGCACATGTACATTGATTGTGACAATGTCATTAAAGAAAAATCTATACTGATGAGATAAAGATCCATCCAAATACTCTTCCTGGGCCAGAATGCTTATCCATTTGGAAAGGCATTCCTTTGCTAGAGACTGTCCAGGGGAAAGCAACCAGAATGATAAAACTTAAATTCATATCATATGAAGATCCATTGAAGAAAGTGGAAATCAGAAAGGGGGGATGGAGGTGGGGTGGGAAACATGATAACTCTCTTCAAGTATTTGAAGATTGTCATGTGTAAGACAGATTAGAGATTTTTTATTTGGACCCTGTGAAGGCTAATATCTAGATTTCTCTATACTCTGGGATAGGCTTAGGCCCCTCCTCTTTCCCTCCTGAAACAGAAATTAGTTTTTTTTTTTTTTTCTAAAAGGAGACAAAGCTGTTTCCCGTAACTGATTGACCCTAGCTTCCTGGTCAACACCAAAAGGAAGAAGTCTCAGCCAGATGGCATCTGGACCTTTCAGAATTGGTGGGTGCCTGAGTCCATCCAGATAATCAGATGATTAGATGAATTTCCATAAGAAGGTAAGGGAGGTCATGTCTATCAAAGTCACAATACCACCATATCCTTGTTGCATATAGTTTTTGTTAACTGTTTAGTAATTTATGAGTGCCTTGTTTTACTCTCATATCAAACTTGAACAAGAAGAGTGCTGGCATTAGACTTTGCTCTTAACAGACAGACAGGATAGAATCCTGAAGGTTGAGTAAAAATTGCAAAGTAGAAAACTTAGGCTTGATGCTGGGAAAACCTTCCTAAAGCTTTCCAAAATGGAAAGACACTTTCTTGGGAGGAATTGGCTCCCTCCTCCTAGAATTCTTCAAGCAGTTTGGATGACTACATGTAAAGTACATTAAAGGAGGCATTTTGGAGTGATATAGGTAGGACTAGAGAGTTGTTGAGGCGCTTTCCTTCCAACTCTAAAATTCTGTGATCTGTATTGAGTGTATGAATAAAAGGGAAGGTTTTATACTCATGTATAACTTAATTACATCATTTTTAAACCATTGAGACCCAAATTGAATTTAGCTCATTTGTGGACCACTAAGACCCAAACTGAAATTGACTCATTTGTATATCACTGTATATACACCCCTACAAAATTGGGGACTTTTTCATGTTTTCCTCATTTTTTTCATATCAATTCAATCCATTTAAACAATTTACTACAAGTATGCAGAACACTTTATTAGACATGAGGGAAGATTAAAAAGTTTAGAAAAAGCACAATTCTCAGTTTCATGTAGCCTACAAATTAGAAAATAAAACATGTTTAGATAACTTCAAGATGTCTAAAAAATCTTAGTGAAGTCAGTTATAAGTGATCTACACTAAGACTTGTGGGATATCCAAAGTACAATATTTCAAGAACCTATGATCTCATCCATTTGTGGACTCTATTGATACAAATTGCAATCCCTCTGTGCCTTACTGAATTTTTCTGTTGCTGCAGACCATCTCCTTGTGAACAACTCCTTATTGGTTAGTAATCCCAAACTTATCTCTGCTGATCCTTGGGCAGATCCTTTCTGTTGTTATGTCCCATACCCAAAAGTCTTTGTAGGACCTATCAGAGATTGTACCTCAGTAACATGAATTTAGAGGACACATGGTAATCTGTAAACATTCTCATTTCTCCTTAAATCTCTCAAAACACTTTTTTTTTTCTTTTGATTGTCTTTTTGTTAAATTGTTGAGTCCCATTGGTTTCTGAAAAGTCACTGATGCCACCTTTTCTCCTTTGTAAATCTCTTTTTTTTTTTTTTTTAACTTTGGTGATCTTTTTGTTTTCATCTTACTCAGAAACAACCTACTTCAGAAATGTATGGACAGAAAGCCAGGATCTAACAATAAAGACAAGTCAAGAACAAGCTAAGAAGGAAATCTAATTTAATATTCTGTTTTTTTTTTTTCATCATCAAAGTGATTTCAGATACAACATTCTGGCACAAACTCTGCATTCAGATATCAGAAGATATACTGGTCTTTCTTTGTATAATTTTCCAAAGCAACACAGCTTATGTATGAATTCTTGTGTGCAGGAACTCCAAGAACAACCTGATCTCCAACCTTCCCCCATCCCATCCTATCTTGCCCTTCTACGATTAGGGACTGCTTCTCTTCCCATTTTGTACAAATGCCAGGTAGATTTTCTGAGCTCTCTAATGCTCCCTTATGTTAATCATTAACAGCACATGGAATACATAGAAATTAAAATTAGGTAATATATCCATTAAAATTATAAGCAAATAAAGTTATGCTTCAATTATTCAAATGAATTCTGAGGTTTCTACTAAATGTTTTATAAGAACTATTGCCAGTTGATGGGTTTCTACTATTGCTTTAATTGTCTCATTTACAAAATAGTCACAATTGCTTTAATTGTTTCAGCTACAAAGTAACACCCCACTGAAGACAAAGAGCTGAATCAGGCAATCTTTATGTCTCTTTTAGCTCTAAGATCCATGATTCTGTGAGGATTAAAATTGTCTAACCTATTAAAAAAAGAGACTGAGGCAGAACTCTGAGCCGATTTATTAAAATGATTATTATCCCCTTTAATGAAGTGGTCTTCAGATCTTCTCCATGATCTAAAGTGCCCCCTCCTTCACAGATCTTGTATTTATAATTTGCTATCCAAATATGAGAAAGGAGCATGATAAAATATAGAATCTCATGATCGATAGGCCTTGCTCTTGAGGGTCAAAAATAACATCATCAGGGAGGTTACAGTTTGAATGAAGCAAGGAATATCTTCACTAACTAGGTGGTCACAAGCTGAATGGGCTTCTCCTTGGGTTAAATCGGAGATGATAGAAGCTGTATATATATATGATCCAACAACATATTGGGGAGAACTTTCCCTACCATGCCACCACTCATACTTTCTCAGGTCATGGAATTTGATCAAATAGATATCTTTGTCAGCATTTTTATGGTTGCACAAGTAAGCTCCATAGTTGGTAACAAGTAACATTACATTAAAGCGTGAAGCCTATTGTAGGGTCATTCTATTAGAATCTATATTCTTATGTGATTTATACAAAGCATAGGTTAATATATTGCTGATTCCTATATCAATTATTAGGTGATTGACTAGATTTATATTACTAGATGAATACATTAAAATAATTACTATTATCATATCTTATAAAATCATAATGAAATGACTAATACTGATTACAGTTTGAGTAGGAGTTTTCAATGAATCATTTCTCTAAGTTCTTTGATTTTTAAAATAGGTATTAGTTTGAAAAATCAAGACAGAAAGATTGTTTTCCCATAATTGTTTTAAGACAAGCCTCCTCATTGTCAATTAAACCAAAGAACAAATTGGAAAGTGAAAAGAATTTATAATTACTGTCACTATGAGTATTAAGCAGAATATGTTCCAGAATAAACTAATTCTTATTCAACTGCTTAGTCCCTTAAGAAATTAAGTGATTATATATCAACTGCAATAATTTTGTAAATTACTTATGACAAATTATAACTAAGCAAAATGTTATTTCTAGCATACTTGGTAGAACCCCTTCCTCTACCAAAAGTTTTTAAACATCTGGTTTAACTTGTTGGATGAAAATAGAAATCTCTAGATTGTTTTTGGTCCATTGAGCAAAA
Source organism: Sarcophilus harrisii (assembly GCF_902635505.1). Classification (NCBI taxonomy): domain Eukaryota; kingdom Metazoa; phylum Chordata; class Mammalia; order Dasyuromorphia; family Dasyuridae; genus Sarcophilus; species Sarcophilus harrisii. The sequence goes on along the minus strand of NC_045427.1, from coordinate 106,294,575 downwards.
AAGGAGTGTGCCTTAAATCAAGGGTACTTTTTTTTTAATTATGAGAAACTTTTTGCCGGTTTGAAAAGCCAATAAACCCTTTTTCAGAAGAAAAAATATTTTAAGTGCATAAAATAAAATGATGTTACAAATTAACCAATTATATATTGTGATAAAGATGCATTTCCCCCATTTAAGTTCACTGACCCCTTGAAATCTATCTGCAGGCTCCTATGGGGTTCCATAGATCCCAGATTAAGAAACTTTGTTTTAAAGAGACAATATTATGTTTCCTTGCCCTATGTGAATGAATGTCAGGGAGATGAGTATAGGTGCCCTGTAAGCAACTTTTTAGAAATATTGGAGTGGCTGTAAAGGCAGGTAAGACTTCTGGTGTGTGATAGCCAATAGAACTTGGTGCTGGTACCCACTGCTTCCTACTTCTGAACAACCTATTGAAGGGACCAGTGGTTCTTGAACTTTCCATTTTGGAAAACCGTTATCAGATGGTGATTTTGCCAGTTCTTCTTCTTCTCTCTCTCCCTGTCCAGGAGAACATATGTTAAATTGAAAACCTACATTTTTACTTGGTGTTTAAAGTCAGTACAAAATAACTGTATAATTAATCTTAGTTTAGGTATGTCAGTGGCAATGGAATGTGAGAGAGGAGTATAACATGCACACATGCTCACACACATACACACACACGGAAGATTTACAGAGAATGGAAGACAATTTTATTATAACATCTCATCATTCAGTCATTTCAGTTGTGTCCCCATTTGGAGTTTTCTTGGCAATGATAATAGAGTGATTTGCCATTTCTTATTCCAGCTCATTTTATTAATCAGGAAACTGAGGCAAACAGTGTTAAGTGAGTTGCCCAGGGTCACATAGTAAATTTCTGAGGGAAGATTTGAAGTCAGGAAGATATTCTGACTCCCCAGTACTCTATATCTATTACATCACCTAGAGCAGGGTGGTAGACAGAATGCAGTAGTAGATTCTATCCAGTGGGATGTAGTTCAAGCTGACATATCAGGCTATTGAGCTTTCCCCTGTGTTCTATTCAAGGAGACACTCTTCAGGTGAATCTGAGAGTGGTAACTACAAAAAAAATTATTTCCAATGGTAGAAGGGGAGTGTCTGGAATAGACCGTCAACTGCTATGCCCCCACTTTGACAAATAGGAATCAGAGGGTTAGAGAATAAAAAATCTTCATTCTTCCTCTCCCACATCAACCCAATATAATTTTTTCTCTCTCATACAAAGGTCTACTCTGACCTTCTTGTTATATTCATAGTGAATAAAATGCTGGTACTGAGATCAGGAAGTCCTGAGTTCAAATAGAGTCTCAAATACTTATTAGCTATGTGACTCTAGCGAGTAACTTAATTTCCATCTGCCTCAGTATCCTCAACTATAAAATGGAAATAATAATAGCACCTACTTCCTAGTGTTGTTGTAAAGATCAAATGAGATATTTGTAATGTGCTTGGCACTTAATAAATGCTTGTTTCTTTCCTTCCTATCACCTACAGAGAGAGAGTTTTACATCTATGACTCTTTAATACAGGCTGGGTATACAAAGATCTATACTTTCAGTGCAAGGGAAATGGTAGGATACTCTAAACTATATCAATATAGTAGAATGTAACTTGTAGCCCCAAACCTAAACTTTCTGATTTTATACGGATCAGATTCAATTTTTTTTTAATGGGGAGGGAGTACAAGAAGCAATAGAGAATTTTAGAGCTTCTCTCACATTACTCTCATTAAGTCATTATTCTACTCATGGTCCCTCTTGTGAACCCTGGCATGTAGACTTAAGTTTTTGTAGTCAGGTAAGCATAAAGTATTTATTAAAGACTTACTCTGTGCTAAAAACTAGAGTATAAATACAAGCAAAAACAAAGAGGTTTTTGCCCTTAAGGAACTTACATTCCAATGAGGAACAAATTCTAATGAGTGAAAAAATTCAGGGGCTTAATGGATAGTTAGACACATTTCCACAAATAGAAGAAATTTATACATTAGTAACACCTTTAGTAGGAAAGTAGTTCATAGCACCTTAATTCATATAGTAAGTCATAGCAGTCACATTGGCCAAGAACTCAATTCTTTTATCTCAAATAAAGAGATAATTATTGATATTTTCTGGGTTTATTTTTCCAAGTCTTTTTCAGAAACCTTAAGAACTGATCCCTTATCTTTCTCAATATTTTATTGCCTTTGTGGATATCCTGGGGATACATGTCTGGTCTAGTCCACTTGGTCTTCTGATATTTGTTTTCTTCATTCCTATGTTCATTTTTTATAGTACACTAAGGACTGTGATGTTAAAGTTCAAATATAGTGGCCCCACTGCTATTGATAGTGAAAAAGAATCAGTCTTTAAAAAAATCTTTACAGTTTTCCCCATTTTTGTCTGTTTATTGTCCTAACTCCAATTTCATCCATAAATAACTTCAAAATAATAATTAGTATTGTCCTAACTCCAATTTCATCCATAAATAACTTCAAAATAATAATTAGTTTAAGTTTCTCAAGTTTCCTGTAAACTTATTTTCTATTGTTTCTTAGAGTTTTATAAAAATACAGTGCTCATAATTTTCAATATCTTCCCTCATAAGATTTTACATATGAGTTTGTAGTTTAAATTGGCATTGCTTCCATTTCTCTCTATTCATCAAGGAGATTGTTTGTAATGTGAAGCAATTTTGAGGTTCCTTTGGTTTTTTCATGATGTGATAGATTTACATCAGTTAAACTTGCTTAGGAAATGGTAATTGTCTGTGTCAATCTCTGTTCTTTTAACTATTTTCCATTTGTTAAAACCTTCAATGGTTTGTTTAAAGTAGATAAAGAGTTTGTCTCATTTGATTGCTATATTTTCTTTTGGTTTGCAATTAATTTTGATACATACATCAAATATCTGACTATACGGATATGGATAATATGGATAATGTATATGGATAATATGGACATGACTTCAATATCAATATATCCTCTATTTATGTCTGTTAAAATATAATTTAAAAATATTTTTGTTTGTGATATTTAGTGCTCATCATGTGTAGCACCTTTGGATTCTTTTCTAGAAGAGAATATATTCATGATATATAAATGTGAGACTTCTATGTGGTCATAGCTTTTGCTATGTGTTATTTCTTAATGCCTAACTATGTTTTATGATTATTTTTCCTATGCTTACTTCTATGTTGAGGTCACTGAGTATTACACAGTACATATTTAATTTAGGAATCTTATTATATATCCTGTGCATTTTTGCTACCTCTGTATCCTCTGGAATAGATTTTGGCATAGCAATTACAATTGTTTTCATGGTGATCTTTTTGTAAATGCTTTCCATGAGTACTTTAATCTAAGATAACCAAATGTTTTGTTTTCTGTTGCCTTTGGACAAATGGTAAAATCCACTTTATGGCTCCTATATTTGCCTTTCCAAAGAAAACTTATGAGTTACCTTTGTATTTTGGTTTAACTTCTGTTCATCTTCTGGGTTTATTCTTTACTCTTCTGCTGCCAAAGTGATATTTATAACTACAGATATGACCATGTCATTTTGCTGCTCAATAAGCTTCCAGATTTTTATACATTACTTCCTCCACATACCCAGGGGTTCAGTCAAAGTGACTTTCTTCCTGTTCTTTATACATGGCATTCTATTTCTCTACCTACATGCCCAGATACAGTCTCTCCCTAGTACTGGGAATGAATTCCCTTATCATGAAATTTCTACATCCTTTCAAAGCTGTTTCCTTCACCCAAGTTACCTAGTATTCAATCAGTTAATCAATAAGCATTTACCAAGCATTTATTCAAATCAAGTCAATAATATTTTATTAAGCACTGACTGTGTCAGACACTATAGTAAAAGCTGAGATAGAAACTTACACTATACTGGAGAAAGACAATACTTAAAAGTTAGAGAGCAGCCCCATCAATGAAAATACTCAATGTGGGGTAGGAAGGGAGAGAAAGTCTTGGGGAGAGTAAATAGTACAATCTGGAGAGGAATGAAGCCTCTTCCTAAAAACAGGGTTCTAAAAAGAACCAGACAATCAATAAGCAATAATTAAGAGCCTGCCATATGCCAGACACTGCACTAAACACTAGGGATAAAAAGAAAGCCTTTGTCCTCAAGGTACTTACAATCTAATGGAGCAGATAACGTATAAAAAGAAGTGGAAAAGGCAAAAGGAAAAAGTTGGACAGCAGCTTTATGAAATCCTGAATCATTGAGAAATAATGAAATGGTTATTTCTGATCCCCTCTTTAAACCAAGAATTTGGGAAGCACTGCTTATCTGTATTTCTTATGCTCGCCAATTAGAAGAAGCGAGGCCTCCAGGGGAAGATGGGACTTCCAATGTAAGAAGTCCAGAAAGGAGCTTTCAGGGTGAAGAAGCTTCTATGGCAGAGCAAACAAAGTTCTGTGGAGAGTTAGGATTACAAACTATAGAGGAAAGAATAATTACTATGTCCAAATAGTTGTGCTAAGTGTTAGGGTTATAAAGAAAAAATAAAAACATCCTTTGGTTTAAAAGAGTTTTTAATGGGAGAAACACTATATATGTAATTATATACCTACAGGATACATTCAGAGTAGATGAGAGGTAACCTTACAAGCAAAGGCACCTGAGGTGAGGGAATAAGAAAAAGTTCCTATAGAAGGAAGATACATTAGGAGATAGAAAGATATAAGGAGGGGCCAGCCAGTATAAGGTCAAATTGCTTAGAGATTGAACATCATGTATAAGAATGTATAAGAAACAGCACAAAGTACCAGTATGGTTGAAGCACAGAATGGGTAGAAAGGAGTAATGTATAATTTACTTTGTCCTTATACAATTAAAATGTAAGATCCTTGAGTGGAGAGACTAACTTATTGTTACCTTTGAATGCTAAGTACAGTCACAAAAATTCATTGATATTGAAGAGAATAAATATTTACCTGAGTTGTTCAAGGAAAACTAGCACCTTTGGTAGGAAGGCTTGCTGAACCCTTTTCAGGGTGGTTGATCTACTTTTGGTGTCCACCTGGCACTCAACTCTCACCTGTGGCTCCAAGAAGTTGGAGCATATGAAAGTAGTTCACACGCCCAATAAACTGTCTCAGCAGAGTGGCTAAACCAGGTTGAAGGTAAAGGATAACAGCCCTCAAATCTGTTGGGGAGTTAGGGATTGTCTACTCTAAGCATGTGAAGACTTTCCCCCAGTGGAATGGGCAGTTGAAAACAGTTTGTTTCAATGGCCATGAAAGCAGCTGAACTAGGAGCTGTGGAATGCTTATAGCTTGGTCAGACATGAGACACCAAGGTCATCCACTGCCTCTCAGGCCATTGCCAATCTTCTTGATTTTTGCATTTCTATTGGACTTTGATGACTCTGGAAGAGAGAGTGAGACTGACAACTTTGTGTAACTCTGTCTCACTTAAATCTAGTTCATGCATGAATTAAGATATCATCTATGATATGACTGGTCTTTGAAAACAGGAGACAAACAACAAACAACTTGTCACTGGATAGCAATCTTACATGTGGAGAAATGTAATTTACCTTTTATAGTCAATCTAAAACTTTGCATGTCTCCATATCCTTTGCCTCTTTTTCTTCCTCTACCACTCTCACTGCAGAAGTGAGCCTCATAGTACTTAGCGCCTTAATTTGTTTGTTCATTTGTTTGTTTGTTTCATGTGCTTCCATGACCAAATAATTCATCACTTAGTGGCCAGTTTTTCAAGTTACAGTTCCAGAAGCAGATTACATTTAATTTATAATAACTGGCTTACCTAAGTACAGAAAGGTTCTGTGCCAGTAGTGCTAGTGAGTGTGAATATGGTTTTGTTTTTGTTTATTCATCAGTGAATTTTAAAAACAATTAGAAGGAAGAAAAGATATCAAAAGAGGACATGGAAGTGTGAAATGATGCTCCTTCCTTACTTGTGAATTCTTATTTGGTGAAAGAGGCAAGAGAGAAAAGGCATAGTATTTGTGTGAGAAAACAGCTCCTGAATACTTGGGCAGAACTACGAGAGTTTTTACAGTACCTGAGAGAAAATGGACTTTCAAGGGAGAATAATGAAAGAATCTGAGAGGAAGTAGCCCCCTGGGAAAAAAAGGACTTCCAAAAGCAAAGATGGAAGACAAGTCTTGCTCATTTATATATTATATCTGTGCAGACTCTAGGTGCCATTTGGATACCTCTATTAACTAGATCATTTTGATAACCATTGTTTTCCTGTGCTGCTTAGAACAGAAATGGGAATTTGGTTCCTCGCCTTAAAGTAAAGGTGAATTACTTCTGACTAGAAAGCTCTGTCTTGAGGCAGAATTCAATCAGTAATGGGAGTCAGGAGCTGGTAAGCCAAAAGTAGATATATAGAAGCAGAAGAGAGAAGGAAGAAAAGAAATAAATAGAAGAGAACAGGAGAATAGGAATAATAAATATGAAAAATTAAGAGAAAGATAGGAAAACTTGTTCAAAAACTCCACAGCCAAAATAGCAACATGTATAGCAACGTAAAGTCAACACAGAATGGCAACAAAACTGACAAAATAAGATGATCATTATTAATAATATCATACTGTCTGAAATCAAGGACATCTCTTTGTTTCTGCTAATAGTCGATCAATAAACATTTATTAAGTGTCTGCTTTATGCTTGACACTGTGCTAAGTCCTGGGATTTCAAAGAAAAGCAAAAAATTGCTCTCAAGTTCACAGTCTAATGGAGGAAACAACTTTTCAATCATATAATATATATGTACATTTGTGTGTATACATGTCTATAAGATATATATGCTTATATATCATATAAACAAGATATATACAGGATAACTAAAGGTAATCAACAGTGGGAAAGCACTAGAATTAAGGGATCTTGGGAAAGGCTTCTTATAGAAGGTGAAGTTTTAGCTGGGACTTGAAGGAAGATAGGGAAGCCAGGAAGTAGAGAAATCCAGGTATAGGGGACAGACAGTGAACATAACTATAGTTACTAGATGGAGTGTCTTATACAAAAATCACAAAGTTGCATGAAGAGGATAAGGTATAAGAAAAGTTTTTTTTTGTTTGTTTGTTTTTTAAAGGGGGCTTGGTTTGGATGTCTTGGAATTACAGATTCTGAGTTTGAATCCCAATTAGAGAATTTATGAATCTTATTCACAAAATTCTAGAAGCAGAATTTTAAGAAGCCAGAGTACAGGCTTACCTTGTTTTGTGTTTTGTTTTATTGCATTTCATAGATATTCCTTTTTTTGTTTTCAAACAAATCAAAGGTTTATGGCAATCTGAACTGAAGGAGAATTATTGGTGCCATTTTCTCAAGAGCATATGCTCAGATTGTATTTCCTTGTTATATATTAGTAATTCTCACAAAACTTCAAACTTTTCATTATTATTATATCTATTATGACGATCTGTGATTAGTGATCTTTGCTATCATGTAATTGTTTGGAGGTGACAGGAACCATGCCCATATAAAATGACAATTGATAAAGTATCATGTGTGTTCTGACTGCTCCAATGATAGATTGTTGCCAGTCTCTCCCTCTCCTTCTGCTCTCTAATCCCTGAGGCATAACAATATTAAAGAATATTACATACACTTAATTGATAAAGCAATGGCAGAATTTGAGAGTATTGACTCCAATTTTGAAAGAAATTCTATTGATAGTAAAATGCTATCAAGTAGCATTACATATTACAGAGAAATTTTTCATGAAAGTAAGAATTGGTCAATACAGCCATCAGCACTGAAATAAGACCCTCCACTATCAAAAAGATTACAACTCATTGAAGACTCAGATGAAGGTTAGCATTGGTTTTTATTTTTTTAGCAATGAAGTGCTTTGTAATTAAGGAATATGTGGTTTTTTAGACATAATATTATTGCACACTTACTAGGTTACATTATAGTATAAATGTAATTTTTATATACACTGGGAAACCAAAAAAGTATGATTCTCCTTATTGAGATATTTGCTTTATTTCAGTGGTCTGGAACTGAACCCATTAAATCTCTGAGGTATGCCTATATCTAGGGAAAAAATATCAGCCTTACTGATAATAGCAATGAAGTCCCAAAGAGGAAATGAAATCATCTATCAGTGTCTGGCTGTGGACTTAAATAATTTTTAATTGGACTGTCTTGCAAAAAAGTTACTTCCTCTAGGGACCTTCTCAGGAACTTAAAAAGTAAGTTGGTACGGAGGAAAAAGTGTTGAACTTATATTTACAGGACCTGTGTATAATTCTGATCCTAATACTAACTACTTTTGTGACCTTAGACAAGTCACAACCTCAGTCTTTCTCAGACTCACAATTAAAGGGTTAGACTAGAAACCTCCATACTTTAGACCTGTGGATAGAATGCTGAGCCTGGAGTCAGTTCAAATCTGGCTGTGTGAAACTGGGCAAGTCATCTAACCTCTGTTTGCCTCAGTTTCCTTAACTGTAAAATTGCCATAATAAAACCACCTAATTCATAATAAGATTGTTGTGATGGTCATATAAAATAATATTTGCAAAGCTCTTAGCATAGTGCCTGGCATATAGAAGATATAACATAAATGCTATTTGTTAATCCAGTTGACATCATTGAATTTTTCATGCCATTGTCCTTAGGAGAAATAATTTCTAGTGAAAAAGATAAACTGAGGAATTTTTTCCATGGGAGCTTTTTTCTTCTTTAAAAAAACAAAAACAAAAACAAAGACATCTCCTAGGTTTCTTTTCCTTCACCAAATACATATATCAATTCATTTCATTTTTGGACAAAGGCAACAGTTACTGTGGACCTAACTGCATTTCAATCTCTCTTCATCAATTTATCCCAGACCAATATATCTTGATCTCCTATCATGGACACAATCAATGCAAAGTTTTTTTTTTTTTTTTCCCATTAAAAGTGATTAGAAAATAATAGCTTGTGATATTTCTACTTGGGCTTTTCTATAACTCAGAGAACATTATGAGCCCAACAATACTTGTTTGCATAATAATCCAATAAAGAATATATTTGAAGGAAGGAATGAATACACCATGTCTCAAAACATATTTTGGGGTATTCCAAATATGAAAATCAGACAGATAACCAGGGACTAATAAGGTTTCCCAAACTATTTGTACTACTATATTAGGATAGCCTGGATGCCACATCTTCTGTGAACATAATTTCAGAACGCTAATGCCTATTCCTGTAAGGATAGCAATAACTCCCCAGATCTTTTAGCTAGGAAGTAGTCCAAACAATTCTTGTCCTCTTCTCCTGGTAATAAACAAATTTTTAAAAATATACTTACTGAGTTGTCTACAAACAAAAAGGAATGGATTAGAGACACTATTTCCTTTGTAGCACTGTATTTATTTATTCAATAAATATTTACTGAACCCTATTGTGTGAGAGATAGTATACTAAATATTGCATACTGGTCTAGACTCTAAGCACTTTGTCAAGCACTGCAAAACCACAAAGAAGCCCCATTCATGCAAATACCAGGGAGATCTTTCTGTTTAATGTCTTCAGAATGTCAGAGTAAGAAAAGAGTAGTAGCAGTTGGTGATTCTCTAGGAAAAAACACTGAAGCAGCTATTTGTATGTCTATTAATAATAGAAATAATAGAAATTAAAAATAGAATTAATGTCTTCTCTTGGTACATGTATCAGAGACAAAACAGAAAATCTGCTAAGACTTTTCAAAATTAATGACAACTATTTATTTCTGGTAGCTCATGAAAATCATATTGCTGATGATTATGAAAACAAGAAATTGAAGAACATAGGAGTACAGGATATATTTTCTTCACTATTGCCTATTGAAGATAAGAGATGGAGAAGAGAAAAATTAATTTGTAAAATCAACAGGTAGCTAAGGAGATGGTGCCTGAGAATGGGCTTTGTTTTCCTGGACCACAGCTTAATCATTGCTTACCTGATTCCTGACCAGAGAAGAAATACATCTTAAAAAAAAAAATCTAGTAAGTATTTGCCAGGTATCTTGCAAATCTAAATAAAATGGTTTTAAATTTAAAGAGATGAAAGTAGTAGACTGTTTATCTATATTCCCAAATTAGATACTATATAGAATAGCTACAAAGAATGAAGGGTAACAATTGAGATACCAAGAAGTTCCCAGGAGACAAAAATCTAGGAAAGAAGGCAGAAAATTCAGTGGCTCAAATATTTGCACGAAAGTACTTGAAGTTTAGACAAAAAACAAACAAACAAACAAACAAACAAAGCAAATTAGAGATCCTAATGAAAAGAGGACAAAAAGAGTATCACAGAGATTTGATAAGATAAAATTCCCCAACTCCCACTTACACCAACACTTAAGGACACAAATCCTTAGAGAATGGATAACTATTTTCCCCCTTAGGGATAACCAGCCAGCCAATATTCAATACACTTTTTTCAATACACTCCCAGGATTGTGAGGATCAAATGAGATAATATTTGTAACATGCTTAGCACAGTGTCTGGCACAGAGGAAGTGCTCTATAAATGCTAGCTCTTAGTACTATAGGTATTAAGTGTAGAAAATGCAAGTGGCAAAGGTGTAACTCACAGCTTTTCACTACTAGCTCTTTCTTAAGTCTATCACTAGTATTCTTTTTTTTTTTTTCCTTCAAGATCACACCCTTTGAAATAATTTTGTTGTTCTTATCATTCAGTCCTTTCAAAGTCTTTGTGATCCCATGGACCGTGACACACCAGACCTACTATTCCCCACTCTCTCTTGAAGTCTGACCATGTTCATGTTCACTGTTTCCATGACTATCAATCCATCACATCCTCTGTCACCCCACTTTTCTTTTCCCTTCAGTCTTTCCCAATATCAGGCTCTTTTCCATTGAATCACAACTTCTCATTATGTGGCCAAAGTATTTAAGCTTCAGTTCTAGTATTTGACCTTCCAGCGAATAGCCTGACAACTTCTTTAAGTATTGATTGATTTGATCTGATTGCTATCCAAGGGTTTCTCAAAAGTATTCTACTGGACCATAATTGGGGTGCTTTGATTCCACTGCACTCAAGTTTACCTTATAGTCCATCTCTTACAACCAAACATTCCTACTAGAAAAACCATAGCTTTAATTATACAGAATTTTGTTGGTAATTTGCTCTCTCTCTCTTTTTTAATATGCTGTCTAGATTTGTCATAGCTTTTCTTCTAAGGAGTAAGAATCTTTTGATCTTGTAGCTGTAGTCACCATCTGCAGTAATCTTTAAGCCCAAGAATAATAAATTTGACGTTTCTTCCATTTTTTCTCCCTCTATTTGCTAAAAAGTAATGGACCAATTGTCAAGATCCTGGGTTATTTTTGTTGCTCGTTTAGTTTAGTTTTTTTTTTTTGTTTTTTTTGTTTTTTGTTTTTTTTTTTAATGTAGTCTCTTTTCTTAGTTCTTCTTTGACATGGTCTGTTCTCTGCTTGTCTTCTGAATATATTGTCTTCTATTAATCCAATTTTTCCAAGAACATTGTCATGGAGTGGGAGGCAGCAGGGGGTAGATCAGGTATCATTATCTTAGTACATTTTTGATATTAGTTTACATAACGCCTAATTTTATTTTAAATATTCTCTTAAGATGTTCTTTGGGAATACCAATACAATTGCTAAAAATTGTCAAGTGTCAAGGTCAAGTAAGTCAAAAGACTCAAATCCCTGTTTCCTATGCTCAAAGGACTATAAAATATTCATACTCTGATCCAGCAATATCATCACTGGGTTGGGTCTATATCCCAAAGAGATCATAAAAAAGGAAAAAGGACCCACATGTACAAAAATATTTATAGCAGTTCTTTTTGTGATGACAAAAAGTTGGAAATTGAGTAGATGCCTATCAACTGGGCAAAAGCTGAACAAACTCTGGTATATTAATATAATGAAATACTATTGTTCTATAAAAATAATGAGAAAGTGAATTTCAGCAAAGCTTGAAAAGACTTACATGAACTGATTTTGAGTAAAGTGGGCAGGATCAGGAGAATATTGTACATAGAACAACATTGTGTAATAATCAACTATGATAAACTTGATTCTTCTCGGCAATACATTGATCCAAGACAATTCCAAAAGACTTGTGATGAAAAATGCTATCCACATCCAGAGAAAGAACTGTGGATTCTAAATATAGATAGATCAAACATATTATTTTGACTTCTAAAAATTTATTTTTCTTTCTTGTGATTTTTCTCTTTTGTTCTGATTCTTCTTTCACAACATGAATAATATGTAAATATGTAAAATATAATTATACATGTATAGCTTATATCGGATTGCTTGTTCCCTGTGGGAGGTGGGAAAGAAAGGAGGGAGACTGAACAAATTTAGAACTCAAAATCTTCCAAAAATGATTCCTTACATGTAATTGGAAAAAATACTATTACGTGCAAAGAACTCACCCTAAAACCAATCCTCCTTGCACAAACCAAACCAAACCAAGAAAATCTTGGTTCCATTCCTAACAATACCTTGCATAATGATATGTTATGGTATTGCTAAACATGCTATATTTGTATGGTATGTCTAACTAACAAGTTCCCATTAGTTTGACAATGAACTTCAGGTTTTTCAATATTTAAAATAAAGGGAAATCTTTAAATAATTGGTCTCCTTTTACAGAGTAGAGAAGAATGTTTAAGACAGTTGGACATAGAATAAGTCAAACATTTGTTAAAAATTTTGAGATTTGAAATAAAATTAGTTATGTGCCATGTCAAATAATTTATTTCCTAAAATATTTGAAGAGTCATCTATACAGGTAATCCTATT